>NW_026294492.1:53525897-53950465 GCF_007827085.1 Peromyscus californicus insignis
AGGAGTAACGGACAGACACACATGCGGAGTTCCTCCCTCACATGCTGGAGTATTACTCAGCCATGAACAGGAGGGAGGCTCTGACACACAGCACAGCGTGGAGCCCTTTTGGGCCACGGTGCCTAGTGGGACCCAGACACAAAAGGCCACACAGCGCCTGCTCCGTGACAGGAGCGTGCAGCGGGTGTGTGTGTGAGGGCTCACACAGGCCAGAGGCAGAAAACAGACAGGGGTCAGATTCTCCAGGCTGAGGGCCCAGAGCTATGGGGAGGGCTTGGGGGTGGCCCTGCCCTCCTGCCCGGCTTCACGTGCCCCATCTCTACAGCGTCCTTTCCCAGGAGGTCGCTCTGGCAACCAGGCACGGACTCCAGAGCAGGTCTGACAGGCCGGGTCAGTCAGTCTCCTACCTCGACCACTGGGTCGGTGGAATACTGCTTCAGGAGGTCCAGAACTTCCGGGTTACCGATCGCCCCCAGAGCTTCCCCTGAGAAGACAGACAAGGCAGCGGCTGAGCATCAGCCTCCCACTGGCCAATCAGAACCCTTACCCCCAGGCTGGCCTGCTGGGACCACACGGGAAGTGTCATCAGACCCGGGCGGCCGACAACAGGCTTTGGGCCCAGGGGACACAATGTGGGCCCGGCTCAGCGCCGGGACACGGGTGGCCGCCACACTCACCGGCCTCGTGGCGCACCATGGGCTCCTGGCTCGCGTCACGCAGGACGCCCACCAGCACGGGGATGGCGCGCGGGTCCTGCATCTGGCCCAGGCAGTAGGCCAGCTCGTGCTTCAGCAGGGCAGAGCTGTCCTCGAAGGCCCGGCTGATCCAGGCGATGGCGTGCGGGCCACCGAGTCCCCGCAGCGTGAACAGGGCCCGGAAGCGGGTCTGCAGGGGCTGCGTGGGGTCCACCAGGGTCTTCCCTATGGCCTCCACCTCCTGCTCCGTCACCATGGCGACCGCCTCCTACCCTGCTCCACAGAGCCGGTTCCTTAACCTGCTACAGAACGGGAGGGTGAGGCCCTGCTGCGCCGCACACCCCGCGTCCCAGCCCTGGATCCCCAAACCTCCAGGGCCGCCGCCACCCTCCCCCGAGCGCTCAACACGGCCAGCTCGGCCGCAGGCGGTCACTCACGCCCCTGAGCAGCCCAGGGTTTCTGCCCCAGGCTCTCACGGCTGCCCCCCCCCCCCCCCCCGGTACCTGCCCCAGGCTCTCACGGCTGCCCCCCCCCCCCCCGGTACCTGCCCCAGGCTCTCACGGCTGCCCCCCCCCCCGGGTACCTGCCCCAGGCTCTCACGGCTGCCCCCGGGTACCTGCCCCAGGCTCTCACGGCTGCCCCCCCCCCCCCCGGTACCTGCCCCAGGCTCTCACGGCTGCCCCCCCCCCCCGGTACCTGCCCCAGGCTCTCACGGCTGCCCCCCCCCCGGTACCTGCCCCAGGCTACCTGCCTGCCCCAGGCTCTCACGGCTGCCCCCCCCCCCCCGGTACCTGCCCCAGGCTCTCACGGCTGCCCCCCCCCCCGGGTACCTGCCCCAGGCTCTCACGGCTGCCCCCCCCCCCCCGTACCTGCCCCAGGCTCTCACGGCTGCCCCCCCCCCCGTACCTGCCCCAGGCTCTCACGGCTGCCCCCCCGGGTACCTGCCCCAGGCTCTCACGGCTGCCCCCCCCCCCCCGGTACCTGCCCCAGGCTCTCACGGCTGCCCCCCCCCCCCGGTACCTGCCCCAGGCTCTCACGGCTGCCCCCCCCCCCCGGTACCTGCCCCAGGCTCTCACGGCTGCCCCCGGGTACCTGCCCCAGGCTCTCACGGCTGCCCCCCCCCCCGTACCTGCCCCAGGCTCTCACGGCTGCTCCCCCCCCCCCCCCGGTACCTGCCCCAGGCTCTCACGGCTGCCCCCCCCCCCGGTACCTGCCCCAGGCTCTCACGGCTGCCCCCCCCCCGGTACCTGCCCCAGGCTCTCACGGCTGCCCCCCCCGTACCTGCCCCAGGCTCTCACGGCTGCCCCCCCCCCCGTACCTGCCCCAGGCTCTCACGGCTGCCCCCCCCCGGTACCTGCCCCAGGCTCTCACGGCTGCCCCCCCCCCGGTACCTGCCCCAGGCTCTCACGGCTGCCCCCCCCCCCGGTACCTGCCCCAGGCTCTCACGGCTGCCCCCGGGTACCTGCCCCAGGCTCTCACGGCTGCCCCCGGGTACCTGCCCCAGGCTCTCACGGCTGCCCCCCCCCCGTACCTGCCCCAGGCTCTCACGGCTGCCCCCGGGTACCTGCCCCAGGCTCTCACGGCTGCCCCCGGGTACCTGCCCCAGGCTCTCACGGCTGCCCCCCCCCCGGGTACCTGCCCCAGGCTCTCACGGCTGCCCCCCCCCCCCGGGTACCTGCCCCAGGCTCTCACGGCTGCCCCCCCCCCCCCCGGGTACCTGCCCCAGGCTCCACACAAGGCCAGAGACGGAGGCACGGACAGACACCCGGCCCCGGGAACCGGTCTAAGCCTGAGTCACGCCCCCAGTTGGGAGCTGGTCCCGGAGGATGCCCCCAGTGACGCCACCTCCTGGGCTCCAACACCGCACTGATGACAGAGCTGGAAACTCCATTGCAAACGGATCTCATCGCCGCCTAGCTGATCCTCCCGTGACTTTACACTTCATCCCTCCCCAGCCTGGCGCTCCTCCCTCGGGACTTCGCTGGCCTGACAAGACGCGTTCTCTCGTGGGTGAATTGACATGGGACCTGACATCCACGGGTACGCGGAAGGCCCGCTCAGCCATCTGGACGCCACCGAGGGTCTGGGCAGGTGCGTCACAGACAGGACGACCAGGCGGGGCAGGCGGGAAGGCACCGGGGCGCGGGCGGGCTAGCCTGCGCCACGAGACCCCGTGTCCGCCCGCCGCAGTGTCAGCCGGCGGCGAACCGCTGCAGACCCGAGGCCAGGGCGGCCTACGCACCACTGCGGCCGTCCCGGGCAGCCAGACCCTCGAAGCGGAAGTCCCCGGAGGCGCTTCCGGCAGCCGTCACCGTGCTCTCGGCCGCGGGGACGCGTCGAAGCGGGTCGCGGGGCCACGGACACCGAGGACCCGTCAGCAGCCGCCGCGCGCGCAGCCTCCCCTGGGCGCCGCCATCTTGGCGGCCACGTGACCAGGCCGGGCGGAACCAGCGCCGCGGCGAGGGGTGTCAACGCCGGAGAGATCCGCCAAGCACCGTCCTCAGAGCCCGAGAAGCGACTTCCGGTCTTCCTCCACCCGCCCCCCTGTAGATATCAAAATGGTTTGCTCTGAATCAAAGTTCAGCGACCGGTACCGACAGAGCATGCGCAAGGCTTCGGGGTGGGGCCATACCGCAGGGGGCGTGGCCTACGGCCTCCGGGAGCACAAGGCCTGGGTGATGGAACAGGGCTTGCAAGCAGCTCCACGGGTGGGAGCGCTTGCAGCCAAACCTGACGTCAGGAGTTCGATCTTGGGGGCCACAGGCTAGATGGCGAGCACCATCATGCTTCCAGTGACACGCGCATAAAATCGATGTCTAAGAAATTTAAATACGCTGGGCGGTGGTGGCCCATGCCTTTAATCCCAGCACTCGGGAGGCAGATTCAGGCGGATCTCTGTGAGTTCAAGGCCATCCTGGGCTACAGAGCGAGATCCAGGACAGGCACAAAACTACACAGAGAAACCCTGTCTAGAAAAACAAAAACAAAAACAATTTAAATACTGGCTGAAGAGATTTCTCAGCGGTTAACAGCACTGGCTGAGGACCCAGGTTCAATTCCCAGCACCCATGTGGTGGCTCACAACTGTAACTCCAGTTCCAGGGGATCTGACACCTTCACACCAATGCACATAAAATAAAAATGGAAAAAAAGAAATTTAAATACATTATACGTGCGTGAAAATGTCATAATGAAGTTCATTATTACATAATTATGTAAATTTAATCTGTGGTAATGACGTTTTAAAAATACAAATAAAATGAAGGCAAGATTAAAATATACTATATATTGATCAAAATGCCACCAGGAAGGCCATTATTATATGGGCTTGTATGATATATGTAAATAAATGTGGAAAATGGAAATATGAGTACATATGATGAAAATACACAATATATTTATGAAAGTGCAAAAAAAGTTAAAAGTAAAATAAAACTAGGAGTTAATCATTTTAAAATATTTTATAGCCTGGTGGTGGTGGCACACACCTTTAATCCCAGCACTCTAGAGGCAGAGGCAGGAGGATCTCTGTGAGTTTGAGGCCAGCCTGGGCTACAGAGTGAGTTCCAGGACAGCCAGGGCTTCACAGAGAAACTCTGCCTCAAAATAAACAAAAACTAAATAAACCATATAAAATAAAAAAGTAAGTGAAAGCCACCTCTACTCGTTCATCGAGATCTTTACTCATCGGTCCTCTGTGGGCTTGAGTGTCCTGTGGGAAACAAAATGGAGTCCACACTCCCTCCAGCCCAGCTGTACTGTTTGACTTCATTTCCTCTCAAGACAATGGGGTTTGAGACCAGCCTTTGGCCCTGCAGCTTGGGGCTGGCCTCCTGGGGATTGGGACCACTAACCAGAGTGATCACACCTACCTCCTGAGGACTCTGAAAGTTGGCTCCCTAGATGACATGGTGTGTACAGAGGCAGGGGAATGCCAGGGACTCAGCAGCCAGCCAGGTGAGCCCCAGGCTGAGTGAGAGACCCTACCTCCAAATACAAGATGGAGAGCGATTGAGGAGCACATCTGCTGTTGACCCCACGTGCGCATGCACAGGAAAAAAATAAATAACAAACATGGCTGCTGATAGGGAACTGTACCATCATCCTTGGCCAGCTTGCCACGGGGCACAGCTCCAACTCGTGTTTACGTGAGGCTTCGGAAAGGCTGTGGGGGGGCTGCAGCGGGTCACAGGGTGGGGAGATGCCAGGTGCGATCTGGCCCTCAGAACAGCAGAGGGGAAGCGGCAGGCCCAGGGTGCAGGAAGCAGATATGGCTTCAGAGGGAGGCTGGCGCTTGGGCCACAGCTTGGCATGCTGCCCAGGCTGCCCTGGGAGG
Source organism: Peromyscus californicus insignis (assembly GCF_007827085.1). Taxonomy (NCBI): domain Eukaryota; kingdom Metazoa; phylum Chordata; class Mammalia; order Rodentia; family Cricetidae; genus Peromyscus; species Peromyscus californicus. The sequence goes on from NW_026294492.1 coordinate 53,530,929, forward strand.
AACCGATACCAGGAAAAGCTTCACAGGGCCCATCGGCCATGACTTCCCTTCAGCAGCTTCTCTGCCCTTGAGTCCATGGTGGCCAGAAGTCTAGCATCCATGTGGCTGAGGCCCAACCTCTGGCGTGTTCCTGCTTTACCAGCTGTCTGGGTTAGCTAGGGGCCGTTGACGTGTGTCCCCATCACTGCAGTCTCTATAAGAGTGGGTTTTGTTGTTGTTGTTAAAGTGAGCCCGTGGGTCCACCTGTTTCAGCGCCCCACCTGCGGAATCACAAACCTGTGTCACCGTGACTGGCTGGGTTAGTGGTGGTGGTGATTTACTTTATTTATTTTGTTATATTTATGGGTGGACAGAGGACACCCTGCAGGAGTCAGCCTCTCCTGCTACCATGTGCGTCCCTCGGCTTGGTGGCAAGCCTCTTTGCCTGCTGAGTCATCTCACAGACCCCACGACCAGGAATCTGAACTCCTGGCCTGTGTCTGTGGATCTACTGTTGCCCCCCCACTCAAGTTCCAGGTCCAGAGTGACGGCCTGCGGGGTGCTCTGCAGGCGTTGTCTGGTGGCATCTTCTGCGCACCCCTGGCTGGCACTGGCTTCTGTCACCACACTGGATCTGTCTTGTTGAGACCTGGTAACCAGGTGTTTCTGACCTGGACCCTGTCCGGTATGCTGACTTAATCAAGTTTAATAGTAAAATTTAGGGCTGGAGAGACAGCTCCAGTTAAGAGCACTGGCTGCTCTTCCAGAAGACCTGGGTTCAGTTCCCAGCACCCACAGAGAAGCTTGCAACTGTAACTCCAGGATCCAACACCTTCATATAGACATATATGCAGGCATAACACTAATGCACATAAAAATTAAAAAATAATAACAAAGGTATAGATTAACAAACTTTGATGCATCACCAAAATATTTTTTCAACCTTTTTTTTTTTTTTGGTTTTTCGAGACAGGGTTTCTCTGTGTAGCTTTGCACCTTTTTCTGGAACTCACTTGGTAGCCCAGGCTGGCCTCGAACTCACAGAGATCCACCTGCCTCTGCCTCCTGAGTGCTGGGATTAAAGGCGTGTGCCACCACTGCCCGGCTATCAACCTTCTTGAAAAACTATATATATATATATATATATATATATATATATATATATATACACACACACACCCCAAGATAGGGTTTCTCTGTGTAGCCCTAGCTGTCCTGGAACTCGATTTGTAGCCCAGGCTGACCTTGAACTCACTGAGATCAGCCTGCCTCTGCCTCCCAAGTGCTGGCATTAAAGGTGTGTGCCACCACCACCTGGCCCAAATACATATTTTTAAAAATGTATGTATACATATATGATATGTACACGTATACATATATTAGATTTTTTTTTTCTTTTAAAGAGTTATTTTGTGTGTATGAATGTGACAACTTGAGTTTATGTGCAGGTCATGTGCAGTACCTGCAGAGGCCAGAGGGGGCGTCAGGTCGTGTGTGTACATGTACACACACACACACACACACACACACACACACACACACACACACACACGGCTCCCTGTGTGTGCAGTACCCACAGAAGCTGGAAGGGGGCGTTGGGTTCCCAGAACTGGAGTCACAGGTGGTTGTGATCCCCCTGTAGGTGCTGGGAACAGAACCCAGGTCCACTGCAGGGGCAGCTGGTGCGCTAACTCCTGAGCCTCCTTCCTCCACTCCCCCAGCGCTGGGATGACAGGCATGCTCTGCTCCCCTGTGCGTGTGCCAGGCAAGGGCTCTACCAAATGGGCCCAAAAACGCGTTTTAATTTATTTTGGGGGGAGATTGTGGGCATAGGATCTCCTTCTTGTTGGCAAACATGCTCACAGGGCTGTATTTCCGGCCGTTCTTATTTTTTAGTGTATGTTTGAGATCTCTAAATGTTCATTTCTTGTGTGTGCTCACATGTGTGCCTGCTACAGTCCTCCTGTGGAGGTCAGCAGATGAGGAGCCCATCTCTCCTTCCTCCAGGTGGATCTGGGGGCCGGACTCAGCGTCTCAGGCATGGCAGCAGGTACCTTTACCAGCTCCTTCATCATTTGTTCTGAGCCAGGGTCTTCCCGATCTAACTTCCCACCTGAGCCTTCCAGCCCCTGGCACCCATGAAGCCACTTCCCATCTCTGGACATTTCCTGTCATGGAATCCACACTGTGTGGCCCTCTCGCTGAACAGTGTCCTTTGGGGTCCCTCTGTTTGACAACCTGGCTTTTTTCACTGCTGTGTTGTGTTCCAGGTGCATGAATGGGGCTTGCTCCCTTCTCCAGGGGTGGACACTAGGTTGTGGATGAAGGGGGCATCCATGTTCGCGGTAGGAAGCTGTGGGTGGGTGGCTGCGCTTCTGGCGGCCTGCGCCTGTGGCTTGGCTGTTCTGTGTTTCCGTTTCTGAACAGCTGCTAGCCTCCCTCCGTGTAAGCTGTGGATTTCACAACTGCCCAGCGAGGAGAACGGCCCAACTTCCCCCAGAGCCTTGCTGCGGTGCGATTTGTCTTGTTTTGAACAGTAGTCAGGCGCCAGAATCCGAGACTGTGATTGCACTGTGTGCCGAGCACCCCAGGGCCTTTGCACAAACCCTTCCCCCTTGGCCCACTGAGCTCAGCCCCTCAGCTCGCCCTCTGTGTCTTTTCTGTTTGTTTAGTGTGTGTCATTTAGCCAGGGGAGCCACAGGTGTGTGTGTGTGTGTGTGTGTGTGTGTGTGTGTGTGTGTGTGTGTGTGTGTGTGGCGCGCGCAGTCAGAAAGTTACAACTTGCAGGAAGGTTCCGTCCTTCCACCAAGTGGGCTCCGGAACTGAGCTCAGGCCATTGGTCTTGGCTGCAAGCACTCTACCCTTTGAGCCGTCTCGCTGGCCACATCCCAAGGTTTTCTGAAGCGGGGCCTTCTTGAGTTTTGTTTCCAGCTGTCATCATTGGGGTTTCTGGGGGGACTCGGTAGACGCACGATGAAATTATTTTTGAGGCTGGGGTAGGGTGTTGTCACATGCATGTCATCCTAGCAACTCGGGAGCCGAGGCTGGAGGATTGCTTCCAGCTCGAGGCCAGCTGGCTAGAGAGTGAGGTATCTCCGAAAATCAAAACCATACACAAACGGAAGCGCGTGCACAGCGGCGTCCGCGCGCCGGGCGCCGTCCGCGGGGTGACTGCACGTAACTGTCGAGTGAATCAAAGTCTCGGGGTGACGCGTCCCCACCTCTCCCCCAAACAGGAGCCACGCCTTCCTCAGCGCCGAGTCATCCGCGTTATTTTCCCCATTCCACACTCCTCCAGTCTTCCTGGACCGCGCTTCCGACCGCCGTTGCCCCGGGCAACGCGTGCCGCCTCGCTTCCTGTATTGATTTGAATCCTGAAGGACGTCCCACACTCCCGAGCTGCCCCGCGCTGCCTCGCGCAGGCGCAGTTGTTCGCGGTGGGCGCGAGCCCGGCGCGGAGTGGGCGTGTCCAGGGGGCGTGGCTTCCAGACGCAGTGTGGCGTCGGTCCCCGGGGCGTGGCCCAGGAGGGGCGTCGGGTAACTGGTAGGGGCGTGGCTTCAGTTGAGGGCACAGGCGATTGGCGGGTGCCCTGTGCGAGGGCCTGCGATAGGCGTGGTCAAGGGCGTGGCTTCCCCATGGAAGTCCCTGGAGGCGTTAGGGGGAGGGCTGAGGGGGCGTGGCCCGGCGGGACTAGGCGCGCCTGCGTGTGGGGGCGTGGCCTAGGCGCGGGGATGCGCTCGGCGGCGGGGCCGGTCGCGGGCGCGCGCGCGGCCTGCGGGACAGACGGAGGGAGGGAGCCGGGTTGCCGCTGAGTGCCGCCATATTAGCGACCGCGGAGGCCGGGGGATTCCCGTGAGCTGCGGCGGCGGGGCCTGGCTCAGCGGAGGGGCCTCGAGCGGGCGCGGCGTGTTCCTGGGACCGGCGGGAACCGGCGGGAACCGGCTGGCGACGGGAGCGAGGCAGGTGAGGACACAGGTGACTCGGGGACCCGCCCCCCAGGCCGACCCCTTCCTTCTCCGGGCTCCAGCGCCGCCTGACCCTGAACCCCACATCGCAGCGACCCCCGGCCCTGGCCCCGACCCCGCCAACTGGCCGTGTCTGTCAGAGCCCTCCATCCCCAGAGCCCCGCTCCAGACGTGTCCCCCGGATCCGGGGCGCCACCCGTGCTGCTCCCGGACCCCATAGTGCAAATGCACCCTGATCCCAGGTCAGGCCCTGCGTCACCCCAACCCCGAGTCGCGCACGCCCGGCGACCTCGCCTTGACCTCGCCCTGTCCATCACAACCCTCCCTCCTTCCCCAGAGCCCGGTTCTGAGCAGGGCACTGTCCAAATCCAGGGCAATGTGCTACTCTAGACCCTAGGTCAGGCCCTGTATCACCCCAACCCCTAGCTCCATGCACCCCAAACCGGGCTCACGCCTTATTGCTCCCACCAAAACCACACAACCCAGGTGAGGCCCTTCATCCCAGAGCCATCTGTACCCAGTGACCTCGTCCTGTCCACCCACCACAGCTCTCTTATCCTTTTGATCTCTATTACCCCAAATTTAGGGCATTCTCCCCCATGCTGCTCACTCAGAACTCTACAACTACAACCACTCCTTTACACCCTGTTGACTTCCAAATCTAAGTCCCCCTGCCTCAGACACTCCCTACATCCAAACTGAATTCCCATATCTGAGTCACCCTCTTAAAATTGCAGTCAGAGCCCAGGAGTCTCAGTTATGGCCTTGTGCAGGATCGGGGCATGGGGGTCCCAGTGGATGGGATTGTGGAACTAAAGTTGCCACATAACACTCAGTGGTTCACCCAGCACCAGGTGTCTCATCTCAGGGGAGACATGGCCAGAAGGCCAAGACAGTCTGTGTGTCCCCAAACCCACCACATGCCCTTTCAGATCTGAACCTCCTCTCTGTCTCCAAATGCAAGCCCGGGCACCTCCGTCCTCTATCCCTGATTCAAAGCCATTGTCCCCTACAGAGCCTTCAAATCACCCTGCCCACCCATCTCCTGACACCAGCCCGTGTAGAAGTTTCCTTCCTTCCATGCCCCCCACCCCATATTCACTCCCTAGTGCAGGGCATATGGTGGGAAGCAGGTCCCCTACCTGTCCTGTGTGGGAGATGACCTCATTCCTCTGGCTGCCGGACCCCAATCCCAGCTCCTTCCTGCAGTCTGAATGAATGTGATTCCCCAGTGAAGAATCACCTAGAACAGACAGCGCACCCAGGTCTGGGGATCAGGCTTGGAGAGAAAGGGACTTGGGTGGCTCTGGCTCTCATGGGGCTGGAATGGCTACAAATATTTTGTTTGTTTGTTTGTTTGGTTGGTTGGTTATTTGAAATAGAATTTCTCTGTGTAGCCCTGACTGTCCTGGAACTCGCTCTGTAGCCCAGGCTGGCCTCAAACTCAGAGACCTGCCTGCCTCTGCCTCCTGAGTGCTGAGATTAAAGGCATGCACCCACGCCCAACAGGTGCTGCAGATATTAATGGGGTTCCTCCAAGGATATCTCCAGGGTGTACTTGGTACTTGAGGAATTTTACCCCAGTATGTCTTGTGGGTCAAGGTCTTGCGGCTTGTGTCAAGGGTTTATTCTCATTGCCAATACTAGCCCTCTGCTTCCTTGTACTAGAGGGTTGGAAGCTAAGTGTGAGCTGCAGGAGTACTGGTGTGTTTCATTTCCTGGTGCTGGGCATGGAGCCCAGGGCCTTTGCACATGCTAGACAGTAGCTTAGCAGGAAACCATGCCCCAGCCCCTCACTCAGAGATGCCCCGCCCCTCACCGTGGTGCCCCAGCTTTTTTTTTTTTTAAGGTGTGCGTATGGACTTTTTGTTTGTTATTTTTATTTTATTTGTATGGATATTTTTCCTGCATGTATGTCTGGGTACCACATTTGTGCCTGACAGAGACCAGAAGAGGGTGTCAGATCCCCTGGAACTGAGGTTCCAGACAGTTGTGAGTTACCTTGTTGGTACTGAAAACTGAACCCAGCTCCTCTGGAAGAATAGCCAGTGTTCTTTTCCACCAGCCGTCTCTTCAGCCCTAAGCTATGTTTATTTTTATTTTCTGTATGTGCACACACACACGCGCGTGTGTCTGTGTGCTTGTCTGTATGCACACCATGTGCGTGCAGTGCTCATAAAGGCCTGAGGGGGCGCCGTGTCCTAGAACTGGAGTTACAGGTACCTCACATGGGTGCTGGAAACCAAACCTGGGTTCCTTGCCTGTGGTCTTTACCACTGAGCCATCTCTCTAGCCCCATTTATTTCCTTAAACTTTTTTTAAAAAGTGCGTGTATGGTGTACATGCATGTGTGCAGGTACACACAGAGTCCAGAGGAGAGGCCGACATGTGCCCTACCCTGTCACTGTCTATTCCCTTGAGACAGGTCTCACTGCCTAGAGTTGGGCTGACAGCCAAGAAGCCTCAGCCATCCTCCTGCCTCAGTTGCTGGAAGCACTGAAGTTGACATGCATGTGTGTGTTCAGCAGGGCCTGGCCCTTTGTGAGAGTCTTGGGGGTTTGAGCTCTGGTCCTCAAGGAAGCCACCCCCACAGCCCTTCCTTTTATTTTGAGACAGGATCTTAGTAGGTTGTCCAGGCTGTCCCGGAACTGGTAATCCTCCTGTCTCAACTGCCACAGTGGCTGGGATCACAGGCCTGTGCCTTCAGGGGCTTGGAAGGACCCAGGCTGTCCCCCTGCTCTTTCCTCCTGAGAAGTCCAGGAGAGCCCTGTGGGTGTGGGGCCTGCCAGGACGGGGTGGCAGGACACAGGCCTTGGGAGCCTGAGGCTGGAGGGTTGTGAGTTCGAGGTCCATCTGGGCTCCATAGCAACAAGAAGGGTGTGAGAGGGAGAAAGACGGGTCAGTCATCAAGGGGGCCATGTCCAGGTCCAGGTGCGCCATGTTTCCAGTTTCTCTCAGGGTCTGACGCACAGGCTTCTGAACTTTCTCTTCTGGGTCATAGAGAAGGAGCAGGGTTCAAGGTCCTCTGAGGACCCCTGAGTAGCAGATACCAGGAGCGCCCCATGATTCCTGCTTCCTGGAGTGAGCCCTGCCTCCGCTGCCCTGCACAGTGGCCCTGAAGATGCCGGTGGGGGACACCTGTCCATCAGGCGGCCACTGTGTGCAGCTGGGAGTCCAGAGCCACAGGTCGAGGACAGCATTCCCCTGCCTCAGCCTCCTACTTAGCACTTGGCCTTGCTTCCTTCCTAGTTCAGCTGTTAGGTGCAGCAGGCGGCCCCACACCCCCAAAGCTGTAGTTTTTTTTCTTAAAGATTTACTTTTTATTTCTAATGTGTGTCTGTGTGGGGTTATGCACATGTGTGGGAGCCCTAGGCCAGAGAGGACATTCATGCTCTGGAGCTGGACTTAGAGGTGGTCGGGGGCCAAATGCAGGTCCTCCAGCGCCACAGTGAGCACTGAGGAGCCGTGTCTGCACCCCACTTGTCTCCTTGTGTCTGGTGTCTGTGTCTGTCTCAGTGTGTGTGTGCGCGCGCGTGCGTGCGTGCGCGTGCATGTGTGCGTGCATGTATGTGTGGGTGTGCGTGTACATCTTGTGTGTGCATGTGTAGGTCAGAGGCCACCATGCAGGGGTGAGTTCTCTCCTTCCACTCTGTGGGTCCCAGGGCCACAGCTCAGGTGTGCAGGCTCCGTGGCCGTCGCCTTCCCCTGCGGAGGCCTCTGGCCAGCCTGTTTTTCTCCACACTCTCACTCTAGCTCAGGAGGCCTCAAGCACACAAGCAGTCCTCCTGCCTCAACCCCGCGAGGGCCAGGACGGCATGCCTGGCCATTCTGGGGATGGGCTGCTGTCCCGTCTGTCTTCACCAGCCTTTAGAAAAGGTGGGGTTTTGTTGTTGTTGTTGTTGTTGTTGTGTCTGTTTTGGTTTTTTTTTTTTTTTTTGGTTTTTCGAGACAGGGTTTCTCTGTGTAGCTTTGCGCCTTTCCTGGAACTCACTTGGTAGCCCAGGCTGGCCTCGAACTCACAGAGATCCACCTGGCTCTGCCTCCCGAGTGCTGGGATTAAAGGCGTGCGCCACCACTGCCTGGCTCTGTTTTGGTTTTTTTAGACAGTTATTCTGTGTAACTGGCCTGGCTCTCCCTCTGTAGCCCAGGCTGCCCTCAAACTCACAGGGATCCACCTGCCTCTGCCTTCTGAGTGCTGGGGTTACAGGTGTGGGCCACCACCGCCTGGCTTGAAAAGTTGGTTTTTATTAATTGTTTTCTCAGATTTTTATCTGCTTTATGCAGGTAACATTCTCATATCTCATGTTTTATTAAAACAGACAGTTGTGGTTCGTCCATCACCTGTGTATATTCTAGAACTCTCCATCTCCCTAAAGGCCAACCCATTCTCATAAGGCGTCCTCCAGCCTGCAGCCCGGTGTTCTGCTCTGAAAGCTTCCTGCCCTGGCGTCCCTAGTCCACATCACTGTCTGGACATGGGCTCCCCTTCTCTGCTGGGGATGGGTACACACACTTGGACGTTTGCTCTGCCTCTGCCATCGCTGAGTGTGTCCTCAGAACTGCCTTCCTGTGACCGTTGACGAGTTGTGCCTGCCTCTCCTGTCCCTGGTGCGGTTGTGAAGGGTGTGCACGGTGACTGGAGGCCAGGGACTGGGAGAGCGCTTGGGGCTGGCTCACTTGCCCTGGGGAAGCAGCCCACCTTGCTCAGAAATCCTCTAACCCCAGAGTCTCAGAGACTGCACCCCGCCCCCAGGGTGGGCAATGCCTGGGAACAGGGATGACTGGGACAGCTGCAGGTGTGGGGTGAGTGGAGGCCGGAGTTGCCGCTCAACATCCTGCGGAGCCTTTGTGCTCCACGTGGGCAGTGCAGTGGCCCACAGGGGACGGAGCCCCTGTGTGTCTGTAAGGACCCTGGGTACTCAGTGTGCAAGGCACTCACACACAGGCAGCCACACACCTGAGTGAGGCACCGGGTCACATGGAGACCCAGGTTACAGTGGCAGGTGTCTCTCCCCATGGGCCAGCTCTGAAGGACAGTGATGGCCACCTGGTCTGCTCAGCTGGCACAGGCTGGCTGAGAGCGGCACAGCATCAGAAGAACAAATGAACGGTGTGCACACGCCTGTTGGGGATGTTCCTGCACCCTGGACCCCCGGCGGGGGGCGGGGGGAGGTGACTTGGTCAGACCCCAGGCATCCAGGGCAGCTACAGTACCCCTGGGGTCCCTCGCTAACGGGAGCTGTCAAGACCCCTGCTTTGGTCGTTTCCTGTGGCGGGAAGGCTGATGCGCAAGAGTGAAATGCCGTCTGGGGCCTGTCTTGTGCCCGCTTCTGCGTCTGCTGCACCGGCCACCACTTACTGACTGGCTCCTTCTATCCTTTCTCAGACCCTTCGTGCCGCCCCAGCTCCGCAGGTGTCTCCCACCCTCCCCCAAACACACACACACACTCAGAGGAAGAGCCCAAGGTCCTGAGAGTGAACCCAGGTCTCCCATGCACCTACTCAAAGGTTCCTGGGCGTAGGGTCTCTTGGAGACTCTGACCAGAGCTATGTGTCTCACCGGGACACAAGTGAGAGCAAAGTGGGGTGGGGACGCCATTCCTGGGGTGCAGGGAGCTGGTCAATAGGCCGCTTGTTAGCCTGGGTCATGGGAAATCCCTGCCCTTGGCCCCTAAGGGCGTCTGTGGAGCACAGGCTCCGGTCAGCACATGAGCTCTGTGGGAAATCGATTTAAGGTCACGTATGAGGGGCCTTGGGTCTAGGCACCCCCAGGTGGGCACTGCTTCAGGAGCTGACCGAGCTCTGTCCTCGGGCCTCTCACGGCTCAGCTCTTCAGGCACCCTGTGAGTTTCCAGGGCAGGTAGCAGTCCTGACCACATGGCTGCCACCAGTTGTGACGGAGGGGAAGAATGGGGTGAAAAGGCCTGGTGCTTTGCTGGGCCTGGGGGGGGGTGGTGCCAGGGCCTTGGGTGCAGCTGGCCGCCAGCCTCTTCTCCCACCTGCTCCACGCTGGAGTGCCTTGAGCAGTCTCTGTTGTCCTAACTAGGAGTGTGGGGTGTTCCTGACTCTGGGGACACGTGTCTGTCAGGACTTGGGGGCTCCTGACATGGAGTGGGTGGAGACCAGGAGTACGACTCAGCACCCTGCGGGCCCAGCAAGCGCCACCATGGCCATAGTGCAGTATGGCGAATCCCCACACTTGGCTCCAGGTGGGGGCTCTCCTTGGGTTCTTTGACACACAAGCTGTGGGGACCAGTTTTTCAAGGTTTGTAGCCCCTGGAGGGTGTGACCAGTGGTTGAGGGCCAGAGGAGCTGAACTTCCGTCCTTGGGGGAAGCTTCCTGGTGGCAGGATCCCAAGGGCTTTCTAGTACCCAGTGCCAAGCAAGAGGACAAGCGTGCAATGGGGGTGGGTGGCTGGTGCCACCCTGGCTCCTGGTGGCACTGGCTGGGGCAGCCACAGGACTGATGGCCCCATCACCTCCGTGGCTCCACTCACGCTCATGTATTCTTGGCCCCGGTGGGCACCACACCGGGACGGCTTGGGCCCTGCTGGGCGCTGGGCACCATTGCATGCCTAGACACCTCCGCCCACAGCATCCTGGGACACAGCCAGGGTCAGGGTGCCTGAGGGAGACTGACACACAGCAGGAAGCTGCAGGACCCAGAGCAGCTCCCAAGGGTTGGCTGGGCCAGACTGGGCTTAGGAAGAGTGGGCCAGGCTTGGAGCCAGGCCCTGCTGCCTGATGGGAGTTCGTGGGCCTAGGCCACCCGGCTGCTGGGTCAAGATTGCACCTAGGGACTAGGGACCAGCAGGAAGATTGTCCCCTGGCCTCCTGGGACCAGGGAGCAAGAGAAAATCCAGCCTCTCCCTCAGGGCCAGGCAGAGGGAGGGGCGGGTCCGCCCTGCCAGACCACCAGGCAGGGGCTGTGCCACCAGGCAGGGGCTGTGCCTCAGCTCCCCCTGCAAACCCTCAGCCTCACATCGCCACCACTCCACCTGTGCCCACCTAGCCCCAAGCTTTGTGTGAGTGAAAGGTGGGCCTGGGACCAGAGTGCTCGGAGCAGGAATGGTCTGGATCCGCCCCCGAGTCGGCCTTAGCTGCAGTGGCAGGTGACTCGTTTGAACGATCCCAGGCCTGCCTTTCACTGCCCTGGCCTCGCATCTTCCAGGCTCATGTGAGCAGGCCGACCTTCTGCTTGTGCATCTAACGATGGACTTGAACTCCTGATACTCCAAACACTCCAGAGCAGCCTGGTACACAGTGGGAGCCTGTCTCCAGGGTGGTGGTTGGATTGAGTGGTGGGTGGCAGTCCCTCTCCTTCACCCCTGGTCTCTGTGACGTTTCCTGTCATGGAGCCCACACTGTGGCCTTCTGTGTCTGGGTCCTCAAGGTCATGTTAGTGCCTTCCTGTTCATGGCTGAGTAATGCTCCAGTGTGTGGCTGGACCTGCAGCTGTACAGGCTTCAGCATGGGGGTCGTCCGTCTCAGGTGGACATCTGGGAATATAGTACAGGTCTCGGCCACATAGTCCTTCAGCTGTTTGAGGGACTGGAGCCTGAGAGAGGGCCAGGCTCCAGGGAGGCGGGGGAGCTGGTGTGGAATGAGGACCACGCTGCTTCAGTCAAGGAAAGTGGAGTGTCCTGGGGAAGGATGCTGGAGTATCTCTTGCTTCTGCTTTTGGTGTTTCTCTGTGTTCAGTGTGTTCAACCTTGCGGGGAGGGAAGACTCAGGGCTCAGGCCAGAGGGGCCCTGTGGGGCTGGGGCCTAGGGCAGTGGGCATGGAGAAGTGGGCAGCCCTGGAGCTCTGCACTGGGTGCTGCAGCAAGGACTGTCCCCAGGCTGTGGGGGCCTTTGCCTTTTCTGGTCTGCCATGGAATATAGAAGCCATAGTGTGCCGGCCAAGGGCCTGGTCCTGTGTTAGCAAGCAATAGCCCCACAACCTGTGATCCTGGGCAAGACAACCTGTGAGCTCTGCCCTGGCTGACCACACCCCCCCCACCTCAAGTGTAAGGTGTCTGAGTGGGCACCAAGGGTCATGGGTCACACACAGTTGCTCCAATTCCTATGAAGGCCATGTCCCCAATTCCCCCACACTCATGGCTTGGTAGTGGCCACACCTCCCCGCTAGACTGGACACTCCAGGGACTGAGGCTCACTGCACATGACACACTCAGGTGCATGCAGGGCCAGCCTGAAGCTGCTGGAATGGCAGGACCAGAATGGATCCCGCTACCCACCCACCCACCCACCCCTGGGGCACACAGCACCTGCTTCCAGGCTAAGGGATGCTGAGTCCTTGACACCTGGGATGTGCTCCCTAGGCCGGTGACACCTGGGATGTGCTCCCTAGGCACGGTGACACCTGGGATGTGCTCCCTAGGTATGGTGACACCTGGGATGTGCTCCCTAGGCCGGTGACACCTGGGATGTGCTCCCTAGGCACGGTGACACCTGGGATGTGCTCCCTAGGTATGGTGACACCTGGGATGTGCTCCCTAGGTATGGTGACACCTGGGATGTGCTCCCTAGGTATGGTGACACATGGGATGTGCTCCCTAGGCATGGTGACACCTGGGATGTGCTCCCTAGGTATGGTGACACCTGGGATGTGCTCCCTAGGTACGGTGACATACATTCAAGGTTCTCCTTTGCTTCTTAGAGGTTGGTGGTCAGCCTGGGCTACATGAGACCTTGTATCAAAAATAAAATTTGCAAAACAGCCCAGTAGCCTGTTTTCTTCACAGTTGTGTTTACGGGGCCTGGGCTGCTATGAGCTTCCTTCTGTCCACCCTGCAGGCTGCCCTCGGCTGCGGGCCCCGCCCCGCCCGCCATGGACCAGGACTATGAGCGCAGACTCCTGCGTCAGATCATCATCCAGAATGAGAACACAGTGCCATGTGTGAGTGACCGGGCCACCCCTGTAGGAAAGGACACTGTGCATGGGCTGAGGGGCCTGCCCTGGGGGTCACCGCAGCTAACCCCCCCAGTCCTCCCCCAGGTCTCAGAGATGCGGAGGACCCTGACACCAGCCAACTCCCCAGTGTCCTCGCCCAGCAAGCATGGTGACCGCTTCATCCCCTCGCGGGCCGGAGCCAACTGGAGCGTGAACTTCCACAGGATCAATGTGAGAGCCAGGCTGGGCAGGGCGCGGGGCCTGTCACCCTGAGGTGGGCACAGCCCCGTGTTGCGGCGCCCCTCACGGGTTCCTCTCCCGTAGGAAAACGAGAAGTCCCCCAGCCAGAACCGCAAGGCCAAGGATGCCACCTCAGACAACGGCAAAGGTGAGGGTCGGCCCCGCCCACTCAGCCACAGGCCCCGCCCAGCTAGTCTGCCCTCCCCTTAGGCCCCGCCCCACCGACTCCACCCGCCCGAGGCCCCGCCCCAGAGACGCTCCCAACAGCCTCGGCCCCCCTGCAGATGGCCTGGCCTACTCGGCGCTGCTGAAGAACGAGCTGCTGGGCGCCGGCATTGAGAAGGTGCAGGACCCGCAGACGGAGGATCGGCGGCTGCAGCCATCCACGCCTGAGCACAAGGGCCTCTTCACGGTGAGCCAGTGGCAGCCAGGTGCCCTCGAGGGAGGGGGCTGCGCGCGGGGGATCGGGGGTGGGGGTCCGGACCTGTTCTGTCCTTCTGCGGCCTCCTGCCCAGTATGTGTCAGCTTTGGGGTGCTCAGGGTTTCCAAGTCCCCAGGCTACAGCAGCCGCTCAGTGCGGTGTCCCTGCCCCCAGTATTCCCTCAGCAGCAAGCGCTCGAGTCCTGATGACGGCAACGACGTGTCCCCGTACTCCTTGTCCCCTGTTAGCAACAAGAGGTGAGCCAGGGCCCGGACCGAGGCCCGCAGGTGATGGTAGGGGCGGGACCCGGGGCTCTGGGGCGGCAGCGAGCGGTGTCCTGCTGTCCCCGCAGTCAGAAGCTGCTGCGGTCGCCACGGAAGCCCACGCGCAAGATCTCCAAGATTCCCTTCAAGGTGCTGGATGCGCCGGAGCTTCAGGACGACTTCTACCTCAACCTGGTGGACTGGTCCTCCCTCAACGTGCTCAGTGTGGGCCTGGGTACCTGCGTGTACCTGTGGAGCGCGTGCACCAGCCAGGTGGGCGCCCAGGCCCCCTCTGGGGGGTCTGACCACAGCCAGTGCAGCCCGCAGGGAGGGCACGGGAAGGAGCCTGCAGAGAGCCACCCTCTGCCCTCCAGGTGCCCCCCCCACACCCCGCTTCTCCCTGAGACAGGAAGCACCGTGGGCTCTGGGGCGCTGGTCTCCTTGCCAGCCTCTGATGCCATCTCTGTGCTGAGTGGAGCCTGGAGAGGCACAGCAGAGGGACGGGTCTGAGGACCTGCCCATCAGCCCCTCACTCTGCCTCCTGCCCACAGGTGACCCGGCTCTGTGACCTCTCTGTGGAAGGGGACTCGGTGACTTCCGTGGGCTGGTCTGAGCGGGTGAGTAGGAGGGTGGAGCCACTGACCCTTGGATCTTCAGTAAGGCCGCTTAGCTGAGGGCGCTCTTCCCTACCACACAAACACCCGCCTGCTGGCCAGCCCTCAGCCATGTTTGTGAGACTGCGCCGCCCTTCCAGCAGCCGGCAGTGCTGGGGCGGCCGGTGTGTGTGCTCCAGCACAGGGCAGGACCAGTGAGGGCCGCGTGGAGACGGCTCCCGGAGCCCCATGGAGGGGGTGAGCAAAGCAGTTTGTAGTGGGTGTGATGGCTCCCATGGATAATCCCAGCACTCCAGAGGCTGAGGCTGGAGGATTTCCCTGAGTTTGAGGTCAACCTGGGTAGCATTTTGAGTCTATGGCTAGCCTGGGCTACAGAGTGAGCCCTTGTTTTTTGTTTGTTTGTTTGTTTGGTTGGTTGTTTTTTTTTTTTAAAGATTTATTTATTTATTACGTATACAGAAGAGGGCGCCAGATCTCATTACAGATGGTTGTGAGCCACCATGTGGGTGCTGGGAATTGAACTCAGGACCTCTGGAAGAGCAGCCAGTGCTCTTAACCACTGAGCCACCTCTCCAGCCCCGAGCCCTTGTTTTAAAAGGCAAAAAAAAAAAAAAAAAAAAAACGAGCTATAGAGACCGCCTGCGTCTGTGGTGAACACAAGATGAGCAGACTTCTCATCCCCACACCCACCTGATGGCCACCTGGCCACACTGTCACCCTAGGGGAACCTGGTCGCGGTGGGCACACACAAAGGCTTCGTGCAGATCTGGGACGCGGCTGCTGGGAAGAAGCTGTCGGTGCTGGAGGGCCACACTGCGCGAGTGGGTGAGGACCTGGCCAGCCCAGCCGCGCCCTCGGGCCACAGCCCTGGACCAGGCCCAGGCTGACCTCCTGTCACCCTGTAGGGGCGCTGGCCTGGAATGCAGACCAGTTGTCATCTGGCAGCCGTGACCGCATGATCCTCCAGCGGGATATCCGCACACCGCCCCTGCAGTCAGAGCGGCGGCTCCAGGGCCACCGGCAGGAAGTGTGTGGTCTCAAGTGGTCCACAGACCACCAGCTCCTGGCCTCGGGGGGCAATGACAACAAGGTAGGACTCCTGTCACCCTCCCTGTCCACCGTTCAGCTTGGCCTACACTAGAACCTGGGACGGGGGTAGCCTGAGGCCTCCACGGGAGGCGCTTCACAGGTCCTGGCCCAGGTATTCAAAGCCTACATCCCTGGAGTCCCCAGAGTTGGCCGGGGGGTGTTCCTGCCTCCTGCCCCTGGGCAGCCCCCTGCCCCCAGGCGGCCCTGTCACAGCCTCGGCCTGTCCCGCAGCTGCTCGTCTGGAACCACTCCACGGTGAGCCCTGTGCAGCAGTACACGGAGCACCTGGCGGCCGTGAAGGCCATCGCCTGGTCCCCACACCAGCATGGACTGCTGGCGTCTGGCGGTGGCACAGCCGACCGCTGCATCCGCTTCTGGAACACCCTGACAGGCCAGCCACTCCAGTGCATCGATACCGGCTCACAAGTGTGCAATCTGGCCTGGTCCAAACATGCCAACGAGCTGGTGAGTACGCACTGCGGGGTGCGGAGGCGGTCCAGCCCAGGGCAGCGCCAAGCACTTGCACAAGCGCTCTGCGGCTCTGACACCCAGTCTCCACACTAGGTGAGCACACACGGCTACTCACAGAACCAGATCCTCGTGTGGAAGTACCCGTCCCTTACGCAGGTGGCCAAGCTCACTGGCCACTCGTACCGGGTCCTCTACTTGGTGAGTGTCGGCTACTGCTGCCCTAAGCCCCCTGCGGCCCGTGGTGGGCTTGTCTCTGGACGGCCAAGGGTGTGACGCACCAGCCTTCCCGCTGTCTGCTCTTAATCTCAGGAGCAAAGCCACCACTAACCAGTGTCCCCTCCCCCGTCTTGGGGTGCGGGAAGTGGAGGAACCCCCCCACAGACCTCGAGCCACATGGTCGAGTCCAACATAAGTGTCAGTGTCCCTGGCCGCCTGGTAGGCTCAGCTGTGTCTTGCCCAGCTCCAGAATCCAGGGTCAGACCCACCACTGCAGGGGCCTGTGTGCCCTGCGCCCTCTGCCCAGGGTGCGTGTTCTCTGGCACCTACCTGGCTTCTGCCTGGGTCTCAGAACCTCCTGCTGCAGCTGGAGAACAACCAGGGCCCTCTCTCCCCTCTGTAGGCCATGTCCCCTGACGGGGAGGCCATCGTCACCGGGGCTGGAGATGAAACCTTGCGGTTCTGGAATGTTTTCAGCAAAACACGCTCTACAAAGGTAACGTGGGTGGGTGGTGACTGTGCATGCCCTCCCTGCTATCACGCCCCTTGGTTCTCAGGGCACCCTGGCACACAGTCACTCATGTTCCCTGTTCCCAGGAATCCGTGTCTGTGCTTAACCTCTTCACCCGGATCCGATAGACCCGCGGGCGGGATGCGCAGCCCCACGGGGCAGAGATGGAGCAGCCAGCATGCATGGGCCCTGCTGTCCCTGCAGTCCTCAGAGGCATCTGGCGGGCGGGAGCCGGGCCGGAGACCCCAGAGTCTCATTAAACGCCTCGTTGTGAGCTGTGGAGCCAGTGTCTGGGACGGGCACGGGGACCCTCAGCCACCGGCTGCATCTCCTTCTTGCTGGCCGTCAGCGCTCAGATGGACACTTGTGACCTCCCTGTCACCACTGCCCGAGCCATATTGGACACAGCTGAGCAGGAAGCCCGAGATCCCATCAATTCCCCAAACCCAGTATCACCTGGGGACCTGTGGACCAGAGCCATTGTGCCACCCCCCGCAAACACCCCAGTGTCACCCAAGCCGGAACATCCTGGGAGGCGCTGGCGGGGGACCTGCGCCTCTCGCCCCGTCGTCCTGATGCGTTCCACCCCGTGTCTGTGTGCACCTCCTGTGACCCCATGCCTGTCCGCGTGCCTCTTCCCAGCCAGCTGCCTCGTCTGCCGCGTCCACCTCCTTTTGGCCTTCTGGAAGCTTCCCAGGCCGCCCTGACCTCAGACCCCATTTCTGCCGCCCCTCCTCACCTGGGGACACTGCAGATCCCCAGTGTGGTGGCTGGGCCATGGTGTGTGCACGTGTGTGTATATATGTATCTGTGACGCCCTGGGGTCTGTTGTGTGTTTTGTTGCCTTATTCCAACTGATGGCCGGAGAAGCCACGGCCATCGGGACCCAGGTCACTGTTGGGTTTGCCGCCTGCAGGTCGGGGGTGTGGCCTCCTATCAGGCTCTAGTAGATATTCTTAGCAAAGCCCAGGCCAGTGGCCTCAGTGGGTGCTGTGCTCCCCAGCAGGGGCTTCATCCCAGCAAGGCATCAGCTCGGCCTGTCAGGAGTTCAGGGTTCAGGGTCACCTGCTGCTACTCGCAGCCTGGACTTTGCCCTGTCACCAAAAGCAAAATGTCCAATCAGGACCCTCAGCTGTGCGCTGGTGCAAAGGGTCCCCTGCTGGCCACACAGGAGACGTGCAGTCTGTATTCTGTTCCTGATGTCCCAGGCGGGTGGTGCAGGAGGCTCCCCCTGGACAGAGCAGCCTTGTCCATCTGTCCACCTCAACACCAAACTTGTCACAGAGTCTGGGCTGGTCTCCAGTGGGCAGCCAGATGTGAAGGGTGAGGGCCAGTGGGGGGCCTGGGCAACGCACAGCAAGGTCGTATCTCCATTGGCCTTAGGTAAAGCTGACAGTACTTAGCTGAGCTGTGGGTAGACGAAGAGGTCCAGAACCTAAGCCCACAGAGCCTTCCAGAACAACAGGCAGTCGAGTGTGGCCTAGGCCCCCACCCACAACATGGCCTGCCGTAGCGTCCCTGGGGAAAAGCCTGCCATGGGACTCGAGAGGTCTAAAGCCTGGCTGGCTGTGTCCCCCAGCCTGAAGGGAGCAGTGCTCAGATGTGACCGTCTACAGTCTGGGCTGTGGCGCAGTCTGCACAAAGACCCTGGGTCAGGACAGGTGACCAGAGTTGATGTCTGTGCTGAGGACCCTGGTGCCCAGGCAGCTGCCACCTGATACAGCCATGCCCCTGGGCAGTGGAGTGAGTACTTTGGGCTTGGTTGGGTTGGCATTTGTTTATTGTAGTAAAGTGTACGAAGCATACAATGTACCATCATAAAATGAGCTGGCCAATGGATTCAGCATCTTCAGTTACATAACAATCACCGCTAACTCCAGATCAATCTATGACCAGAGGCAGGCCCCAACCACAGCCCCCACAAGTCCACTTCCTTCTATGGAGGCGTTGTCGGGGAGTGGAATTCCCTGTCGGGGAGCTCACACTTCGTGGCCATTGTTTCCGGGCCCCTTGCTGAGCACCATGTCCTTAATGTTCCTCCACACCGGCTGATGACAGTCTCCTGTTCATGGCTAAGTATTGGTCCAGAGCAGGTGCCCAGGAGAATTCCCCTGGCTCACACTGAGTCCCACTGAGCACAGTGCCTGCCTTGTGGTGTCCAGAGGACAGAAGGGTGGGGTGGGTAAGGGCAGGCTGTAAGGGTAAAGACTGGGAGCAGGACATCCAGATGTCCCCATGTAGGGAGCTGGCAGAGCTGAAGACCCCAAGCCCCACTTTAGTCCTGATGACTCCAGCCCCACACCAGGAAGTAGCCGAGGTCATGGGGACCCTGACTGCCCACTTCCCTGTTGCTGGGACACCTTTGTCCCTGTCAACAATGGCCCCGGGGCCTTGGTGGTCGGAGACTCTGAGAAGCAGAGGCAGACATGGAGAACCTGAGGCGGGAGGCCTCCCAGCCCTTTGTCTCCTCGGGCACCCTGGAACTCTACTTCCCTGCCCCTCTATACAGGTGGGTCCCTGCGTTTGGCACCCCCTTCACCCAGGCACCAGCTGGCCCACCTCCTACCCTGCAGTCAAGGTGGTTGAGGTGCAGGCTGGGCTTGGAAGCTCCTAGGCTCAACAGAACTCCCTCCCCAGCCTGGCCGTGTGTGTGTGTGTGTGTGTGTGTGTGTGTGTGTGTGTGTGTGTGTGTGTTGGTAGCCCAGGTCTCATGTAGCCCAGGTTGGCCTCAGCTTCACCATGT
This sequence comes from Peromyscus californicus insignis, assembly GCF_007827085.1. Classification (NCBI taxonomy): domain Eukaryota; kingdom Metazoa; phylum Chordata; class Mammalia; order Rodentia; family Cricetidae; genus Peromyscus; species Peromyscus californicus. The sequence continues at coordinate 53,550,338 of NW_026294492.1, forward strand.
AGCTGAGGATGACCTTGAACTTCTGATCCTCCTGCCCCCCCTCCACAAGTGCTGGAATGTGCCACCATGGTGTACACTTTTTAATTTGACACAGGATCCTTCTGGGTAGCCCAAGCTATTAAACTCCCAAAGTCCTTCCTCACTCAGCATGCTGAGCATGGGTATGTGCTACCCGGCAAAATAGTCCCATTTCACAGGCCTGTTCATACTTTGGGCATTGTGGTACAGATGACAGTTCCAGGGGTTCACCATGGAGCCACCCCAGCCCTAGTTTGCACTTTGAAACTGTAGGGGCCACATCCCCTTCTCCACTGAAAATTCCGTAAGGCTGTCACTGCATGGGCCTTGACAAGCGGCAATCCCGGTACCATCTATGGGGAGCTTCCCGCAAAGCGCGACCCTGGCTTGGTCCCCTGGTGACGCCAGAAGCCAGGCTCATGCCTGTTATACAAGCACTTGGGAGGCTGAGGCAGGAGGATTGCTTCAAGGTCAACACTGACAGTGAGATCTGCCTCAAAAATAAGCAGGGCCATGCTGGCTACATGAGATAATGACTGCGGGTGGGGTGGTGCAGGGAGGAGACGCTGGGCAGAGACAGTGACCTCACCCCACAGCACCTTTAAAGGGCTCAGACACCCTTGAGACAGGGAAGCAGGCTGGGAGCGGCAGGGCTTCGGGCTCAGTCACTGTCCTCCTTCAGCAATGACTACCTGTCCCTGGAGGGGCCCCGCTGGGCGCCAGCCGTCAAGCAGGCCACGCGCTGGAAGTTCACGCCCATGGGACAGGACGCGGCCGGCCAGGTGTGGTTCACCGGCCTGACCAACTCGCAGCCGCGCGAGGCCTGGTACATGCTGCCCAACGCGCTCGACAGCCCGTACCGCGAGGCCCACGCGCGCTGGCACGGTTGCTTCGACAGTCGCCAGCGCGGGCTGCCCTCCGGTGAGTGTCACGCCCCCCGCCGCGCACACCCGTGGGTCCCACGCTGACCCCGCCCTCGCTTCCCTGCAGCCTACACGCAGCACCTGCGGGAGACGGCCTTCTGGGACCCCACGCTGCCTGCGCAGTACCTGAGCGCGGGCACGCGCTGGGGGTGCGTGCCCTGGAGGGACAGGCACGTGCGCGGCAAGGAGTTCGGTGAGCGGCGGGACGGGGACTGGCGGGAGCCGGGGCGGGGTGCACGCGGGTCACCCCAGCACTCCCAGGGCAGAGGCAGTACAGCCTGGGCTACACGGGGTCAAACTTGAAGAGACCCTGAGTCAGAACAGCAGGGGCGAAAAGCAAAACAGTGCAGAGCCCGGCAGCTAGCAGGTGGGACTGGCTGTGGGGGCGTGGCCGCGGCGGGGCGTGGCCGCGGCGGGGCGTGGCCGCGGCGGGGCGTGGCCGCGGCGGGGCGGGGCCGGCCTCTGAGCACGGTCCGGGTCCCCAGTGGTCAACAGGAACCAGTTTGGGACGGAGCAGCCCAAGCGGTCCAACTACGTGCCCGACCTGTCGCCGCCACAGCGGCCGCGCTACACCTCGCAGGACTTCAGGCAGCGCGGCGGGCAGCGCCCCTGCCCGGCCACCGGGCAGCCGCCCCCGGCCTTCACGCCCTCGCTCTGATAAAGCCCTACTGCCGACCGTGCCTGCGCGTGCGTCCCTCGCCGGCGGGCGACCGTCCCTCCGCACGCACCCGGGGCCTCTGTCCTCCAGCCTCGGCCACGCTTCACCCTCCCCTGGCTCCCGACCGTCCCCGCGGGCTGACCGAGGCCCTGGCCTCCCAGTCCCTGCTCCAGGCCGAGGCCACGGCTGGGGCGGGACACCCGGGGCGCAGAGAGCTTGGCCAGGTATCACCCCCCCACTCGCACACCGTGCCCTCTGACCCCAAGCAGGTGGGGGGTCAGGGGGGTTAGGGTGTCGGCCTGGTCCTTCGTCCTGTTGCCCCGGGGAGCCAAGTCAGGGCCGGTCTCCGAGGTCCCCTGAAATTGAGGAGTAGGGTGGCATTGGGAAGGGCGGGTCCCAGGTCGCACCCCGCCCCCAGCCCGGAGTCCCCACCCACCCAAGCCGCAGCGAAGGAGACTCACGGGTGCGAATGCGGATGGGCCAGATGAGGAGGCTGCAGAGAGCCAGGGCCGCGGCCACACCCACGCCGCCCGTCACGACCACCATCACCCAGTGGTAGAAGCCAACGCAGGCCCTGCAGCACAGCTCGGAACTGGGGGCAGAAGGCGGGCTGAGGGTCCCTGGGGATTGCCGCAGTACCCCTGCAACAGCCCCCCATGGCTCCCATCCCACGTTCCAGGGCACCCTGGGCCTACACACACCCCACACAGACACACACAAAGTTCCCCGGCAGCCCACAGCCCTACCCAGTCGGTTCCTGAGCTCCAGCATGGGCTCGGTCCTGCCCCAGGGCCTTTGCACGGCCCTGGCTGTGGTACGGAGGCTCCTCACACGGTTCGGGTTCTCAGGAACCCTCCCGGCCTCCTGCCCAACCCCGACTGGAGACTGCACCTTCCTACCCCCACTTCTGCATTAGCCGTTAGGGACACGGCTGGCATTGTCCTGGGCCAGCACGGGTGGCTGGGTGGCTGAGGCACCCACGCCCTGAGGGGTCCGAGTGGGTCTGTGTCACCCGCAGCCCGGCCCTTAGCTCACGGTAAACTGTTAGCTGCTCCTGCAGTCTGAGGAACAAGGACTCACGGGCAGGGATGCAGGCTCTGCACGACCATCACCGCCAGCCCGTTGGCCACCTTGTCCGAGAAGCTCATAGCACCGTACACGAAGGCTCCACTGTGCTGTGGGGCACACAGGGTCAGGGCCCAGGCCCGGGGTCCAGACCACGGCCTTCCAGGGCTCCTCCCGCCAGCCCTACCGTGTGGGGGCCAATGAGGTCGGCGGTCATGGCCAGCGAGGTGACAAGGATGGTAGCACAGCCGGCGCCCAGCAGCACAGCGGCCCCGTACACGGCCACGCCCAGCTTGTCTACCACGGCCACCCACGCTGCGAAGGCCAGGATCACCAGCAGCCCGCCGAAGTAGGTCATCTGGAGGAAGGAGGCGGTCCGGCATCAGGCCCACCCTGTGCCCGACACCTGCCCTCTCTGGTCCTCAGCCCGGTGAAAGGCACCATTAAAAACGTGTCCTATCCTCCCACGACAGGCACGGCGGGTCCACGCCCAGGGCAGACATTACTAATCGACCTTATGCTATACAGCCAGATTAGACATTACTAATCCACTTTCCATTCTACATCCAGGGTAGGCAGTCCAAGCCAACCCACCAGGCTCCTAGAAGGAACAGCCTGGAAGATTCCAGAGCCCTGTGGCCTAAGGGCCAGAGAATCCAGCTGCCCAGAAGCCTGGATTGTAGAATTCAGGCCACTGTCTGACACCAGGGGTGTGGGTCTGCCCTGGGGGTGTGTCCCCGAGCCCTCCCCACCTCCCAGCCCTCCCCACCCCCCAGCCCTCCCCACCTCTCCCCCTCCCCACCTCCCAGCCCTCCCCACCTCCCAGCCCTCCCCACCTCCCAGCCCTCTCCCCCTCCCCCTCTTCCCCTCCCCCTCCCCCCCTCCCCCCAGCAGCTCCTGTCACTCACATTCCTCCCTATGCGCCTGTTGACTGGCTTCATGAGGAAGGAGGAGATGAAACCACTCAAGTACATCACCAGAGGGATGGTGGCGATGAACTTCTGTGGAGGGAGAGGCAGCGGTGGTCCAGAGGGGGCTTCCGGGTGGGAGGGGCCGCCCACCTCCTCCCCGCCCACCTCCTCCCCGCCCACCTCCTCCCCGCTGTCCACCACCCACCTCACCTTGGGCAGGCTGAGAGAGTAACTCAGGTACATGGCAATGTAGGTCTGAGACAGGTTCACAATCAGCCTCGTGGTCATGTACAGCATGCCCACCTGTGGGCAGATCAGCAGGGGGACAAGCCAGGGGTCAGTGGGAGACCCAGTGCACTCCCTCCAGTAAGGGATTTGGAGAGCAGATGACTGCTCAGCAGGCCAGGAGGGAATCTGTGATTAGTAATGTCTGTCCTGGATGTGGAATGGAAAACTGATTAACAGTGTCTGCCCTAAGTATGAAACAGAAATCAGTTTGCCCTGAGAGTTCAATGAAGGAGTGATTAGTGATGTCTGTCCTGGGAGTGAAATGGAAATCAGTAACATCCACTCTGAGCACGGGATAGACGGTTGAAAGACAATGTATGCCCGGCTGTAGAAGACTGATTCCTAATGTCTGCTCGATGTAAAAGAGAAGGTTGATTAGTAATGCCTGCCCTGGGTACAGGGATGCGGTGTGAGATCCACTGGTAATGTCTGCCCTGGGTGGTTCTGGTGGGACTGGGTGTCTTCTCCAGTCAGATCGGCCCCCACAACATACCTGATAGAAAGCTGGCTCCCGAAGCCAGTGTTTCCAGAGCAGATGTGGCCGGGCCGTAGGGGCCACCAAGGGACTGTGCTCATCAGGTTCCGTGCCCCGGGGCCGGCGCCGCCCCTCCTTGGTACCCAGATGGAAGAGCAGGGAGAAGATGGCTCCCACGCCCACCACCAGCAGGGCCAGGTTCTGGGAAGGACAGCAGGGGTCAGCCACGGCTCCCACAGACTCGAGGCCCCTGGGATGACCGTGAAGCCCCGACTTACCCGAAACACTGGCACATCCTGGACTCCCAGCTGGTCACCCACACTGATGTCCTGCCCAGCATGTGAGGAGCCCTGCAGATGGAGCAGCAGCCAGGCGGCGCCATACACCGTGATGTTGGCCACCACGGTGAACGCATACCTGTGGGTGAGGGGCCAGGCTTAGCACACACAGAGTCCACAGACATGGTGTCTGGTACACAGCAAGTCTCAATAAATGCTTACTGTCTGTCAGAAATCCAGAACACCATGCCCTAACTCCCCAAACTGGTGGCATTGGTCCACAAGCCCATAGCGTCCCACCCTGAGTGTGTCCTTCCCGGAGGACCAGGCCACAGATCCGCTGTGGAATAAAGGGGCCAGTCATGTGGGGACAATTAGGTCCTTGGTCAGCTGGGGTTCCTTTGAAGATGGGGTGTCCCTGAAGGGCCTGGCCTAATCATGTGACCTCAGGACATTGGCCTTGGGCTGCACCCCGGAGTCACAGACCACTCTGCTAGCTTCAAAGAATCGCCAAGCCACGGTCCAGGCTAGTGCACATCTGCCATCCCAGCCACTCCGCAGGCCGAGGGAAGTTCAGCGTCAAAGTCAGCCTGGGCAACTAGGAAGAGACTGACTCAAATGTTTTATTTTTTAAAATATGGGCTGGCAGTGGTGGCGCACACCCTTAATCCCAGCACTCGGGAGGCAGAGGCAGGCAGATCTCTGTGAGCTGGAAGCCAGCCTGGGCTACTAAGTGAGTTCCAGGACAGCCTGGGACACAGAGAAACCCTGTCTCGAAAAACAAAACAAGAGAAGGAAACAGTGTGAAGACCAGAGAGTGCTTGTTCCCTCTCCGCGGCTCACCTGGCACTTGACTGTCACACAGCTGTGGCTGACAGACACAGTTCCCGAGACTCCTAGCTAGGCCACCATCCCCAGCCCTGGAGTACCTGAGGGCTGTGAGCTCCACCTTCTCGTGGTCACTGGTCACCAGCTCTGGGATGAGACTCAGGTGGGCAATCTGCGTGGCAGCCCAGCCGAACTGGAAGATGACGATGAAGGGTCCGTAATAGAGCAGGGCGGCCCACTCAGGGGTGGCCTCCCCGCAGCCGAGGCACGGGCTGAAGATGAACGGGAAAGACAGCAGGACACAGACGGTGCCTGGGAGGGCAGAGGGTGACAAGCAGGGGTGAGGGGAGGCCACAGGTCAGGGCTCCAGCCTCCACCCTCTGCTCGGATGGAGAAACAGGACACAGCAGGCCAGGAGTCTTCTCGATGCCTGTGACTAGGACAGGGAGAAAGGACAAGAATGGGGGTCCCTCGCCGGCTCCGAGCTCAGGGTCACCCCCATCACATCTACCACCCCGCCCGCCCTGTGCTCTGCCCTGGGGGGAGGGGAGACCAGCCGGGGAGGGAGGAGTCAGAAGTCCGCTCCTGGTCCTGGGGACAGGACACACGGGGTGTCCCGTCCTGCTCCATGCACTCAGGACACTAATGAATGCAAGACCCTCCCTCACCCCATTGGCCTTCCCACCCATCCCGGCCAGCCAAGCCCCTGCTCCAACGCCAGGCTCCGGCCGCCCCTGGGCCTTCACACGGCTGCCCCGATGCCCTCATGCCACCACAGTCTCTCGCCCTGTGGTGTCTGCGGCCCCGGGGATTGTCACACCCACACCCAGGGACTCCCCACCACGTGAACCACTCTCGCCAACCCTGGGGCTGGCGCGGGTACCCCCAAGTCCCTCCCGTGTCCTGGGCACTCAGGCCAGACTGCGGACACCGAGCCCCAGGTGGGTCAATAACAGAGGTCTCTCCACAGCCCAAAGGGAGACGTTTTCACTCTGTCTGGGGGAGCGCAAAGGTATGGCGTGGCCCAGGTCAGCCTTGAGCTCCTGATCCTCCTGCCTCAGCTGGGATTAAAGGCAGGCGCCACCACATTTTTAAGTAGATGAACTTGATGAACTTGAGGCCCAGTGAGACACGGAACCCTCAGAAAGGACTCTGAGCCTCGTCCTTCTGCCTGGGCTTCCAACTTCCCCTTCCTCCCCGGAGGTGACCTCACCAACCCCCATGCCTTGGATTGAGAAATAAAACCAACCCCCAGGAAGGGACCAGGGCAGATTCCTAGGGGCTGCCCCAGGGGGCCGTGTGGCCTCTGGACTCTCTCCCATGACCACACCACACCCTGCTCTTTCTGGGGCCTGGTTAACCATTGGCCTAGTCAGGGTCAGGCTGGTCAACTGCAGGTGGGCGGCTTGGCCTCTCTGGGCCTCCGTTAACCTAAGTGGGGTAAGTCTCAGGTTTAAGCAGCTCACCTGCCAGTTGTGGGGGCACACGCCTTTAGTCCCAGCACCCAGGAGGCAGAGGCAGGTGAAGCTGAGCTCGAGGCCAGCCTGGGCTACGGAGTGGGTTCCAGGACGGCCAGAGAGTGCCTCACTATCCTGGCCCGGGCAGCACAGAGAAGTCGTCAGTTTGCTGGGGTGTCTACCCACCTCACCTGGTTGGGTGCCTCTCCAGTCTGCCCCCTGTGATGGGGTCCAGGGAATCCTCCCAGACCACCTACCCACGCCCAGGCCCAGGCCCAGGGCCTTGGCCCGGCTCAGCTGGCCCGGTGTCTCCAGGCCAACAGCAGCCCTTTTGAGTACTTTTTCTTTTTTGAAAACCGGGTCTCCCTAAGCAGACATTCCCCTGCCTCAGCTTGTAAATATGATGACAGGTGTCCAGGCTGCACCTCAGATGCCCACACCAGGCTACTACTGCCCTCTTGTCCCGGAATCTTCCAGGGCCCACAGCCTAGAACAATCCTGAGAAACTAGAAATTCCAGCCCTCAAGCTGCAGCTGCCGCTCAGCACCCAGCCTGGGGCCGCTGCTCTGTCTCACAAAAATGTCACCGAGGGGCAGGGCTGGGCTCGGCAGCCACCCACCCCAGGGGCCGGGCCTGAGCCTCCGGACAGCTGGCTGGAATTCCAAGAGGAGCAGCCACAACCCCAGCGCCAACCTCCCCGATGTCCCCACCAAAGGACAGCCGGAGAGGGACCCCGGGCTGGGCCGTCCCAGGCAGGACACGAGGGATGGAGGGCAGGTGGTGTGGGGCAGGACAGGAGGCTAGACCGCTCCATGACAGGCAGGGAAGGACATGGCCCAAGATAACAGAGTGGGGTGACAGAACCCTGAAAAGTGAGAGGCAGGGGGCGAGACTCGGGAGGACGGACACAGGGTGACAGTCGGGGGAGAGAACAGGGACACCGGGTGTCAGAGGGAAGAGGGTCATGCCACAGGATGGTAGTCAGCGGGGAGGATGGGGACACTGGGTGGCAATTAATAGGAGGACGGCCCGGGGTGACAGTCAGAGGTGGGGTACAGTCAGAGGTGGGGGACAGTCAGAGGTGGGGGACAGTCAGAGGTGGGGGACAGGCGGGTGACAGTCAGAGGTGGGGGACAGTCAGAGGTGGGGGACAGGCGGGTGACAGTCAGAAGTGGGGGACAGCCTGGGGTGACAGTCAGAGGTGGGGTACAGTCAGAGGTGGGGGACAGCCTGGGGTGACAGTCAGAGGTGGGGGACAGTCAGAGGTGGGGGACAGCCTGGGGTGACAGTCAGAGGTGGGGGACAGCCTGGGGTGACAGTCAGAGGTGGGGGACAGTCAGAGGTGGGGGACAGCCTGGGGTGACAGCTGGGGTGGGGGACGGCCGGGTGACAGTCAGAGGTGGGGGACAGTCAGAGGTGGGGGACAGCCTGGGGTGACAGTCAGAGGTGGGGGACAGCCTGGGGTGACAGAGGTGGGGACAGTCAGAGGTGGAGGTCGGCCTGGGGTGACAGTCAGAGGTGGGGGACAGTCAGAGGCGGGGGACGACCCGGGGTGACAGCTGGGTGGGGACGGCTCACCCGCCAGGTGCCAGGCCTTGCGGGGCCCGCAGCGCGCGCAGGCGGCGCGGTCGGCCTCGTAGCCCACGAGCGGCGTGCAGAGCCCGTCGGCCGCCTGGCCGAGCAGCAGCAGCAGCCCGGCGCCCCGCGAGCTGTAGCCGCGCACCGAGTGCAGGAACAGCAGCAGGTAGGTGAACCACATGCCCGCGCACAGGTCGTTGAGGAAGTGACCGACCGCGAAGCTCAGCCGCGCGGCGGGGGACAGCGTCCGCGGCGGCCCCGGGCCCGCGTCGCCCGGCGGAGGCGACATGACGACCGCAGGCCCCACCGCCCCGCACAGCCGCGCCGCACGGCCGCGCCGCGCTCCTCTGCGGCCGCCGCTCCCCGGAGCCGCCCCGACGGGGCGGAGCCGCCGACCGACGGCCAGGCTCGCCAATCAGAGCCGCGCGCCTCGGTGGGCGCCCAATCAGCAAGCGGGGGCGTGGCCTCAGCGCCCCGCACCCCGCGGCCCTAACGCCGCCCGCTACCCGCCCGGTTTTCATCATCGCAGTTTGTTTTTTTAATTTTCTTCGTGTTTTTTTTTTCTTTAACTGAAAAAGAAAAAAAAAATCGTTTCTTTTTCTAACGCAGGGTTTAATGTAGCCCAGGCTAGCCTCAAACTCACTGTGCAGCTGAGGATGACCCTGAACTCCTGATCCTCGTGCCTCCCCTCCTGGTCATGGGGGTCGCACCCCACACACCAGATCTTTATTATTTCTCTCTGTTTTGAGATAGGGTCCCACTAGTTGCCCAGGCTAGCCCTGAAGTCCCTCTACAACATAGGCTGGCCTTGAACTCTCAATCCTCCAACCTCAGCCTCATGAGTTGATGGGCTTTCAGGCCTGCCTTAGGGAACAGAGCCCTGAGACCTGTTGTCGGCCGGCCACCCACACCCTGGGCCCCAGCCAGCTTGCAGCTGGAGCCCGGGGCTCCCCGCAGAAAGGGTCAGAATGAGAGCACAACTGGGTGATCCCATAAACTCCCGGGGATACACGGGCGCTTGGGAGACATATTAGTACTAATTAATTATTAATTACAGATAATAGTAGGGCGGAACATCGTAACACTGGCTAGCCTTTAATGAGGGTTGCTGGCCCGGCGCCCCACGTGGCAGCCGCCCGGGTTTCACTCCTACTTACTGGCTGGTTCTAAGAAGCACGCTCAAAGAAAGGGGAAGCTGGTGAGGCCTCCGTGGTGACTCAGGGACACAGGTGCTGCACACCCACACACACTAGCCCAGACCACGGGACCACCTCCTCCTCAGGATATTTTATTCCTTTTTTTTTTCCTTCCCCCAGGCTGGCCTCAAACTCAGCTAACTGAGGACGACCTTGACCTCTGAATGCTGGATGCCATCTCCTCTGGTTTGTGTGGAGCTCAGGCTCAAACCTGGGCTTCGCGTCCCACCTACTGAACTACAGCCAGAGCACCTTAATATGAAGGGTCTCATGCCATAGCCTGGTCTAGCCTTGGACCTCAGCTCCTGATGCTGGGGTGATGTATCTCCATGACCACACAGAGCCTTCCTCCGGGGGCACTTAGAGATACATAGCCTGGTTCTGAACCCCCAAATGAGACTACTCCCTCCTTTGCCTACAAGCCTTCCTCTGCGCACCCAACAATATATGTCGGAAGTGACCAAGGCCACTTCTTCGACCCCAGCACTCGGGAGGCAGAGGCAGGCGGATCTCTTGAGTTCGAGGCCAGCCTGGTCTACAGAGGGAGTTCCAGGACAGCCAGAGCTACACAGAGAAACCCTGTCTCAAATAAGTAAATATATAGACTTCCATCCCAGCTCTAGCCAGTTGGAGGCAGGAGAATCTGGTTCTGGGCCACAGAGAGGGTGTCCCAGCCTCCTCTGGGAAGATGACCTGGCCTGGGCTGGGCCGCAGATAACAGGAGCTCATGGTCCTTGGCCTGAGGAGATTAAGAGACAGGGAGAGACAGGGATCAGTAGAAGCCTCCACAGGGTGGGCTTCCTGCCTGCCTCTCCCAGAGAACGTCTACCTCAGGCTGGCATCTAATTCTCAAGGTTTGACCAAAACTTCACAGATGTAGCAACCGAGGCTCCGGGCCAGGCCACCGGCTGGAGGGCGGAACCCGGCAGAGACAACCTGGACTAACAGCTCTAAGTGGCTGTTTAAACCGCTGGTTGGTCAGGCCTAGAGTGATTTCTGTTCCCGTCCTTTTCATTAACCAAGTCCCCAGCCACCCCAGAGGCCTGGATTTGCTGACAAGATCTCCTGTAACCCAGGTTGGCCTCAAACTCCCCCTGTAGCCCAGGAATTCCTGATCCTCCTGCCTGGACCTCCCGTGTGCTGGGATGAAAGCCCATTTATTCAGTTGCTGGAGACAGAACCCAAGGCTTCATACAAGCTGGGACAACTCTCCATCTACTGAGCTACGGCCCTAACCTCGGCTTATTTTATTTTACAGCCAGAGTCTCATGTACCTCAGGCTGGCCTGTAACTCTCTCATAACCAAGACAGACCTTGAATTCCTGACCCCACATCAAATGCTGGGGTGACAGGCAATGTGCTCAGCTTCCGGCAGCCTCTTGAGCCAACCCAGCAGCAATGGGCTGTTTCTGGGTTTCTGGCCCACTTGATTTCCCCTGCCCTGACTCTCTACCCCACCCCCTCCCCTGTGCCTCCCTAGTCGGTGAAGTCACCAGGAAACCGTGGTCCAGGGGCAGGTTGAAAACTGAGGGTCAGTGAGGGCATTGGGGAGCCATGGCAGGCCTGAGAGCAGGGCCTTCTGGGTCAGACAGGATCAAAGCTGGACCCCTCACCCCAGGATGCAGGATCTCCGGCCGTGAGAGACAATGCCACATAAAGAGCCCAACAGAGGGAGGGGAATGATTCCATCTAAACTCATGAATGGAAGGGATTTGTGCCCCTGGAAAGGCTTTGGAGTCGGGCAAAGGTCAAAAAAGACCAGTTAAGAGGAAGGTTAGCAAGAAGGATTCATCCCCTGGACCCTCCGGGGCAGGACACATGGGCTGGGAGTCCAAACAGACCCTGACAGCCTTTGATGTCCTTGAGCGTCCCGCAGCCTTGGACGCCAAGCCCACGCTTCCATCCATCCACTGGGCATCGGATGTCCTGGTGGCTGGAGTCCAGCCTCAGGGTGTGGGGGCCAGCTTTGATGTAGTGGGGACCAGATCTGCTGACAGGCAGGGGGGGTTGGGATTTCCAAGTCTGTGATAATGTTCTGAGATCTGAGGGTGGCTGGAGAGGACGGTCAGGTGTCAGGGCAAGTCAATAGGCCTCAGTTTCCCTCACTGTTCAATAGGGATGAGAACCGTCTCTCGGGACAAAGAGTGCTGGGCTTGATCTGGCAACATGTGTCTTTAAATTTTAACTTCATTTATTTATTTATTTTATATTGGGTTTTTTTTTTTTTGGTTTTTCGAGACAGGGTTTCTCTGTGTAGCTTTGCGCCTTTCCTGGAACTCACTTGGTAGCCCAGGCTGGCCTCGAACTCACAGAGATCCGCCTGGCTCTGCCTCCCGAGTGCTGGGATTAAAGGCGTGCGCCACCACCGCCCGGCTATATTGGTTCTTTTTGAGACAGGGTCTCCCTCTGTAGCCCTGGCTGTCCTGGATCTCACTCTGTGGACTGGGCTGGCCTGGAACTCAGAAACTCAGAGAGATCCGCCTGCACCTGCCTCTGCCTCCTGAGTGCTGGGATTGGTGTAGCACTGTTCCAAGCTTTGAGAAGCCATTAGTTTGTGTAGGTTGCTAAACTGATAGGGAAGGAACCCAGGGCCTGTTGTTTGCAAGGCGAATGCTCTACCTCTGAGCTCTGTCCCGAGACCTCACATTAAAGGTTTAAAGGTAGGGTGAGACAGGAGGATTGCAAGTTTAATGGCAGCATGGTCTGTTGGGTGTTCTGCATGACATGGTTGGTCAAAGAAAGAGGGTCGCCCCAGAATGTAATTTTCAGGTCTCTGGCAGCAGGAAGGGAGGGTTTCTGTGGACTGAACCTGGAACCTATGCTCAGAAGCGTACTTACTGAGTGCACACAAAGGCTGTGTTTGGGGTACAGTGAGTTCCTCATACCGAAGCACCTTTCATCTATTCTGTACGTTCCCTGAAGGAACTCATCCCAAGCCCTCAAACTTCAGTCCCGATGGTACACTGTTTGCAGCAGGACACCATCATTCAGGACCTCCAAGTGTGCCTGGGTAGTCTTGTGACCAAAGTCATGCAACAGATGGAAAACCTCCTCAGAAAAACAACTCTGTAAATTATCCATAGAAAACAACCACAGTTCTCCGCTGTGAGTTCTTCAAAGTCTAGGTACTTTCAACAAACACTAATACATGCAACTGTTACCCGCTACAGCGAGAAACAACTGTAATATTCTAATGTTTACCTTAGATACAATGACTACTAGATTCCCACTACACCCGGCAATTTAGTGAGACCCTGAATAAAAAAAAAAAATGGGGGCTGGAGAGATGGCTCAGTGGTTAAGAGCACTGACTGTTCTTCCAGAGGTCCTGAGTTCAACTCCCAGCAACCACATGGTGGCTCTCAACGATCACCGGCGCTTTTAATAAATAGTTAAAAAAAAATTTTTTTTTTTTTTTTGAGACAGGGTTTCTCTGTGTAGCCCGGGCTGTCCTGGATCTCGCTCTGTAGCCCAGGCTGGCCTCGAACTCACAGAGATCTGCCTGGCTCTGCCTCCGGAGTGCTGGGATTAAAGGTGTGCGCCACCATGCCCGGCTACCCAACCTTATCTTAAGGGGTCCCCTCTGACTGCTTCACCTCCCTGGAGGGGCTCAGGATCCTCCAGTCTGTGAGTTTGGGTGAGTCACTGGCACCTGCCATTAAGGCTTGCAAGTGTGCGTATCTGTGTGGTCCCACAGAAACGTGGCGTAATCACCATGTGTCTAATGAGTCACCTACATTGTGATTAGTCCAAAGTTACACCATCATAGGGTTTGTGGTTCAGTTTACTGCAGTGTGGAAGGACAGAGCACAAGACCCCCAGTGCATGGTGGGAAGACCCTGACCACGCCCCCAGCCCCTCACTGGGGGATTCTAGGCGGGATCCACCCTGACCACGCCCCCAGCCCCTCACTGGGGGATTCTAGGCGGGATCCACCCTGACCACGCCCCCAGCCCTCAGTGTGACTACCAGGTACCAAACTGGAAGCAATATGTGTTTTTTGCTTTTAAACCACTGAGCCATATCTTCAGGCCTTTCTGTCTTTTTAAAAAAGTTTGACTTATTACTTTATGAGTTATTTTTCCTGTATGTATGTCTGTGTACCATGTGCTTGCCTCATGCCCAGGAAGGGCAAAAGAGAGATACCCTGGGACTGGAATTACAGATGGTTTTTTAGCAGACAAGCGGGTGCTGGGAATCGAACCCACGTCCTCTGCAAGAGAAACAGGCACTCTCAACCACCGAGTCAGCTCTCCAATCCTCTTCAATTTCTCTTTGACTGTGGAAGTTATGAAAGACTAGAGTGACAATCACCTTTAGCAACTGAGGTATTTTCTATTCAAATAATGGAGATCAAATACAAGTTCTTGGGGTCCTCCTGAAGTCCCTTTGCCAGCTGAGTCATCTCACCAGGCACAGCTGTCCTTCAAAATGCCTTTGTATGGTGACGCTGTCCGCCCAGCCTCTGTCCCAGGTCCAGGTGTCAGTTGAGAAGCCTCCAGCCTGCTAGCCTGCTATATGGTTCAATGTACCCCTTGTTCAGAGGGCAAAATCAAGGCTCCATGGGAAGGAAAATCAGCGACCCGGGGTCAGAGAATACACAGACCACCTCCCAGTCCTCCGTGTACCACCTCCCAGTCCACCGTGTATAAAGCACACGTTCACGTGTTTATTTTGTTGTGTAGGGGGGACTGCGCATGTCACAGCACACGGTGGGGCTCAGAGGACAACTTGCGGGAATGGGTTCTCGCTCTCCTCCCGCCCCCCCTGTCATGTGCATTGGTGGTTTGCCTACACGTATGTGTGTGAGGGTACGGGAACCCTGAACCTGGAGTCACAGACAGTTGTGAGCGGCCATGTGGGTGCTGGGAATTGAACTCAGGACCTCTGGAAGAGCAGCCAGTGCTCTTAACCTCTGAGCCATCTCTCCAGCTCATTTTATTTATTTATCTATTTATTTATTTATTTATTTTTTTTTTTTTTTTTGGTTTTTCGAGACAGGGTTTCTCTGTGTAGCTTTGCGCCTTTCCTGGAACTCGCTTTGGAGACCAGACTGGCCTCGAACTCACAGAGATCCGCCTGGCTCTGCCTCCCGAGTGCTGGGATTAAAGGCGTGCGCCACCACCGCCCGGCTATTTATCTATTTATTCATTCATTCATTCATTTATTTTTCCCCCGGTTCCACTTTCCACCTTGTGAGTTCAGAACTCACGCTGTCCACTAGGTGGCAGTCTCCTTCAAGTGCGGAGCCATCTCATCAGCCCACTTTTTTTTTTTTTTTTCAGTGTGGTAAGAGTAAGCACATCAGCGGTGGTGCACGCTTTTAATCCCAGCACTCTGACACCCAGCACTGTCAGAGGCTGGTGGATCTCTATGAGTTCGAGGCCAGCCTGGTCTACAGAGTGAGTTCCAGGACAGGCACCAAAACTACACAGAGAAACCCTGTCTCGGGAAAAATAAAAAGAGTTAAGTACACCTTGCCCTACCGCAGGGGGTTGCCTCTTTGGAATTTAACTCCTTCCTCGGAAACTTACTGAGAACGTCCCCTCTACCGAGGACCCGGTCCTCATCTCCACACTCCAGGTCCCGCATCAGCATGGGGACTACTTGCCCTTTAAGGAGCTCCGCCCCATAGCGAGCAGCCAATCGCCTCCGATTGGTCCCGAGCGCGTCCAAGCGCAGCCGAACTTGACGCACCCGCCCGCAACCTGCCCGACGCACCTCCCACGCGGCTCCGCAGCTTCTCAGCCAATCACCGCCGGGCGCGCCGAGACTAATCTGCATGACCCCGCCCCTCGTGGAGTTCTTGGCCAATTGGAGCGCTGTGCTTGGCCTCATTAGCATATGGGCGGGGCTGCCGCGGGCGGCTTGGTTGGAGCGTCGCCGCATCCCGGGTCCCGGGAAAGTTTTTTCGGAGGTGAAAAGAGCCGGGAAGTCGGGGCCTGCGCGGGGCGGGGGCTGCGGGGCGCGGGGCGCGGCCTCCGGGACTCGATCTCGCAACAAAGGATCGCGGGGCCGCCCGCCCCAGGACCTCCCCGCCCCAGGATCCGCCTCCCCCTCCCCCGGGCGCCCTGGGCACCGTCCTGGGGTTCCCATCGGGGAGGCGGGCGGGACCCCCCTGACCTCTGCCGCCCTCCGTTCCAGGTCCCGCCCAGAGAGGCCATGTCCCACGGCCCCCGGCAGCCAGGCGGGGCCACCGCGTGAGTGCGCCTCTCCCAGCCTGTCCCCTCCCTGGGTACCCCTGGACATGCTCCGTCCCCATCCTTGGGTACCCCTACACATGCCATGTCCTCACCCCGGCTACCCCCTAGACACGCCCCTCTGCACCCCCCAGGCCCCTGGACATACCTTGTCCCCACCCCTGGGTATGGAACTGGACATGCCCCGTCCCCACTCCCATGTAACTCTAGAAATGCCCTATCCCCAGCTCAGGGTACTCCAGACATGCCTGTCCCCACCCTCCCGTACCTCTGAGTATGCCCTGTCGTTCCCCTGGGTACCCCTGTTTTGGGAACCGTGGTCTGGTCCTGTCCCTGCCCCTTAGCTGCCTTACCCCCACTCCTGGGACCTCTGGCTATATCCTGTCACTCTTCGGAGATTTCTGACTCTAGGGTCCGTACTCGCGCCAGAATTGCTAGGGCACCCTACGGTCTCCCTCACTACCTCATCCTGCTCCCAGGCATCCCGACGGCCCCACACCCACCCCGTCCCCAGCTTGAAATCCTTGGACTGTTCCCACAGTGGCCTACGGTGGCTCTCGGGTCCCCAAACGCTGGGTCCCCACTCCCCCCCTTTCCCCGGGCTCAAGTGCGCTTCCACACACTTCTGTGATCTCCAGCCCCCAGAGGTGATTGTGTGGGTATGGGGGAACGCTTCTGGCGTGGGGGATGACCCTGGTTTCCCATGTCCCCAAGGCCTGCGGGAAGCAAGACTCCAGGCCAGCACGGGGCCTTCGTAGTGGCTGTCAAACAAGAGCGCAGCGAGGGCGCCCGTGCGGGAGAGAAGGGGTCCCAGGAGGAGGAGGTGAGTCACCACCTGCGAGCCCCGCCCCGGTCCGGCGTCACACCCCTGCCAGGTCCACACCATAGAGAACACTCCCACTGCCTAGCGAGAGGCCCCGCCCCGCCCTAGCCTGTCCCTGGCTTCAGCGCCACCGGGGCAGGCTCAGTCTTGCCCCAGGACCCCCTCTTTTGACTCTCCAGACTTCAGACCCTTGACCTGCAGCCCTGTCCCTGAGCTAGGCCCCGCCCACACGGCCCAGGGCCATGGCCACACGGCTCAGGGCCCCTCCCAAGGACACAGTCCCTCCTACAGCCCGTGAAGAAGAGAGGCTGGCCGAAAGGCAAGAAGAGAAAGAAGGTTCTCCCCAATGGGCCCAAGGCCCCCGTCACCGGCTACGTTCGCTTTCTCAACGAGCGGCGGGAGCAGATTCGCACCCGCCACCCAGACCTGCCTTTTCCGGAGATCACCAAGATGCTGGGCGCCGAGTGGAGCAAGCTGCAGCCGGCAGAGAAGCAGGTGGGGACCGAGGAGGTGGGGGCGGCAGACAAGAGGGTCCCCGGGGCTCACGGCCAGCAAGGCAAGCCCCACGGGCGAGCTCGGGTCCAGTGAGAGACCTTGCCTCAGAGAACAAGGAGGACAGTGAATGATGGACAAGGGTCTGCGTGCGCGTGCGCACAAATACACACCCGTACAAATCGCACAAATACCGAACACAAGCCACACACCAGCCAGCGCCTGTTGGGCATGGAAGTTCGGGGGTCAGAAAGGGTGAAGGTGAAAATGCCAGACATCGGTTAGGCCTGGGGAAGGCCTATTCTCTAAGGGTCTGAGGGGAGGTGGGAGCTCCGGACGTTTAGTACAGGGGGAGGCGGGGTCCTGGCCCTGGCCACCCGCCTTCCTTTGGGCTGGCCCTAGTCTGTGGGTGCTGTCCCCCTCCCAGCGGTACCTGGACGAGGCGGAAAAGGAGAAACAGCAATACTTGAAGGAGCTGTGGGCGTACCAGCAGTCGGAGGCCTACAAGGTCTGCACAGAGAAGATCCAAGAAAACAAAATTAAAAAAGGTGCGTGGGCCCTGGGCCTTCAACGGGGTGCCAAGCCCAAAAGTTTACCTAGTATCAAGACGGAGTCACCAGTGTGGACCCTGGCCTGGGAGGGGACCAGGCCTACCTGAGAGGATGGGAGGGCGACTCCGTGCAGTCCCGGCTGACCCACCCTCCCCTCTCTCCATCAGAGGACTCCGGCTCTGGGCTCATGAACACGCTCCTGAATGGGCACAAGGTAAGGGTCTCTCTGGCCAGAAGGACTTGGGGGAGAAGACATGGATGTTTCACGCTAGTTCAGAGGAGGAAGTGACCATGACCTTTTCTGGTCAAGATGTGCTTCCCAGTCAGAGGCAAGACCACTCTGGGCATGCAGCAATCTTGGGATGGGGCGTGGCTTAGCGGCGAAATCGTGGTCCAGCATGCACAGGACCCGTGGCTCCACCACCACCATGCACACACATAATCAACTGAAGTTTTTTCATTTAAGAGAGGGCCTCAGATAGCCCAGGCTAGCCATGAACTCACTGTGTAGCTGAGGATGGCCTTGAACTCCCAATCTTTCTGCCTCTACTTTTCCAGTTCAGGATGACAGGCACAGTGTGCGTGCCAGAGCTTTGTGCTGGGCAAGCGCTCTATTCACTGAGCTTCAGCCCTTCTTGTGGTTGACTATCGATGAGGTGGGCATGACAGCACACACCTAAGCTCCCAACATGTGCAAGCTTGTGGTAGGAGGGTGGCAGCAGGTTTGAGGCCAGCCTGGAAGTAAGAGCCGGGCGGTAGTGGCGCACTCCTTTAATCCCAGCACTCAGGATGCAGAGGCAGGAGGATCTCAGTGAGTTCGAGGCCAACCTGGGCTACAGAGTGAGTTCTAGAACAGCCAGGGCTACACAGAGAAACCCTGTCTCAAAAACAAACAAACAAACCATAAACATGAAGGAAAAAAAGCAAATCACAGGAGTAAATCTGTGCACAGAGTGCTCGTCTGGTCTATAGAAAGCCATGGCTTCAGCCCAGTGTGGCTCAGGTTTCAGAGCACTGGCTATCCCTGCAGAGGACTGGGGTTCAATTCCGAGCACCCACATAGACATTCACAGCCCCCTGTAATTCCAGCTCTGGGGGAATCTGCCGCCCTCTTCTGGCCTCTGTGGGTACTGCATGCTCATGGCACACACACACACACACACACACACACACACACACACACACACACACGCAAATCAAAACAGATAGAAGGCTGCACTGCCCCCGCGTGGCCCAGACCCCCTCCCAGTTCCAGAGACGTGGGTCCCCACCAAACTCATTGCCATGTCCCAGGGTGTGGACTGTGATGGCTTTTCCACATTCGATGTTCCCATCTTCACTGAAGAGTTTCTGGACCAAAACAAAGGTGAGATTTTGGCAGGTGCTGGTGCCTTGGCTGGAAGAAGTGGAGATGGGGTCAGGGCCGGAGGGGGATGGGGTCAGGGCCGAAGGGGGATGGGGTCAGGGCCGGAGGGGGACGGGGTCAGGGATTGAGGGGAGATAGGGCCAGTGATAGGGATGGACGAGAATGGGGTCAAGATCGAGGCCAGGGATGGAGGGGGGAGTGGAGCCAGGATGGGGGGATGGAGGGGGTTGGAGTCGGGGTGAGGCCAGGGTTGGAGTCGGGGTGAGGCCAGGGATGGAGGGGGTTGTAGTCGGGGTGAGGCCAGGGATGGAGTCGGGGTGAGGCCAGGGATGGAGGGGGTTGGAGTCGGGGTGAGGCCAGGGATGGAGGGGTATAGCGCTCTCCGGGACTGCGCGGCGGCCCCGGACAGCCCTGGGCTCTGACTCCCGTCCCGCAGCCCGCGAGGCGGAGTTGCGGCGCCTGCGGAAGATGAACGTGGCCTTCGAGGAGCAGAACGCGGTGCTGCAGCGCCACACGCAGAGCATGAGCAGCGCACGCGAGCGTCTGGAGCAGGAGCTGGCCTTGGAGGAGCGGCGCACGCTGGCGCTGCAGCAGCAACTGCAGGCCGTGAGGCAGGCGCTCACGGCCAGCTTCGCCTCCCTGCCGGTGCCCGGTGCGCGGCCCCGCCTTCCTCCAGGGCTCTGCCGTGCTGATTTCCCTGGCCCCGCCCCCAGCGCGCGGGCCCGCCCATCTGGCCTCGGGCCCCGCCCCCAGAGCCCGCCTTCCTAGTGTGCGGCCCGCCCCGTCCTTTCCCATCACAGGCCCCGCCCCCTCCGCCCGCCAATTCCCCGGCCCCGCCCAGCGCCCGGCCCCGCCCCTCACTGACCCGCTGACCCGCAGGCACCGGGGAGACGCCGACGCTCGGGACTCTGGACTTCTACATGGCGCGGCTGCACGGAGCCATCGAGCGTGACCCCCGCGCAGCACGAGAGACTGATCGCGCGCGTCAAGGAGATCCTGGCGCGGGTGGCCAGGTGCGGGGGCGGGGCGGGGCGGGGCGTGGTCGGGGGTGTGGCCGGGGGTGTGGCCGGGGCGGGGTGGGGGTGTGGCCGGGGCGGGGTGTGGCCGGGGGTGGGCGGGGCGGGGTGTGGCCGGGGTGACCGGGGGCGGGGCTGGTGGTTGGGGGCGGGGCCAGGGGCGGGGTGTGGCCGGGGGCGGGGTGTGGCGGGGGCGGGTGTGGCGGGCGGGGGGGAGTGCTCGGCTCTGCCTCGCGGCCTCCATCACCCCTCCTGTCCCACAGCGAGCACCTGTGACAGGCCTCTGGGACCGGCGGACGCCCCTCCCACCCACCCAGGAGGAAGCTGGGGTCCCCGACGGGGCCGCGCCCGGTGCTGCACCCTGGGATCTCCAGACCTGACCCCCAGTGAAATCTCAGCGGCATCCCTTTAGCTTCGAACCCTAGGCTCCCAGGTGGCAGAGCCGAGCGAGACCTGCCTGCCTCGCGGGGAGGGTCACCCAACAGCGGGAGAGGAACAGGAGACACCCCACCCGGTGCAGAGCGCGACTCCGGGGCGCTCACCCAGGGCCCGGGGACCCACTGCGCAGGCGCGGGGAGCCATGGCAGCGTCGGGGAGGCTGAGTACAGCCCCCACCCCCAGCGCCTCCCTTCACTCAGTCCGGACTTTTAAATAAATGTTCCATGAAAACAAGTGGGGTTTGCACTCAAGTTAATTCTTGTGGCTTGGGGGAGTGGGCCCGGCCCCTTCGCCGTGATTCTCCAGCTGCGGTGGCCCCGCCAGCCCTTCTACCTCTGGCAGAGGGTCTCGGGTCCTTCACTGTCCTGTTATCAGGTGGGGAAACTGAGTCAGAGCTGGGCTGGGGTCTCCGATCCACTCGTCCGTCCCTCCTGAGGCCACTCACTTCATCCAACCCAGTTTCCAAACCGGGTCCAGTCCACCTCCTCAGGAACTGTACTGTTTTAGCCCTTAGGCAACGCGCACTTCACAGGGTCCTCCAGCCGTCAGCTCCTGCCTTCCAGAACATCCCCCAGAGCAAGCCCTGACCGCACCAGGTCTGCAGCCTCCGCACCCGCCATCCACGTCTGGTCCATGGAGTCACCGGACCTGGACACTTCCGGTCACAGAGGCCACGCTGGCTTTTTATGCCTGGCTCACTCTCTGAGCACCGTGACACTGTGGGGCATGCTCTCTTCACGGCTGAGTAATACTCCAGTGTGTCCCTGGACTGTCCATGTGCCCCAGGCTGTGGTGAGTCACCCTGCGGAGGCCAGCCTGGGCCTGCTTCCTGGTTGACCATGCATTCAACTGTTCAGCTGCCGGATGTCGCAGAGAGCCGTCTCAGATAACTCTGGCTCGTCTGAGGAAGAGTCCTGCAGGGAGGGTCTCTCTTTAGTTACTGAGATAGTAAGAGTGTCTTTAAAAGCTTGCACAATTCAACACACGTGCACTGCCAATGAATGGTGCCCCCCCAAGTGTTCCAGCCCTCACCCCAGAACCGCCAGGCATGACCGTATTAGGAATTAGGGTGACGGTGGGTGTAATTAACTCCGATGAGGTCATGTTGGGGCAGAGCGGGCACTGTGCCAATAGAGTGTTCTTTCGAGAAAAGGAAAGTTGACACAGGCCTAGGGCTCCGCTGTGTGACGGACAGAGGCGGAGACTGAACAACAGGCCAGGACAGACGGGGACTGCCAGAGTCGGGGAAGGCCTCCCTGAGCTTGGGAGGAGGGGGGTACCCATGCCAGACCTCCACTTAAGAACTGAGGTGGGCTGGGTGGTGGTGGCGCACGCCTTTAATCCCAGCACTCGGGAGGCAGAGGCAGGTGGATTTCTGTGAGTTCGAGGCCAGCCTGGGCTACAGAGCGAGATCCAGGAAAGGCGCAAAGCTAAACAGAGAAACCCTGTCTCGAAAAAACAAAACAAACAAACAAACAAAAAGAACTGAGGTGGTGGGCTGGAGAGATGGCTCAGCGGTTAGAGCACTGGCTGCTCTTCCAAAGGTCCTGAGTTCAATTCCCAGCAACCACGTGGTGGCTCACAACCATCTGTAATGAGATCTGGTGCCCTTCTCTGTATACATAATAAATAAATAAATCTTTTAAAAAAAATAAATAAATAAATAAAAAACAACACTTATTAGAGGAGAGATTCGGAGGTACGGGCGGCAGGTGGTCTTTGGGATAAACAGGTGAGCAAGAACTCACTGGAAGCTCGGGGGACAGAGTCCCAGAGGAGGTCACAGCTTGTGCAGGGGCCCTGGGGCAGGGCAGGGAGGAAAGCAGCGAGGCTGAGCAGAGGGAGGGACGCGGGAGTGGACAGGCAGGGCGGGGGGGGGGGGGGGGGGAGTGCGGGGAGGGCGGGGGCGGGGCTCCCCAGGACCGCGCACAGCACCCGGAGCCGGGGTGGGGGGTGGGGGGGCTCCCCTTGTTGTTCGCGGGTCCCCGGGGAGCTGCGCGGCTGGTCCCCGCGCGGTTTCACCTTCCCCCTGGCGGCTCGGGTTCCCGGATCCGCTTACGCCCGGCTCAGCTGTCGCCGGGAGGGACAGCCAGGGCGGGAGGCGCGAGACGCGGCGGACCCCGCGCGCCATGGACAGCGCTGCGCCCCGCGAGCCCGGGGCCACCGAGCCCCCCGCCCGCGCGCGCCCGCGCCTGGTGTTCCGCACGCAGCTGGCGCACGGCAGCCCCACCGGCAGGATCGAGGGCTTCACCAACGTCCGCGAGCTGTACGCCAAGATCGCCGAGGCCTTCGGCATCGCGCCCACCGAGGTGAGGGCAGACCCCGGGCCCCACCCGGGACCCGTCTGCACGCCACGCGAAAAAACGGACGAGACAGTGGGAGTGGGGTTCCCACATCCGGCGAGGACCCGACCCAGGCGTCAGGGCGCCCTTGTGGCTGGTGGGTGGGATTCAATCAGCTCAGTTGGTAGAGTGCTTGTGGCTCAGTAGGTAGGGTGCTTGTGGCTCAGTAGATAGGGTGCTTGTGGCTCAGTAGGTAGGGTGCTTGTGGCTCGGTGGGTAGAGTGCTTGTGGCTCAGTGGGTAGGGTGCTTGTGGCTCGGTGGGTAGAGTGCTTGTGGCTCAGTAGGTAGGGTGCTTGTGGCTCAGTAGGTAGGGTGCTTGTGGCTCGGTGGGTAGATGGGTAGAGTGCAGGATAAACCAGGTGCAGTGGTGTAAGGCCTGTAACCACAGCACTGGGAAGGTGGAGGCAGGAGGATTGGGAGTTCAAGGTCAGCCATCCTCAGCTACATGGTAAACTAGAGGGTCAGCCTGGGCCACAAGAGACCCTGTCTCAAAAAACATCACTTTTGATTTCTTGAATTTAATTACATTTCTCTGTTGTTGTTCTTTTCTTCCTTCTTCCCTTTTTTTAATTTTGTTTTTCTGAGACAAGGTCTCACCCTAGAGCCCTGACTGTCCTGGATCTCGCTCTGTAGTCCAGGCTGGCCTCGAACTCACAGAGATCCCCCTGCCTCCGCCTCCCGAGTGCTGGGATTAAAGACGTACCCCACTACTTAGTGTGTTTTTAACTTATCACATGTGGGGACACCAGAGCACACACTGGAGGCTGGGGAACAGCTTGGGGGGTCAGTTCTCTCCTTCCGCCACGTAGGTCGTGGAGATCAGCCATCTTGCCGGCTCCCATTCCTTTGTTTAATTAGGAGAAGCTCTCACTTTGTAGCCCAGGCTGGCCTGGAACTCGCCCTGTAACCCAAGCTGGCTTCTAGCTTGCAGCATTCCCTTGCCTCAGCTCCCCAGCTTCTGGGGTTACACTGGTGAACCAGGATGCTTAGTCTTCTTTATTTGGGGGAAGCCTGAGACTGTCAGTCATCCTCCTGCCTCAGGCTCCTGGATGACAGACAGGCACCATGCCCACAGTCAGGCCTGGCCCCTTGTTCACAGGTGGGCAATGGGGGCCTCCGCTGTCCCGCGTGGGGCACAGGTGCCGCTGGCCTCCAGGGGGCGCCCGCAGAGACCGTCCACCTCAACAGGGTGCGCACAGGGTGGTCCCCCATGACTGATTCTGGGTCCCTCTCCTGTCCGGACAGATCCTGTTTTGCACCCTCAATAGTCACAAAGTGGACATGCAGAAGTTGCTGGGGGGACAGATCGGGCTGGAAGACTTCATCTTTGCGCACGTGCGTGGAGAGACCAAAGAGGTGGAGGTCACCAAAACGGAGGACGCTCTAGGACTGACCATCACAGACAACGGGGCGGGATACGCCTTCATCAAGGTACCTGTGTGGTGACCTGCCTAGGTGATTGGTGGGTCCAAGGCGACTCTGGGGCCCCAGGGAGGACGGCCCGGGCGTCCCCACTAGTGACTGATTCCCCACAGAGAATCAAGGAAGGCAGCATCATCAACAGGATCGAGGCAGTGTGTGTGGGGGACAGCATCGAGGCCATCAACGACCACTCCATCGTGGGCTGCCGACACTACGAGGTGGCCAAGATGCTGCGCGAGCTGCCCAAGTCCCAGCCCTTCACCCTGCGCCTGGTGCAGCCGCGGAGAGCCTTCGGTGAGGACGCTGCTCCGGCGTGCTCCCGGGCAGCGAGAGGCAGGAAGTGGATTTCTGAGACAGTCTCATAGCCCAGGCTACCCTCAAACTCAATCACGCGTAGCCAAGGATGACCCAGAACTCCTCATCCTGGCCTGGCTTGCGATGACTTCCAGTCAGCGTGCCAGGGATGCTCAGATGAGAGGAGGGCGGCTTCCGGGAGAGCTTCTCAGACTTGGCGATGCCAGCACTGTTCTGGGCTGTTGTCTGTGCAGTGTCCCAGGCCCTTGAGGGTGCTGAGCAGAGGCCTCGCTCCTTGTCAGGAGCACCGCAAGGCGGGACAGCCACAGAAGCTCCCGAACATCGCTCAGTTCACTTAGGGAAAAAAGACTAACACACCCTGGGGTTCTGGGCGGGGCTCCACCCTGACCACGCCCCCAGCCCCTCACCGGGGATTCTGGGCGGGGCTCCACCCTGACCACGCCCCCAGCCCCTCACTGGGGATTCTGGGCGGGGCTCCCCTGACCACGCCCCCAGCCCCTCACCGGGGATTCTGGGCGGGACTCCACCCTGACCACGCCCCCAGCCCCTCACCAGGGATTCTAGGCGGGGCTCCACCCTGACCACGCCCCTAGCCCCTCCCTGGGGATTCTAGGCGGGGCTCCACCCTGACCACGTCCCCAGCCCCTCACTGGGGGATTCTGGGCGGGGCTCCACCCTGACCACGCCCCCAGAGCCTCACTGGGGATTCTAGGCGGGGCTCCACCCTGACCACGCCCCAGCCCCTCACCGGGGATTCTGGGCGGGGCTCCACCCTGACCACGCCCCAGCCCCTCACCGGGGATTCTGGGCGGGGCTCCACCCTGACCACGCCCCAGCCCCTCACCGGGGATTCTGGGCGGGGGCTCCACCCTGACCACGCCCCCAGAGCCTCACTGGGGATTCTAGGCGGGGCTCCACCCTGACCACGCCCCAGCCCCTCACCGGGGATTCTGGGCGGGGCTCCACCCTGACCACGCCCCAGCCCCTCACCGGGGATTCTGGGCGGGGCTCCACCCTGACCATGCCCCCATGCCCCTCACTGGGGGATTCTGGGTGGGGCTCCACCCTGACCACGCCCCCAGCCCCTCACTGGGGATTCTAGGAGGAGCTCCACCCTGACCACGCCCCCAGCCCCTCACTGGGGATTCTGGGCGGGGCTCCACCCTGACCACGCCCCCAGACCCTCACTGGGGGATTCTAGGCGGGGCTCCACCCTGACCACGCCCCCAGCCCTCACTGGGGATTCTAGGCGGGGCTCCACCCTGACCACGCCCCCATCCCTCACTGGGGATTCTAGGCGGGGCTCCACCCTGACCACGCCCCCACCCCCTAGTCCTTGCACAGCCTCAGGAGACCGAGGCAGGCAAGCCCTGAGTTCGAGGTCGGCCTGGGCTATAGAGCAAAGACCCTGTTTGCAAAAGAGAACATGAAAAACAATCCACACAAAACCGAACGCGCCTGTCTCTGCTTTGTCCCCTCCAGATATGATCGGCCAGAGGAGCAGGAGCAGCAAGTGTCCTGTGGAAGCCAAAGTGAGCAGCGGGAGGGAGACGCTGCGCCTGCGCGCTGGGGGCGCTGCCACCGTGGAGGAAGCGGTGAGTGAGTTCGGGGCCGCGAAGAGTCACAACCTGGAGATGTACAATTAACACCCTGTGGAGCCCAGAGTGCTGATGGTGGCCTAGGACTGTCGTCCCAGAACTCGGGAGGGTGAGGCAGGAGGATGGCCAGCCTGAGCTTCAGAGCAGGACCCTGTTCTCAGAGCCTCAGTTTCCCAGCTCGTGCAATGGGTACGGGTCGGTTCCAGGGTTCCAGGGTGCCTCCTGTTCCTGACTCAATTATAAAATGAGCTTATTGCGTCATTACGTCTTGCCTGTGGTGTGTGGAGGGCAGAGGACGCTTGGGGGTCCAGTTCTCCCCTCCTCCTTTACGGGGTCCTGGGGGCTGAACCGAGGTCCTAGAGAGTTGTCCTTGTGTTTTCACACGAGTGTCTTTACCCCTCATCCCCTCATCGCCTCTCCCCCTCCACCCAGACCTCCTCCTCTGCTCACCTCTCTTTAATGACTCATGAGTTGCTTCAGGGGCCCCAGAGCTGCCACCGCTTAAGAAAGTATCGCCCTCCCCATCACCTGTCTATCACTCCTGGGGGCGGGTCCCGCAGCCCCTGCCCCTCACCTGTCTATCACTCCTGGGGGCGGGCACCCAGCCCCTCCCCGTCACCTGTCTATCACTCCTGGGGGCGGGTCGCCCATCCCCTCCCCATCACCTGTCTATCACTCCTGGGGGCGGGTCGCCCAGCCCCTCCCCGTCACCTGTCTATCACTCCTGGGGGCGGGTCCCGCAGCCCCTGCCCCTCACCTGTCTATCACTCCTGGGGGCGGGGCCTGCCGCCTGTCACTCACCCGGCCACTCACCTGTCCGCAGCCCAGCGACGTGGAGGCGGCGGCGGCGCGCCGCGTGGACGACCTGCTGGAGAGCTACATGGGCATCCGGGACCCCGAGCTGGGTAAGCGGCGCGGGTAAGCGCAGGGTCCCGGGGCGGGCGGGGCGGGCGCACACGCGCGAGCTCACCCGGTCGCCCGTCCATCCCGCCCCTCCGTGCGTCCGTCTGTCTGTCTGCTCCCGCAGCGGCCGCCGTGGTGGAGACTGCGCGGAGCTCGGCGGGAGCCCAGGCCTTCGCGCGCGGCCTGGACGCGGTTCTGGGCGAGTTCGCCTTCCCGGACGAGTTCGTGGTGGAGGTGTGGGCGGCCATCGGCGAGGCCCGCGACGCCTGTGGCTAGCGTGTGCGGGGGTCCGCAGCCCCGGGCCCAGCCCCCTGCCGCAGCGCCGCTCCAGAACCCAGGACAGCCCCGAGACCCGGCCCAGTTCTGGGACCCAGGCCCACCCCAAGGCCCAGCCCCGCTCTAGAACCAGACCCAGTTCCGTAACCCAGGTCAGGTCCGAGGCCCAGCCCAGGTCTGGCACCCAGGTCAGCTCTGAGACCCAGCTGGAACCCCAGCCGGACTCTGGAACCCAGTTCAAGCCCGTGGCCGGGTCCAGCTCTAGAATCGAGCCCAGTTCTGTAACCCAGGCCCACCCTGAGGCCCAGCCCAGCTCTGAGGTCCAGCCAGAATCCCAGCCCGGTTCTGGAACCCAGGTCGTCTCTGAGATCCAGACAGACTGTAGAACCCAGTCTAGTCCTGGGACGCGGCCTGGTCCTAGAACCCAAGGCAACCCTGAATTTCAGGTTGGCTCTAGAACACAGGGCAGCCCTGAGGCCGAGCCCTGTTCTAGAACCCACCCTGAATCTGCACTACAGCCTAGGCCTAGAACCCAGGCTGGCTCTGAGGCTAGACCCAGTTCTAGAGCCCAGGGTAGTTCGGAAGCCCACGCCAGGCCGGAGACCAAGCCCGCTTCTAGAACACATACAGGCCGTGAGGGTGAGCTTGGTTCTAGAACTCAGGCCCACCCAGATGGGAAGCCTGGCTCTGGAGCCCAGCCAGGGCTGAGGTCCAGCCCCCGTGCTGGAGCCCAGGTCATGGCTGACCCTCAGCCAGCCTCCAGAGTCCAGCCAGGTCCTGCCCCGCAGCCACACTCCAGACCCCAGAGGGACGTTAAGGCGCCGCTAGGCCCAGAGCGCCATCCCAGCTCTGACACGGTCTCCACCAGGGCCCAGCCCTCTCCAGCCGTCTGGAGTGGCTCGGGAGGACCAGCTGACGGGCCCCAGGCCAGGTCCACTAGCCAGCCCTCCTTCGTACCCCGGTCCCGCGCGGGCCACGCTGCCGCAGGCTCCAGACTCAGACCCCAGCCCTGCCCCCCGGCCCTGCCCCCCAGCGCCTCCGGGGACCCTGCACCCCAAGCCGGCCCCGGTGCTGAGCCCGAGCCTGCGGCCCAGCCGAGGGCCGGAAGCCGGCCTGCTGTGGCACCGGGGCCGCACTCCCAGACGCCCTCCGCTTCCGCAGCGAGGCCCGGCTGCGGGATGTCGCCGGGCGCCCAGCCCTCCTTACCCAGAAGAAGGCATGCAGGCCCCGGGACACAGGCTGACTCGGGGACCCAGACAGACTTCCACGCCGGGCCCAGCTCCGGAGCCCACGCGGGTCAAGCCTGGCATGGAGGGTCTCAGCCCCGGCCCCCGGCCGAGGAGGAACCCGGTTCCAGATCCCCGTCTAGTTCTGAGGGCAGACCGGGTGCGGGCTCCCGGAAGCAGCACCTGATGCCCGCTGGAGCCAGCTGTGACCCCCAGCTCGACACAGGACGGCGGCTTGGCTCCGGAGCCCACTTGGCCTCTAGAACCCAGTTCGTTCCTCAGGCTCCAGCACGCGCCGAAGCCCAGGCCAGCAGGGCCAGAGCCCAGGCAGGCCCCAGCCCGGAAGGCTGCCTCCTCAGCTCTAGAGACAGAGACGGCCGCCACCCACAGACCCCGGGCCTCGAGCCTAGAACGCAGCCTGACCCCCCGGCGGGACCTGGGTCTCCAAGCCCACCACCCCCAAGAGCCTCCACCCCTGCTCCGAGCAAGTTCCCTGGGCCTAGGCCTCAAGATGGAAGCCAGGCCACAGCCCGCCCCGGGCCAGGTCCCCCAGCCTCCCACCTGGGCCCCAGGTCACAAGTCCCCGCCACCCCCCAGAAGCCAGACCTTTCACCCAAGCCCCAGCTGGGACCCCGGAAGTCCATGCCCCCCACCATAAGGGTCACTCCTAGCCCCTCCCCTGGGCCCCTCCCGCACCAGGGGTAGCTGTCTTGTCCCCTGGGCTCTGGTGACTATTGCCACCACTGGCCTGGTGACCCCGTCCCAGCAGGAGGGTAAGATGGTGGAAACTGAGACTTGGGTTTCGGGAGCCTGGCTGAGAACCCCGAGTAAGAGGATCCGGCCGCGGGGACCTCGGCAGTGAATAAAGGAGCCCTGAGTTCCCACAGCCCTCACTTTGAGTGGTTTGCATGGAGCTGTGGGGCAGGGGGGCGAACGGGTCCACGGTTGCTAAGCTGAGCGCCTGCTGTGTACCCCCGACGCTCCGGCTGGTCAATCATTTATTGAGCGAGTGCCTTGGGCAGCTGTGGGGGAGGGAGGCTCGTAAACACCGGAGTAAACATCGGGGAGGTTGGTGACTCCAGACTTGGCCTGGGGACCCGACGGAGGCTTCCAACACCCAAGGTCGATGACCCCCGAGCCAGGTGTCTCAGATCCAGGCTTTGGCAAGGTTGGGGACGCCCCCACTCTGGGCTCCGGGTCTCAGCTGGTTCCCTGGATCCTCAGGTTGACCTGAGCGTAACCCCAGCTTCCCATATGTGACCCAAGCACCCCCTGGACTGGGAGGAGTCTGGGCGTTCAGGGAGGGCGTCCCTCGCATCAAGGAGGTGTCTTGGGGTTCAGAGGAGTCAACCCTTTGTCGATGGCTCCCCTCCTTTAGTCCACAAAGCACTCGGGCTCCTGGGATGGGACCCGGGCCTGTGGCAGTCACCGAGGGCATGAGGTTTGGGTGGCACTGTCCTTCAGGGCCCATTGAGTGAGGCCTGGGCTGGGGGTGGGTGCAGGGACAGGGCCCGGTGCCGGGAACTGAGCCGTGGGTGCAGGCGTCGAAGCACCGACCGGCGAAACAGGATGTAGACCCAGGGGTCCAAGATCTGGTTCCATGTGGCCACACGCAGGTAAATGAGCAGCTGGTGTTCCGTGGCCCGTGACAGCTGCCCGGAGGGGCTCATGACGGGTGGTGTCTGCAGCAAGGTCTGTGCGATGAAGACCTGCAGGAGCAGAGGGTTGTGCTGTGTGACCTTGGGGGAGTGGGACAACCTCTCTGAGCTGCTGCTGCTGGGCCCAGGAAGGAGTACAGGCTTTTGGCTCATGCCCTAGCGGGACTGAGGTAGAGAAAGTAAACTTGGGGATCAAGGCAGCAATCCACCCTGAGCCAGGCTCTAGCCTTCTTTTGTTCACTTTTCGAGGCAAGGGTCTCACTCTGTAGACCAGGCCGGCCTTGAACTCAGAGATCCACCTGCCTCAGCCTCCCGAGGGCTGGGATTAAAGGCCTGCGCCACCACGTTTTATTTTTGGACAGAGTCTGGCCCAGTTGCCCAGGCTGGCCTGAGTCTGAGTCCTGAGTGCCTGGGCCACACCTAAGCCCTCCAGGCCCAGAGCTGGGTCTGCTTGTGTTGGGGAAGCCTGTATTCAGTCGGCACATAATAAATGTCTGCTGAAGGAAGAGAGGGAGGAGGAGGAGGAGGAGGAGCAGGAGAGAAGAAAGAAAGGCCTTGTGCCCACGTTAAACAGTCCTCCGGGCCGCCGGGCACCCGGGGGACGCGGCGGACATCGAGCGGCCCCCCATGCTATCTAGGATGCTTTCCATGCATCCTCCAAAGTCCTGCTCCGGAAGGCCCGGACCTAGAAACATTTCCCGTGAGCCTCTGCAGCTCCTAGAAGCCCGGAGGCTGTGGACCGAGGGCTCCCTCCCCGCCGTGGCCCGCCGTGGCCCGCCGTGGCCGTGCGGAAGCGGGGGCTCTGGCGCCGCCGACACTCACCAGCAGCGGCATCCAGCACACGGTGGCCACCACCATGATGCCCACCAGCTGCACCATCATCTCCACCTCGCAGTCCCGCGGGCGCTGGCGCGCAGCCTCGCGGCCGTGGTAGACGCGGCAGAGCGTGGCCACGCTCACGGTGTTGAGCAGGAAGGACAGGCCCACGGACACGCCGCCCAGCAGCGCGAACAGCAGGCCGAAGGCCACGTCGCCGCGCCGCGGCCCGAGCGTCAGGAAGCACCAGGAGCCGGGGTACTGCACGGTGTAGCGGCCGAGCCCCAGCAGCGGCAGCAGCCCCAGCGCCAGGGCCGCCAGCCACACCAGCGCCACCGTGGCCCAGGCGCGGCGCCACGTGGCCGGCGGGCGCCGGAAGGGCCGCGTGATGCCCACGTAGCGCTCCGAGGCCATGGCGGCGCCCAGGAGCAGCGGGCACAGCCCGAAGAACACCATGGCCACCCCCATGAAGTGGCAGAGGCGGCAGCCGGGGTCGGCGGCCTGCCAGGCGAAGAGCACCGCGTGCCGCGACACCACGATGGCCCCGGTGACCAGCAGCCCCAGGAAGTCGGTGAGGACCAGGCCGCACAGCAGGGTGAGGAAGGACGAGCGCGGCGACGGCGCCCCGGCCAGCACGCTCAGGGCCAGCAGGTTGGACCCCAGGCCCAGCACGCAGAAGGACGCGGCGAACCAGGGCGACGCGATCAGGTGCCGCTCCTGCAGCGTGATGTTCATCGGCCGGAAGCAGGGCCCCGGGGAGCTGCCGTTGGCCCACATGGCGCCCGAGCCTGCGGCGATGCGGGGGTCACCACCCCATCGGGCTCACCTGCAGAGACAGCGAGGGCTTGTGGTGAACTCCTATGCAGCCCTCCACGCCCCAGGAGCACATACCCTTTCTTTTTTTTTTTTTTGGTTTTTCGAGACAGGGTTTCTCTGTGTAGCTTTGCGCCTTTCCTGGAACTCACTTGGTAGACCAGGCTGGCCTCGAACTCACAGAGATCCACCTGCCTCTGCCTCCCGAGTGCTGGGATTAAAGGCGTGCGCCACCACCGCCCGGCTACATACCCTTTCTTAAGTCTGCATCCTCGTCCCTCCTGAGTAGGTGGGACGCGCGCGCTGCAGCCCTGGGTTTGAGTTCTGGTCCCTGCATTCACAGGGTGGCCTCGGCTTCCCCATCGTCACCCCTCCATCGTTCCGGCCTGGTTTGGTACCTGTCCCTGACGCCCGCTCACCGGACCGGCCCTCACCGGTCCTCCCTTCTCACGTCACTTTTATAATAAGAAACGAACCCAGAAGTTCTTGTTCCATTTTGGGAACAAAAAAAAAAAAACAAACCCAGAGCCCGTCGGGGACACATCCCCGGGGACGACTCCTGCGAGGAGGGACGCAGCGGCCCCGTTGGGCCACATCACAGGACCGAGGCTGTCGAAACGGGAGGCTGTTCAACAGTCAGATCCCTCGCAGCACCGGGGAGCCGGAGGCAGGAGGATGGCTGTGAGTGTCAGCTACACAGATTAAAACCAAACGGAGACCAGAGACAGGTGGGCAGTGCCTAATGTCACAGTGTTCCTGCACGGCCCGGGCCGGGAAGCAACTCACAGTGGTCCTCCTGCCTCAGCTTTCTGGAGCGAACCATGTTTGGCCTGTTTTCTTCATTTCTTTTACATTATTCACTTACACATGGGCGTGAGCAAGGCGCACAGCCAGCCCGCCCAGGGCACGCGGAGGTCAGAGGGCAGCCTGCCGGACCCGGTTCTCTCCTCTTACCATGTGGGGCTCGGGGGCTGGACTCAAGTCCTCAGGCTCGGCTGCAGTTACCCTCACCCCGACCGCAGCGCCACCCCTGGCGCCCTCTCTCCTCCCTCCCCCCTCCAGCCCGTCCCCTCCCCGGGAGCTCTAGGGTTTTAACGTTGGTCATCCAGGGTTCTGGCCGCGCCTGTTCTTGACCCGCGTCCCCGCAGAGCCCGTGTCCCCGCAGAGCCCGTGTCCCCGCAGAGCCCGTGTCCCCGCAGAGCCCGTGTCCCCTCGTTAAGCCAGCGGATGCTGAGAACAGTGATCTCTTTCTCTACTCCTGGCACAGCACACAGTAGGTGCTCAATTCACGCAGCCCAGAATGCGTCAGCTCCCCTGCCCCACCGCCCCAGACCACCGACGGCATGGGCCTTCCTGGGCCTGCACCATCCGGAGGAGAAACTGAGGCTCAGCGGGATGGAGGAGGGGGACAGGCTGGTCTCTCTCCGTGGCCGCCCCCTGACGGCGTCGCCCTGGCACTGGGCACATACTTGAGTGTCTGTGCTAGGTCCCCTAGAACCCCGGCGCTCCCCCTCCAAGACGCCTTTGCTTCCTCAGCCCCTCCTCTGTCCCAGTCTTTGGCCCCGCCTCGCACTGGGTCCCCACAGCCACTGTGCCCCAGGGCAGGCCAGCCGACCAAGGATGGACGGCGGTGTCCAGTCTCCCTGCTGTCACTGCTCCCTCCCCTGGGGTTCAGGTGATAATGGCTGGCTCAAGTTGCCAGGCCAGACCCCAGGCCGGGCCTGGCAGCCTCCCGTGCTGGCCAGCAGCCCGGGCTGTGTGGTGGGGGAGATGGCTCAGCGTCTGTGCCTCGTCAGATTCCACAGCCTCAGGGCAGGAGCTCTGGGCCTGGGAGCCTTGCTGTTGCGTCGACTGGGCTAGCCTGGAACTCACGGAGATCCATGCCTCCTCCAGCTCCTGCTGGGATGACAGGCACAGGCACAGGCCGCAGCACCTGGATTAGGGTTCTAGAATTCTCCTGAGCTCCCACCCCGACCCCCAGTGTGCTGGGGAGCCTAGAATCCTCCCGTCCTGAGTCCTGGGGTGTGGGGTGGCTCTGCGTTCCTAAGCTCTGTCCCTGCTTTTGGGGGGGCGGGCAGTGGTGTTCTGTCAGCGATGGGGCCTCGCCCTTGTTACATGTGTGCCCTGGGGCTCTGGTCCCTGTTCCTTGAGGCCCAGGCACCGGTGGCGGCGGTCCAGCCTCGAGGAATGTGGTGTGTGGCTGGGCTCTGAGCGCCAGGCCCCTCCTCCTCCTCCTCCGCTCAGCTCATCCATCCCCCTAGGCCTTCCCCACGGGGCCCCAGGGCAGCCTGGGCCCTCGAGCCTCCACCGCCACTGTAGGCAGCCTTAGTTTCCCCGGTACAAAGAATCTGCACCCCTGTGGCTCTCTGCTTACACCTGGTGTCCAGAGCTCCTGAGACAGCCTCTTGACCCCGTCTGCTCCCAGAGAGGGTTCTGGGAGAGCTCTGCCAGCACCCCAGACACCTGGTGTGGATGCCCACACCCTCACAGACCCTCAGGGCTCACCACAGGCTGTTCCTCTCCCTCCCACAGGGCCGGGCCACTTCCTGTTTGTGCTGAAGCCCCGGGGTGCAGGTATTATCCCTGACGTGGGGCCTGACGGAGGCTCGGCCTGGGCCTCAGTTTCCTGGTGTGTTCAATGGAGATGAGGCCTGAGCTCTGAGCTGAGTCTATGCATGTCCCCGTGCGCGTGTACACACACACACACACACACACACACACACACACACACACACACACACACGCACACACCCCGAGTCACCCCAGCTCCATCCCACCTGAGCGTCTTGAACTGGCCCGGTCCAGACACAGGGAACCAGGATACCCATGTGCTACCAAGGGAACTACACTTGTCCAGGCTAGACCACCTGAGTAAAGGCCACACCCCATCCCCTCACCCCAGGGGACACTCAGCAGAGTGGTTGGTGGGTGCAGGCTCCCCAGGTACCATGCAGAGCTCACCTGGGGAGTGGGTGTGGAGTCTCCTTAGGGAGGGGAGGGACTCACCCACGGGTCAGTACCAGGTGTCGCTGTGGTGTCCCAGAAGCAGGGCAGCCAGCGCCTCTGTGCTTTCCCAGGTCGGGCAGAGAGAGGAGGGAGCAAAGATCTCTGGGGAAACCGAGTCACAGGCCGAGGACAGGCCCCAACAGAGGCCCTGGGTAGATGGCTTAGCACTGGGGACCCCCAGGGGCACGGGACTCGGGGATGTGACAGTGAGGCTGTCTCCCGCCCCGCCCTGTCTCCATCTGTCTTTCTGCCTGTCTGTCTCTCGACAGCCCCGCCCCCTGAGCTGGCCTCGCCCCGCGGCCCGGTGCCGGGCTAGCGTGGGAGCCCGGCAGGGCACAAGGGTGACAGACTTTGGTTGTTGACAGGCCAGAGACCCCGGGCCCGTGTGGGAAGAACCGGCCAGATGGGGCTGGTCCTGGCAAGGCAGCAGCGGCCGGTTGGACTTCCGGGGGCCTCGGGGGCCACAGGGCTGGAGGGGGCGATGGGGGAGGGGCACAGAGGGGGAGACCAGATGCCAGGCTGCCCCCACAGCAATGGAGCAGTCCCGTGGACCCTTTCCCCGCAGCCTCACGCACGAAGCCCTGAGGGCTGCTGGGGGCTGTGTTGTCCTGTGAGCTGTGGCCCGAGGGGACATCTGGGCCAGGAGGCAGTCTTGGGCCTCTCTGCCTCGGTTCACACCCTGGAACAGGACAGATCCTGGTGGGGAACAGGATGCCTGGCCTGGCCGTGACCCCAACCCACCCAGTTCCAGTCTGTCCAGGGTCAACCAGACTCCTGTCAGCAGCAGGAAGCCCCCTCCCTCTGGGCCGCCCCCTCTTCCGGCCTCACTCCTGGGGGCCTCCTCACTGATGCATATTCAGCCCTGAACTCTAACTTGCCCCTTCTCTGGTCAGGCGCCGGCCCCAAGGTCATTGTGGAGCTCCTTTCTGGGGTTCTCTCCCACCGGACCTGCCCTTGCCACCGCAGTTCCTGTGGCCAGGGCAGCTGGGCCAGAGCAGAGTCCTCGGCGTCCCCAAGTTTGGTGGGAATCAACGCTGTGGGCAGAGGTGTAGGCCTGGGGTTTGTGGGACGGATTTGTGGCGTTCCTCCGGTCTGGCAGGAGTGTTGGGTGGGAGTGTGATGCCCTGTGGAGTTGTGGAAGAGGCTTTGAGGCCGTGCTCCCCGTGGGTCGGGGATGGGCATGGGGGTAGCTGCTGTCCTCTTCCTCTGGACATGTCTGGCCTAGAGAATCAGGCAATGATCAAAGGACATGCAGCTGGGCTGTGTCCCTTCTGCAATGGAGGTGACAGAGCTTGGTATGTATGGGGAAACTGAGGCAGAGATGAGATGCAAAGACCACACATGGCTCTTGGCCACACACAGCGCTCAAGGCCGGGAGCAGGCTGCAGCTGGGGGTGGATGTGGGCGGCCAGGCTCAGGATGTACCCCCTGTGGCTGTGGCTTCCGCCAAGGCCGGGGCCAGGCTGGGGGTGCCTATTCTTAGCTCTGGACACAGGCAAAGGAAGGAAAGGCTGGAGCGGGAGCTGCAGACAATTTCTGGGACATCAGGGCACCCGTGGGGACAGTCTGCATCCTCGCCAGGCTCACTCGCTGGCTACGGCTCCCCAGTGCCCCAGGGGTCCGGTTCCCTGGGCTGGACCTCCTACCAAGTGTCTTCTGCTCGCCCCCTCTGGGCACCTCAGGGTCTCCCAAGGCCAGGACCCTGCTGGACTGTGCACACACGAGATCCAGCAGGCCAGAGATGCCCCCGGGTAGGTGGGAGGGAAACTGCCCCCTTCTGGCCCAGGTAGAGAAACTGAGGCCCCGCACGCTGTGCACTGTGCACACACCCAAGGAACTCCTAAGGTCAAATGCTCCCGGCTCTGCCCAACTCAGCCCTGAGCGGGGCCCTTGGGGACCGAGTGCCCGTGGGTGCTGCACCACGGGGGGGGGGGGGGGGGGGCTCCTCCTGCGGAAGGATGAGTGCTGCTGCGCTGCATGCCTAGGGGCTGGCGCTTTGCAGCAGATCTGCGCTGCAGAGGCATCCTTGGTGGCCACCGGGTGCAAACCAGGACCTATGGTGGTGACAGCCACACGTTCCCAGACGTTGGCGTCTTGGGTTCGGGTGGGCGGAGCAGACCCCGAGTCCTGACCTCTCCCGGGCCATCTGGGTGTGGTGTCTGCGCCGTGGCCTCAGCTGTGACGCAGACATGAAGTCGTTTGTTCTAGAATAAGCTTTCTATTAAACGTATCAAAACCACACGGGGTCCCCCGGTAGAACACGTCCGTGGAAAGAGAACAAGGTGCCCGCCCTCCCGCCCTCCCTCCCAGAGCAGTCTTTCTAGAGGAACAGTCCCAACCCTTTCCAGATGGGCGGGGATGGGGGCCGCGGCCCGCAGTGTTGGTGACGGGAGGATGCTGAGGGCGGGCCCGGCCCCTGCCCCCCCGGAGCTGTCCAGGGCCGGCCCCGCCGCACGGGCGTCACCGGCGGTAGCGGTAGCGCTTGAAGTGGAACCAGAGCTGGAAGATGCCGTTGGCGAACTGGCAGCGGAAGCCGTGGCGGTGCGAGTACTCCCACTCGCGGCTGACGATCTTGAAGGCGATGTCCTCGTAGGGCGGCCCGGCGTGGAAGCGCAGGATGGCGAAGTCGCGGTTGTCGGCGCAGGCCTCCAGGAAGTACTCGGGCGTGGCGCGCTTGCGGATGAGGTCGGGGTAGAAGATGTTGAACTTGTAGCCCTGCACGATCTTGGGCGGCGGGTTGTCGAAGTCGTAGTGCGTCTGGTTGTACTTGTTCCACTCGAAGCCCGTGTGCACGCGGTTGAAGAAGCGCGGCTTGCGCGGCCGGTACTTGTCGGCCCACAGGTAGGCGCGGCCGCCCAGCGGCATCTCCACGCTGAACTGCGCCTCGTCCTGGCCCATGCCCTCGCGCGCGCGCCGGAAGAAGATGTCCTCGGCGCTCTCGCTCGCGTCGCCTGTGGGGACGGACGGAGGGTCAGCCGCGGGTCCCCCCCTTCCCCCCCCGCCCCCCGCCCTCCGGCGGCCCGTCCTCCCCACCTGTGGCCTGGAGCTGCTGGCGGGACAGCTGCAGGCGCTGCAGGTCCTCGTGCGGCTCGAGCACGTGCGCGTCCAGCGGCAGCTCGTGGGCCGAGAGCAGGCGCGGGCTGTAGCGGCCGGCGTCGTAGTCGGCCAGGCTCTGCTGGATCAGGTCCTCCTCCATCAGCACCGCCTCGCCCTCCGCCTCCGCCGCCGCCGCCGCCGCCGCCTCCGCTCCTGCCTCCCCGGGGGCCGGCGCCCCCTCGGCTTCGGCGGGCTCCCCCGAGGGCCCGGGGCTGGGGGCCGGCTCCTCGGGCTCGGGGCTGCAGGAGGCAGACGGAGGGGTGAGGCCCACAGGTAGGACGCAGGCCTGTCCCTGCCAGGCCCGCCCGGTGTTCACCCCCTTGCCGGGTCCCCACTGCCGACCCCGGGGGCCCTCACCTGTGGGTGGCCGTGGGCTCCGACTTGAGGATGGGGAACAGCGGCTCGCTCTCCACCCCCTGCTCCTGCTTCAGTTTGAACAGCTTTTGCCGCAGAACATCCTGGTGGCGTTCACGGAGCCTGGGGGACAGGAGGGTGTCACCATCGCAGTCCCTGGGCAGGATGCAGTCCCTGTGCCCCAAGCCTGGCCCTCAGGACAGCGTTAGCCAAGCGGTCGGGCAGGGGCGCTGGCGGCCAGACAGGAGCAGAGAGAGGGAGCAGGGGGACGGACAGGGGACAGGGGACAGGACGGCGCCTCACCTGGCCCTGGCCATGTGTGCACGCAGCTGCTGCAGCAGGCTCTCCCAGTAGCCCATGTCCAGGTTGGGGCCCCCGGCACGGATCTTGCCCTCGATGCCCTGGAAGATGACCTGCAGCTGGTTGTACGTCTTGCCCTTGAACACCGACTGCACATCGGAGCTCACCGAGGCGTTGACCCCCTCACGGCGCTCGCCTGCAAGAAGGGCTGTTCAGTGGGCTGGAGTCCCCACCGCCCCACCCTGCCGGGTGCTCCCTGGGCTGCAGCACTCGGGCGGTCGTGAGGATGATGGGCCTGCCGGGGAAGGGGCTGGAGTCCCAGCCGCCAGGAAGCAGTGCCCCCTGTAGACATCAACTGCCCCGGCTGAAGCCCCGGGCTCTGCAGCAGGGAGAGAGAGCAGCTGACCCGAGGCAGCCCAACACCCCGACAGTCCGCAGACAGGCTGCTCACCTGGGCCCTTGCCCGAGGCCTCCAGCTTGCGGAGCTTGGCGATCTCGTCCTCCGTGATGGTCGTCATGTCCCGCCAGAAGTCCACGTTCTTACCCTGCTCCAGCTCCATGTACACCTGGGGGGCGGGCCGAGAGGGAGGAGCGTGAGAGGGGGGAGGCTAACGGGGGTGGTGGGGGTGGTGGTGGCAGGGCAGCAGTGGGAGGCAGAGGCAGTCACTGCTGCACGCTGAGGTATGGTGGCACCTGGATGTCCTCCAGCAGGTCCTCCATGTCGGCCACGGTGAGGCCATTGAGGAAGGTGTAGGGCTCATGCATCTCCACGGCCAGGTCGTCATCCTCTGCGCTGATGTACTTGGCCAGCAGGTCGATGGGCTTAGCCCGCCCGTCCCGGATGCGGATCTTGGAACTGTGGAAGGGGATGGGGTGCAGGGTCAGGACCAGAGCTTGGTGTGACAGCAGCTGACCCTGGCCCTCACCGGGGTAGGACGGCCGGGCTGGCTGGGGTCCAACACCTCAGACCAGGTCTGCGCTCAGACCCTGACCCCACCCCCACCCCAGTCTTAGGGGGACCGCTGAGGGTCTGCCTCCCGAGCCCACCCGTCCCACCCGCGGGGGGCGCACCGCAGCTTGGCCTGCCGCAGGTGGAAGCTGTCCTCCTGCTCCTCCCAGGTCTTGAAGTGCTCCGCCTCCTTCTCCCGCTGCAGCAGCTCCAGCTCCTGCTCCCGCATGGCCTTCTCGCGCTCACGCTCCAGCCGCAGCTGCTTCACCTGGGGCAGCAGAGAGAGCCACGCGGTGAGGGCCCAGCACGCCTAACCCCGGAGGGCCAGCGCAGCCTCCAGAAGCGGCCCTGACTGGGTGCCCACCTTCTGCAGCTCCAGCCGGTTGTCCTCCTGGATCCTCTTGTTGCGCTCCTTCAGCTCCTTCTCCTCCAGGTGGCTGATGCCCTTCTTCTCCAGCGCCTGCGCAGGAGGAG
Organism: Peromyscus californicus insignis; assembly: GCF_007827085.1. Classification (NCBI taxonomy): domain Eukaryota; kingdom Metazoa; phylum Chordata; class Mammalia; order Rodentia; family Cricetidae; genus Peromyscus; species Peromyscus californicus. The sequence continues at coordinate 53,590,448 of NW_026294492.1, forward strand.
CAGCCACACCCACTCAGCCCCTCAGTCGGCCACGCTGGCAAGGGAGATAGCGGAGTGCCCAGAGCGGCCGTGTGTGCTCACAGGCTAGACTGGTAAGGGCCGCCCGGGACCCCCAGGGTCCATGGTAGGGGGTTCCTGGGGTTGGCTCTTCTCCCAAAAGGAGCCCCTGGAGCCCTGCCTGTCACCGAACAGCTGTGCTCTTATCACGTGCTTTCTGATACCGCCTCGGTCCCCTTCAGGTGGTATGGGTGGGCCGCCTCTCACTCCCGGCTGTCTCCAGGGCTCAGAGGGGGGTTGGTGGCAGAGCTGAGCCTGGAGCCTGCACAGATGCGTGCCAGGTTATCTCGGAAGCACACACGAACAGTGCATTGAGAAGCACGATGTGCGGGGTCTACAGGGGCCGGCATGGCCTCCCGGAAGGAGGGCTGAGTCAGTGGGGCCGGCGAGGACAGGAGCCCCAGGGAGCTGGGCTGAAGGGACAGCAGCACAGAGCCCTGGGGCAGGAAGGTTCCCTCAGGACAACACAGCACCTGGCTGCTCAGGGTGGCGCCCACCTTGTTCCAGATGAAGGTGCCCAGTAGATTGTTGTCTCCGAAGGGGTTGTCTGTGTTGGTGTACCCCATGTACTCCTCACCCCAGCCCATCTTCTCGCGCTTCTTGCGCTCCTTGGCTTCCTTCTTGGCCAGTCGCCGCGCACGCTTCTCCTCAGGCGTCTCGAAGGCCTTGAGCAGCTCCTCCTGCTGCCTCCGCTCCTCACGCAGCCGCAGCCGCTCCTGCAGGCTCTGCTGCTGGCTCAGGGCCAGGGCGGCCGCCCCCGGGCTCTGGGAGCGTCGCGGGGATTCCGAGCTCGAGGCTGATGACGCTGGGGACCAGGAGCGCCGGCGACTGTGCCTGGCCCAGGAGCCCCATGCCCGCTCCTCACCAGAGTCAGACCGTGAGGACTGGTCCTGTGAGTGCCAGCGGGGTGGCCGAGGGCTCCGGCTTCGCCTCCCAGACCTCTGCCGCCGCCGCCGGTCTCCCTCCGAGTCTGACCTATGGGAGGACACACCAAGGCCTCCTCAATGCCAGCTGCAGCTGGGGCGCCGTTCTAGGCGTTGAGGTCACAGCGACCAACACACTGAGACCACACGCCTTGCCGTCTCACCAGCCTGCAAATCACACTGGTCCCCACACAAACTAGCTTGCCCTAAAGCCTCAGGCCTAAACAAACAACCGTGGAGGGAGCTGCAGGGGGAATTTGAGGTGTGTGTATTTTTCTGTTTTTTAGTTATTTCCAGTTTGTGTAGCCTTGGTTGTCCTAGAACTCGCTCTGTAGACCAGGCTGACATCAAACTCATACAAACAGAAATCTGCCTGTGTTGCAATTAAAGATTTGCACCACTACTAAATGGGGGTGGTTCTTAAAGGAGCCAAGTTTAGGCCCAAGGAAATGGGGGTGGAATGCTGGGCATCGACCAAAGTCCTGGGGCAGGGGCAGACCGGGGAGCCAATGCGGTGGGAACAAGAGGGCTGACCACCTCCAAGGTACCCAAGGTGGGCATACAAGCTGGGGGAGGACTCAGGTTGGTCCTATGAAATGAGAGGAAGATGGAGGCGGGCTTATTTTAAATATCTTTATGTTCCTGCCTGGGGGGTCTCCCTCTACAGCCCAGGCTGGCCACCAGTGTCTGTCTCTGAAGTGCTGGGGTTACTGGTGTGTACCGTACCATCAAGTCCCGCTGAGGTGACAGGTCGAAGGAATGAGGCCCAGCGGATGGCTTCTCTGACATCCCGGGAACCATGAAAGAGGAAAAAGCACCACCAGGTAATATTTTGAGGACATGAGTTCGAATCCCGAGCACCCACACACAAAAACAGTTGGATGTGGCTGTTGGAGCAACCCCAGTATGGATGGTGTCCCGGTTAGTCTTTTGTCAACTCGAGGCAAACAAATTACAGCCATTTGAGAAAAGGGGACTCCAATTGAACAAAAGGACTTAGCTGTGGAGAAACACACAGTCCTTTCTTTTGAGGGGGGTTGAGAGGTTTGAGACAGGGTTTCTCTGTGTAGCTTTGGTGCCTGTCCTGGAACTCACTCTGTAGACCAGGCTGGCCTCGAACTCACAGAGATCCTCCTGGCTCTGCCTCCCGAGTGCTGGGATTAAAGGCGTGCGCCACCACTGCCCGGCGAAAGTATCTGAACTGCGCGTCAGCCAACAGCCCACGGCGCACGCAGCCTGGGCTGCAGTGACGTCCGGGCCAGCCTGGGCTGCAGTGACGTCCGGGCCAGCCTGGGCTGCAGTGACGTCCGGGCCAGCCTGGGCTGCAGTGACGTCCGGGCCAGCCTGGGCTGCAGTGACGTCCGGGCCAGCCTGGGCTGCAGTGACGTCCGGGTCAGCCTGGGCTGCAGTGACGTCCGGGTCAGCCTGGGTTGTAGGGATGGGCGGACGGCGAGTGCGGTCTCGTCAGTCCTCTGCTCGCACGGCCCCCCGCCCCCCGCCGCCGCCCGGCCGCCTCGCACTACGCTAACGTCCCGCCCGCGCCTCGGCCCCCAGGCCGCACGCCCGCCGCCCCCGGCCGCTCACCTGCGCCCCCGGCTGCGCCGCCTGCGTTCGCGCCGCCCGTCGCGCTCCCGGCGCCGCCGGCTGCCGCGTCCATGGCTCCCGCTGCGGCTGCGGCTGCGGCTGCGGCTGCGGCTGCGGCTCCGACTCCGCTGTCTCCGACCCCTGCGCCCCGCGGACCGCGAGCGCGAGCGAGTGTCGCGACCCATTTGGCGGTGGGCGCCGCGCACGCGCTGACGTAAACAACCAGGGGGCCTGGCGCCGGGGGCTTTCCTTCGCCGCGGCGCGCTCGGGGCTGCCTAATGTGCGCCTGGTTCCGGAGAGCGACTTAATCTCTCGGCCTCGGACTCCGGGGACGCAACAACCCGGGATAGCTCTTGGGTTCTCAAGTCTGGCACGCATGACGGACTCCGACAGGGTCGCCGTCAGAGCAAGAGGGGCGAACCCCCATTCAGGCAGGGAGAGAGACTGACCCGGGTGGGTGGGTGGGGTCCTCGCGCCCTAGGGAGCCTGGGAAATCAGGGCCGAGTGTGCCGGTGCTTGGGGAGGCGGAACCAAGAGGAGGCGGTTACAAGGCGGAAGAGGAGTCCGAGTGGGCGGTGTCAACGATATAGGGACCTGCATGGGGCGGGGCCTAGGGAGGCGGAACCTAGGAGTTATAGGAAAGACGGGGAGTGGGCGGGGCTGACGGAGATTGACAGTCGTAGATCCGGAGCCAGGCTTGGGGGGTGAGGGAATCAGGCAGAGCAGGGCGGGGCCTGGGAAGGAGTGGCGGTTACAGGAGCGGGGATGGGCGGGATCTGGTAAACCGCGTTGACAGGCGTAGGTCAGTGGGCGTGGCGGACCAATCAGAACCTGAGGGGGCGGAACCGAGGAAGCGGAGCCAGGCTAGCCGGGCCGAGAGGCCAGGCAAGCAGGAACGGAAGTGGAGCCTCAGTGGGCGGGGCCTAGGCCGCAGGATTGACAGATGTCGACCTGAGGGCGGGACTAATGAATCCAGAAAGGGCCGCTGGGTAGTGCTGGGCCCGGGAAGGGCGTGGAGCCTGTGGAGGTCTGAAAGCTGAAATCCGCAAGCCCGGGAAACGTCACGGAGGCCTTCGCTGTCCGCGGCCCGCCCGTCAACGTGGCGGGCCCGGACCGGAGCGTTTGCGGACTCCCAGATGCTGATCGGGAACCTATACCGCGGGTCGGTCAGCTCGAGGTGCAGTGCGTCAGACTGGGTAATAATGGACAGACAGGGAAACTGAGGCTTGAAGAAGGGGAGTCGTCGGAGCGCTCGCCTGTCCCAGTTGGGATGTGTCACCCGGGTCTCCCACCCCAGACACCAGGGCACGCCGAAGTCGTCGGAGGCCAGCTGTTTATACCCGATTTATTAGAGATGTCCAAAAGAGGGACTGTGGCGGGTGGGGCGGGAACCTGGGCTGCATACGGATGCCGGCGGCGGCGGCGGCGGCCAGCAGCGGCTGTACTGGAGGGACAAGGCCCCCTGGTTGGTGCCGGGGGACACCGTGCTTGGATTGTCACACACCAGACCGCAGGGGCTGAGGACCTGGGACTCCCTCGCCCTGATGAGTAAGACACACGAGGTTTGTAGTTTTCCGAATGGATTCAGCAATAAAAACAGGACGGGGTGAGGGTGTGCGATGCGATTTTTAACCACCGGAGAGAGGTGGGGGGGGACGGGACGGAGGGCTGCGGAGACAGTACCGTGCCAAGGGACCCCACGGGGAGGGTATATTGCACTGAGGTGATTGTGGGGCTGGACAGGGGAGTTGCTGGGATGGCTTGGGGGGACAGAGGCGGACCGAGGACACCTCAGCCGTGGAGGTGCCTCTGGTCCTTACAGTACAGTTCACACGCCGTCCACGGTGGGGCGGTAGAGGCCATTGGAGAGACCAGGATGGGGTACAGGATGGGGAGTCACAAAGTTATTTACAGATTCTCTTTTGAGAGGGTCTCATGTAACCCAGGCCAGCCTCCAACTGGATATACAGACAAGGATGACCTTGAACTGCTTTTGCTCACTGTCTCCACCTCCCACGTGCTGGGATGGAACCCAGGGCTCTCGCTGCTGGGTGAGCTCTGCCCAAGGAGCAGTAGCGCCAGCCCTGGGATTTTTTTCTCTTTCTCTTTTGGTCTCTCGAGACGAGATTTCACTCGGCAGCCCCGCCTAGCCTGGAACTTGCCACAATCCTCCTGCCTTACCTTTCCAGGTGTTGGGAGGACAGGTATGACAATGCCTTCCTGGAGGGGTGTGCAAGGCCAGACGTTGCCTTTGTAGCCTGAGTCAATTCAGTGGCTCACCACATGGGTGTTCACTTGCCACCTGCAGGTCCCCAAAACAGGACTCCCGTCAGCAAGCAGTGCGGACCTTTGGAGGGGCCCTGAGACTTAACGAGGGACTGTGGGGAGGTCCAGAGCAGGCATCTGTCCATCACATCTACTGCAGCCCCCATGAGCACACCGGCAAGGGTCTGATCCCGGGCTCCACGCCCTCCGTTGCCACAAAGGAAATCCACCCCTGCAGGATGGGCTGCATCAGGCTCCTCAATGCCTCTACTCGTCTGCTGTGGTCCCAGTCAGCCAGCCAGGTCCTGACTTCTGTGTCCCTGAAGGTACAACCCAGGGGCCCGTGGGGCTGACCTGAGGGCTGTGTGCTGGAGCTGAAGCCTGGCTTTCGGAATGTTCCTGCTCGACTCTTTCTACAAGAACACCATGGGTGGAGCATCCATGAAGCAGGGACATGACGGGACTGTTCCCAACACACTACTTCCCAGAAGTCCCATGTGGGTGTGGTGGGGCCTCCCTGGTGTTCTCTTCAGCCGGGGCATTTGTGGACCCAGCTGTCACTCTGGAGCCTGGTCTTGCTCTTCTCAGGGAGTCCCCTGAGAGTTGAAGGGAACCATTTCCTCAACTCAGGGCTTCACGGGGATGGGAGGCAGGCAATACAGCCACTCCCAGTCAGCGCCAGGTTTGATTGTAACCGCAGGACATTCGTGCTTGGGGACATCCTTCCTGTGGCGGTAAAAAGATGCAAAGTCCACAGGGCATGGCTAGTTCTGGTCTGCTCAGGTCCAAACCTGAGGTGATGGAGGGGCTCCGCTGAGGCAGCAACGGTGGCCTCATCCACTCAGGAGCACAGTCTGGGATGGCAAGGAGGCTCCAGGGCCTGTCCCCTCTGCAGGCCACCAGGAGAGCCCTGGAGAGAGTGGGCTTTACTGGAGCCACTGGCCGCTGAGGTGGGTCCCCAACGTAGGAGAACGTGTAGAGCCCGATCCGCAAGGCCAGCGGCTGCAGCCTCTTCCTGGGTTTTCTGTCTTTGTCTGTCTCCTGGAACATCACTCCTGTTCTCCCTCTCCGTGCAAGAAAGGACCCAAAATAAATACAGGATCGGGCACTCTGAACGTTGCCGCCCCAACAGGCACAGGTAGCGGCGGATGGTGGCCCAAGCTATCCTGGGGACAGGCCTGGCCGGTGGCATCCTTTGGTGGGGAGGACGAGGATGAGGTCGGGCCAGGGCCCTGGGGGTGATGTCGCTGAGCTCTGGGCCCCAGTGGGGAGCAGCGTCTCCAGGAGTGGCTGGGGTGGCAGGACCCTGGGCTCCAGACTGGGGACTGCATAGAAGTTACTGCCAAAACCAGAGGGGTGGGTGAGGGAGGGCGGGGCCTGGCGGGACCCCAGCCTCCCACCAAGGCTCCAGGTGCAGCCTCGGGGCTGCAGGTGTGGGTGGCCCAGGGTCAGGCCTGGGCTCCCTGGCCCCCCTGGCAGAGGTCAGGCCTGGGCTCCCTGGCCCCCCTGGCAGAGGTCAGGCCTGGGCTCCCTGGCCCCCCTGGCAGGCACACCTAGAGATGCCTATGCCTAAAGCAGGGGAGGGGGAGGGAGAGGGAGGGGAGGAGGGAGGAGTTGAAGCAAACGGAGCGAGAAGAATGGGTGAGGAGTACAGGGAGGAGGGGCAGGGGAGGGAGGAGCTCCGGCCTCGTCCTCCCACCCTGCCTGGGACTTACTGTGTCGCTCTCGCCGTCGGAGGCGGGCCGCGCGCTATAGTGAAGCGGGGAGTACACCCAGCTCCTCTCGTCGGTGGGCTGCGCAGCGCGTGCAGGAGGGGTGCAGAAGAGCGGGGGCGAGGAGCGGACAGGCAGAAGGAAGAGACAGAGAGTAAAAGAGGGGGACCCCAACCCGGGGAGCAGCCGCAACCCCGGTGCCCTGGGGCACCTGCCCCCAACCCTCAGCCCTGGGGAAGCAGCAGTGGTAGCAGAAGCAGTTAGTGAAGCCGTCGGGGTGCAGGCGGGATAGCGGGGGAGGGGCAGGGGTCCCCTCCTCTCCATTGTACCCCACCCGGCCTGCCTGGTCCCCTGGGCTCCCTCCACAGGACGTGGCCCTGCAGTTCTACCGGAGCCGAGCCTCAGTGGACTCCCACAGAACCAGAACCCCAGGGAGCCAGCCTGGGCTGTCACGGTGGCAAGCAGCACTGTCCTGGGTGGGAACAGGGGCCACAGGCCAGCGGCCCTGTCCCAGGGAGGGGTGTCCCAGGCACAGGAGGGCCTCAGACAGCAAGGCTGGTGGACAAAGAGCCCAGGACGACCTCCCAGGGCCAGGCCAGCCCTGCAACCACGGTCTGCCTCCTGCAAGGAGCCCACCAGAGTCTCCTCTGCAGACTGAGGCTCGGCACCCCCACCTTAGCCATGCCTGGCTCCATCAAATCCCCAAACTTCCTGCCTCCACCTCTCAGTGCTGGGGTGACGGGTGTGTGCCCGTCTGTGCTGTTCCTGCTACACCAAGCTCTGGCATGTCACTCAACCTCTCTGGGCCAATACTCATTGGTGATCTGGAGGTGACAGCCCTAGGTACGAGGTCCGTGCTGCGGCCCAGTCATGTGCACTGGGAGGTGACCCAGCAGTGCAGTGATGGGGGCTCTGAGGACGTGATTCCCTGTGTGGCCTGAGCCTCAGTTTCTCCTCCTGTGAAGTAGGCTGCAGAGGGAAGGGCAGAGCCTGGATGGTAAGAAGTGTGCACACACGTGACACAGGCAGGCTGGGGTCCTTGGACCCCGCCGAAGATGGGCACTGCTGTGACGGTTCTGACGAGCGCACGTCCAGTCAGTCAGGGCCAGCTGACCTCCCTACGGCTCTGCCTCCACAGTCATTTGAGAGAGAAGGGGTGAGGGGTGCTGTGTTCTGGGAGCCCATCTCCACGTGTGACGGTCTGCGGTCACTTACAGTGCCTGTGTGGCTCGGTGTCACGGCCCGCAGTTGGTGACGACGGGGAGAGAAAAGCCAGTATCTCCCATGGGCGAACTGGCCACACAGCGGGCCGGGCGGGAGGAAGGAAGAGAGGAGAGGGCAGAGGATGAGGCGGGAACCAGGCAGGGGGACAGGCGGGCGGGCGGCCGAGCAGGGCGGGCGGGCACAAGCAACTGAAGCAGGATGTGTGGGCGGGGTGGGGGGGCCCATTAAGGCCAGAACCTAATCCACGATGCCGCAGCCCTGGGCACTGCCAGGCCAGAACCAACAATCCACGGGCACCCTCGGCCCCAGCCGGGGCTCTGCAGGGCCAGGTAGGGGCACGGGCCTCAGTGGCTCAGTGTAGACAGTGGGTGGGTTAGTCAGGAAGCAGTGAGGGTCTCAGGTGGGTGTGCGGACAACCCTGGGCCCCAGGGACAAAAGATGACACCATGATAGGCCGGCGGACCCCCAAGGGGCTGCTGAGGCTCTGACCTATTTATAGGGCATGACCCTGCACTGGACCCACAACCCCTCTAGTGTTTCTTCCCGTGGTGGACGAGGGTCACTGAGGGTCCCAGATCCCCAAGGCCTGGACTGAACCAGCCTTGTCCATGAGGGGCCAAGTCCCCACCTCACAGAGCAGGCGGCATCGGACCCGTCACTCCCTGGGTCCCCAGGCACCACCATCATGAATAGAACTTGCCCCCAGAAGGACCAGACACTCTTGGGTCTCCAGCTTGCCGGAGACATAGGGTCTTTGCTCTGGTTTCCCCATGGCCAAGAAGGGGCCCTGCCCCTGTCACCCAGAGTGATGATACCAGACAGAGGCAGGTGTGACTGTCCACAGGTACCTCGGGGGCACGAGGGCCCACGGGGGCTGGGGAGGCTTAGGGGACTTACAAAATAGATGTCTGTGGAGGGCGCGTCCTCCTCATCCGAGGCCTGGCTGGCGGGCTCGGAGGCCTGGCTGGCAGCGTCCACTTCCACAGTGGCTGAGGCTGATGCCCCAGCTAGGGGGACCTCCGCTCTGGGGACACAGGACAGTGGCGGCGTCCTAGGTGGTTCTGTGAGCAGCCCGCCCTCCCGGCCTTCACTGGATCTATCAACTCCCTCTCCATCTTGGGGGACACTAGTTTTCTTGGTTGTGGAACCCACAGCTGTCTGTGCTGCCCAGTTCTGTCAAGAAGACAGTGTCATCCTTGAAGATGGACCCACGAACTAGAAAACCGCCCTCACCAGACTGTTCTGTCTGCACGCCATTTTCCTCCTTCTTTTACTGACGTGTGTGTGTATTTTGAGACACGGTCTCTCTACACAGCCCAGCTGTCCCAAAACTCCTTCTGTAGACCAGACTGGCCTTGAACTCGGACCCTCCCGTGTCTAAAGGTATTTGCTACTATGCCCAGCCTATGGTGACGCTCTCTTGATTGACTGATGGGGGAGGGTCCACTCCACAAAGCCGTAAGAAAGCCAGCTGAGGCTCCCGGGTAGCACCCCTCATGGCCTCGGTCAATGCCTGCCCCAGCTTCCCTCCTGACGGAGTGTGACCTGAGATGATAAACCCTTTCCTCTCCGAGCTGCTTATGGTGTTTACTGTGGCAACACAAGCCTTAACCAAGACACTGTCCTGCCTCAGCCCCCAGTGCTGGGGGGACAGGTGCACACACTTCCATCGTGGCCTTATCTAACAGAGCAGCCAGGCCTGGGTGACAGTGACAGCCACACGTCCCTAGACACAGGCTGGTACAGAATCCAGGTCAAGTCACCATCTCTGAATGGGGAAGACACTCAACTCACCCTGCATCGGGCTCCTTGGGGACCACGATCCCCACACTGCACACTGGTTCCACCTGCACTGTTATCTTCTGTAGGTCCTCCACGTGGGGCTCCTCCTGGGGCCTGCAGGGGACGGCCCAGCCTCAGTTTCCCACCCTGACCCCAGAGCTGCCTTTGATTCCTGGTCCCGGGGGTCCTAGCCTGGGGGCTGCGAGGGAGCGGGAGCAGCCGCTGGGTCCCGCTGGGTCCTGCTGGGGCCCGAGGGGTGTGCTCAGCACAAGCAGGTGGCCAAGTGCCCAGCGGCCCACACGCTGGGGAGCCAGGCACTGCCGGGTGTCTGGACCTGAGATGCAGGAGGGTCGGAAGGTTCTGGAAGCCGGCCAGGCCTGCAGTGTCTGTGGGGTGAAGCCTGGAGCTCAATGCCAAATGCTGCTGCCTTTGAAGAAGGCGGATGGGGACCTGGGGAAAGCGGGGGCTCACCGGCCATCCTGGCCTGAAGACTGCGTGCGCCGCCTGTGGGGAAGGCACACAGGTGGTGGTCAGCGCTGCGGTGACGAGCCGGTGTGCCCCCCTGCTCCTAGCGCCCACTCCGAACAGCTCCACCCACCTGTACCGGGGCTGCTCCGACGTCTCTGAAGGGGAGCGCTCTGGGATGGAGAGGGAGGTGGACGACAGGGTGGTGGCGATGGAGGCCGTGGTGGCTTCTTCAAAGGAAGGTGGGGTGCAGGGCAGGAGGTCGGGCCGGCCTGTGTGGAGGGCAAGCCTAAGCAGACTGGGGTCCCCCTCGCTTGGCCTCAGGAGCTGGCCTTCTGCTCCTGCCCCCCCAGACTCCCCCCTCAGCCACCCTGTCCAGTCTGGTTGTTACTGACGCACGACTTCTGCTGTCCTCTGCACCTCCCGCTACCTCCCGGGCTCAGGCCCGCCCCAAGGCCTTGGCATGTGTCCTGTGTCCCCGGCCCATCCCCAGGGTTCCTTCAGGGTCTGGTTTCCTGGGTGCCCAGACCACAGGCCAGCAGGTCACCTTCATCCTCCAGTGTGGGGTAGCTGCGGGCCCCCCGCAGGTCATACTGTGCGTCTTCTCTCTCACTGGGGATCTGGCTAGCTGAGAAAGCGGCCGTGGGCCCCATGGGTCTGACGGCCAGCAGGGCACCGCGCCCTTTCTTGGATGGAGAGGACTTCAGGGCTGCAGGGGAAGAGGGCAGGGGTGGCCTCGGCTCCCACGGCTTCCTGGAGGCGACTCCTCCCCTCACGGCCTGCCCCTCTCTGGGCCAGTGTCCAGGGGCCTGGCACTCACAGGAGCTTGCAGGCTGACCCTGATCTGCCCCCAACCCCAGCTGGGGACTCTCTGGCCCTGTGTCCCTCCCGCAGGCGGCAGCTCACATGAACTCTTCCGGAAGACTGTGCTGCTCATGAACTTGAAGAAGCGCTCGGCATAGAAGCTGGGCCGGTGGACTGAGACGGTGTCCTAGGAAAGCACAGCGGGGCAGGGACAGTCTCACCCGAGGGTGCACCCACAGGCTTTGGCTTGTTTCCAGACACAAGGTCACATGCAGCCCAGGCTGACCTCAAACCCAGGCTTCTCCTGCCTCAGGCCCTTGAGGGCCAGGATGACACTGCATCCCAGCCTTAGCACACATTCTGGACGCTTCGACCTGCACCTTCCCAATGACCCTTTGAGGAGATTCTCTCTTAGAGTCTGCGGTCTACCGTAGTCTTGAATACTTGAGTAAGAATCACAGAGACAGGGGCTGTGGGAACGAGGCCCCCAGCAGCTTGTCATGTAAAGAAACCCTTCCCAGGTGGAACCCAGACCAGAGGCCAGCTCTGAGCTGTGGGGCACCTGTATGTCCCCTGTTCCTCTTGGCCTGGACAGGTGGCAGGCCTGGCCCCCCTGGGCTGGACAGCACCCTGGGAAGTCTGAGCTGCTCAGCAGAGGGCAGATGGGTACAATGAATGAATGAATGAATGAATGAATGAATGAATGTGAATGGCACTCACCCCATCGTGGACAAGGGCTTTCCAGGTGTGTTCTAACTTCTTGATGAACCTGGGGACAGACAGAAGGGCCCAGAAGGTCAGCCCACTGGCCCAACGCTGGCGGGAAGCAGGGCTGCAGGCCAGGCTGACTGGCTGGGTCACCAGGATGGCCTAAAGGTTGAGTGAGATAGGGTCAAGGGAGGGCGGGCGTGTGGGCGTGACCAATCACCCTGGGGGCGTGGTCAGGCAGGAAGAGGTGGGTGTGGCCAATCTGTTGGGCGTGGCCTGCGCACCGGTACGACTGCAGGATGTCGATGATTCCAATGTGCAGTAGCAGCCGCTCCCCGCGCCCATTCACAGCCGGGATTCCGCCCATCCTGTGGAGAGAGGCTCTGATCAGCCCAACACAGGACGGCCAGGTCGACAAGTCTGGGACCTCCATCCTGGGGGCAACTGGGCAGCCACTGGGTCCAGGCTGAGCAGACACAGCATGCTTCCCTGCGCGCATGCACACGGCACCCAGGGCATGGCAGCCTCGCACATCCTCATGTTAATCACACCACACCGGCCGCCACCACGCGGCCCAGTCCAGTTAGTGATGCCCCTTGACGCCACAGCAGCCCAAAGCCCTGCAGCTGAAGATGGAGCCCCACCGGCTTGGCTCACTCCACACGGGGCGCACGGGCTCACCTGGTCCCCACGGGGCCCCACGCAGACCCTACAAAAGCCGAGATAGTCTGAGGGGGACAGCCTCACAGGCCCTTTGCTCACTCTTCCCCGTCCACGGGCGACAGAGCTGTGGCCCACAGTCCTCGGGCCTCACCGCCATCACCCCCAGGCTGGGACTGACAGCTCTACCCACAGAGCCTCCTTTCGGGGCCATGGGGTGGTGGGTGAAGGAGGAGGGTCACTCAAAGCTACTGTCCCTCCTGTTACTAGACGGGATCTCCCTGTGCAGTCCTGGCTGGCCTGAACTCCGAGATTCCCTGTCCAGCTCCACTGCCCCCTTGGGGTCAGGACCTGTAACTACACACACGGTCGGTCCACCGCGAGGGAGACCGGGGACCCGTCGCCCCACTCACGTGTCATCCGTCTCGATGGCCTCCCCACGCGCAGCGCCACCCTGGATGGACTCCATGGCAGTGGAGTACAGGGCCTTCTGTGCCACGGGCCGCTTCTCGTCCGCCGTGCTCCGCGCACCCTCGGCCTGGCGCTCGCGCTCCTGCTGATCGATGTTGTGCACACCCAGCAGGAGGCTGTAGTCCATGATCTTGAAGCTCTCTAGCACCTGGCACCGGGGACACGCGTCAGGGGACAGGTGGCCCAGCTGCCAAGCCACACCTGACGGGTCGCAGCGCACTGGGCACTGGGGACAGGCCGTCTGGATGGACCGGGAGGTCTGGGGACCTGGGGGCGCCAGATGTCACTCTTGGGTCTAGGACTCAGACCAGGAGGAGGTACTCAGCCCCCCTGGGGGTCCCCTGGGCTGGTCCCTCCTGGAGCCTGAGAGCTATGAGCAGTGAGTTCAAGAAAACAGAGTGGCAACAGCTAGGGCCCTTCTGGTCTCCACAAGACACAGGGATGTAGAAACCACATTCAGGCAGGCCTTGTTTGGCACACGCCTTTAATTCCAGCACACGTGAGACAGAGGCAGGTGGATTTCTGTGAGTTTGAGTCCAGCCTTGTCTACATAGCAAGTTCGAGGACAGCCTGGGCTACATAGTGAGAACCTGTCTCAAAAAAGCAAACACAAAAAGGCCGGGCAGTGGTGGTGCACACCTGTAATTCCAGCACTAGGAGGCACAGGCAGGCGGAGCTCTGAGTTTGAGGCCAGCCTGGGCTACAGAATGAGTTCCAGGACAGCCAGGGCTACCCAGAGGGAAAAAAAAAAAAAAAAACCACAAAATTATTTGCCTTATTTTTCTGAAAAGGTCTCATGTAGCCCAGGCTGGCCTCAAACTCACTATGTAGCTGAGGCTGACGCTCCTGAGTACAAGCCTGCGCCACCACACCTGGTTTCTGTGGCAGCAAGATGGAAGCAGGGCTCCAGCATGCTGGGCAGAGGCCCCACCTACCCACTGAGCCTAGCTTCCGGCTAAGCTCTCATTTCTTACCGGGGACGCTGGGGACGGAGGCCAGCCCCCATGCTACCTAAGCACTAACCACCAGCCCTGTCTCACTTTTAAAAGAGGTTCTGTTTAACCTACCCAGGCTCTGACTAACTCCCTAGCCTGAGTGATGCTCCTGCCTCTGCCTCCCACGCTGGGACGACAGGAGTCACCAGAGCAAACTGGTTCCACCGCTGAGCCCGGCAGGGCAGATCCAGGGTCAGGGGTATGCGCTTACCAGGCAGTCACGCTGCAGCGTCTTGACCAGGGCGCCGAAGGTGTCGGCATCGAGCAGCAGCCCTTCGGGCATGTCCTGCATGAAGTCCAGGTCCTTGTAGGTGGGCAGGCTCTTCTCCTTCTCCTTCTTGCTCGCTCTGCGCTTGTACGTGGAGCCCTTGAGGTCGAACTTGAGGTGCATTTTAACGACTCGGGGCAGCACATTGTTCATGACCACCACACGGATGTTCTTGCCGCCAGACTGCACACAATACAGCCCGTAGAATTTGGGCAGCAGCGTGCGCGGGTTCTGGTTGAGGTTCTGCAGGGCAAGTGGACAAGGAACTGTCAGATGGCTGAGAGTCGAGGCTCGTCCTTGGGTCTCAGAAGAGTGTGCGATTCACAGATCCTCTTGACTCTGCCTCCGAGTGCCGCTGGGATTAAAGGAGTGAACTACCACCACCCGGCCCTCACCTCGTTTTAATTTTTATTTTATGTGTATGTGCATATAAACATGTTGTTTGTGTGCCTGGTGCTGAACTGGGCATGAGATCCCTGGACCTGGGGTTACAGGGAGCTTTTAAGCAGCTACGTGGGTGCTGAGAACTGAGACCGGGTCCTCTGCAAAAGCAGCTGGTGCTCTAACTACTGGGATACCTCTCCAGTCCCCATTACCTCTTTTTTTGTTTATTTCTTCAAGAAAAGGTCTCACTGTGTAGCCCTGGCCAGCCTGGACTCATTTGTAGACCAGGCTGGCCTTTAGCTAAGAGATCTGTCTGCCTCTGACTCCTGCTCCTGAGAGCTGGGATTGGAGGTGTGGGTGCCACATTGACACTCTTTTGAGACAGGGTCTCAGCCTCTGACGCCAGGGCAACAGTCTGCACGAGCGCACCCTGCTCCTTGTCATTTGCTAGTGCGTCTGTGAGCACAAGCACCTGCATACGACTGCATGCCACAGCACGCATGTGGAGGTCAGGGACCACTTCTCTCCTTCACACTGTGTTTCCCCGAGATGCAGCTCGGTGTGGCAGGCTGGGGACAGGGGCCTTTGCCGCCCTTGGCTCCTGCTCCTGCCTGGCGTCTCCCAGTGCTCTCTCAAGGTCAGAATTCCCGTCGCGTCCCATGGCAGGAGCACAGGCTGGCTCCAGCTCGGGACATCTGGGGTCCCACCCTAGGTATCATTCAATGTAAGAATGATGTCCCAAAGGGGAAAGCGTCGCAGTCTGGTTAGGCCACCCAGGGCGGTCACAGCCAGGCCTGTGAGGTCACTAATGAAGCTCCTGCCCTGGGCTGAGTGTCTGTCTACTCTGGCTCCAGGCCTGTCTGAGTTCTGAGGTGAGTGGAGAAGGGTGGAGCCAGCTGCTGCCCTACACAGTGGCCTCTTATGAGGGGGTCTTCCCTTTGTGCCTGTGGCTCAGCGCATCCCCCACCCCTGCGGCCCACACACTCCCCGAAAGGCCTCGCCCCAGCCCGCCCACACACAGCAGGCACGCACCATGTAGTAGCCAGGCAGCAGCTTCTGCAGGAACTCCGCCTCCTTGTGCATGACGGTCTTGATGATAAACTCGTCGTCGCTGGTGACGTAGAAGACGGAGCCGCTGGCACCGGGGTTGGACAGCTCGATGAGCGGTTCATTGCACAGGGAGTACTGGAGGGTGGGGCGGGAGGCGTGAGCAGCGGGGACTCTGTCTGCCGCGGTGGTGGCCTGGTCCTGTGTGACCAAGGGCACACCTGCCCCCTCCTACTCCCCGCCTGGAACCTCAGCGTGACAGCCCGGCCATCTGTCTGTCCTTCCTCCACCCACCGCCGTGAGCCACCAATGTCCCCGAAGGCAGGGAGGCCCACACCTGGCTTCCCTCCTCTCCCAGCACTGCTGGCCCTACAGCGTCACGGTGACTGGGTGGTGGGGACCCTCCTGGGAACCCAGGAGCCTGCCCTGTGTCTGTCCACTGTCAACAGTGCCCGCTCACTTCCCCCAGGGCCCCTCGACCAAGGCTACCCGGGTCCGAAGCCCCAGCTGCTCTCAAGATGAATCCACAGCCTCCTGGAGACCGTGCCAACTCAACAGGAGCTCGCAAGGACCACGCAAGGACCTCGGGCAGGCCACCATGAGGGGGCCGCGGGTGGCAGCGTCAAGCCAGACCCCATGGCTGAAGGCTTGGTCCCCAGGATGCTCACAGGCAGTGGCAGAGCCCAGGAGAGGACATGAGCTTGTAGGAGGCATGTCCTTGAAGGGGCCGAGGGACCCCCGCTTCTGTTTTGTGCCCAGTGGAGCCGCACACTCCGGCCCCTGGGAGGTGGCACACAGCTGCTGTTCTCAGGTGCCAGCCTGGGCAGCCTGTTACTTGGCAATGCTGACTGATACACTTACCAAGTAATCATCTGGCCGGATGCCGAAGAGCTCCCGGAAGTAACGGAAGGCAACAGGTGCATAGGTCTTGAAGCGGAAATCCTGGAAGTGGTGGGCGGGGGTAAGGTTGCTCCCTTCGCTGCGGAGGAGGACGCAGGGGGATGGCTGTGAGGGATGGCGGCTTTTTGGGGTGCCTCTCCCCATTCGTCCCGTCCTCCCCTCCCTCCATACGTATACACATGTGCATGTGGAGGTCAGAGGTCAACCCCTCTCCACCTTATTTTCTGAGACACTGAACCCAGAGGTCACTGATTTATTTGGCCATGAATCTCCGCCTCCCCCACTCTAAGGTTACAGACACGCACCAGGCCTGGCTTGAGTGGTTTTGGGGACCAGAACTCAGAAAGGCATGCTTACATGGCGGCCATGTCACCCACGGCCTCCTCCCTTCTCACTGGCACTGGGCCTGAGACACTTTCCAGGGCAGAGATGGTCAGGATAAGACAGGGCTAGCCAGCCTCTCTTGCAGCTACCTATGGTCATGTGACCAATTCTAGCCAATGAGATGCAAGTGGAACAGATGTCATGTGTGTCTCCTTCCTGCTGCTAGAATGTGGATGTGCAGGCAGGGGCATGGCGGCCCTGCTGGCTCACACTGACAGCCTCCTGCTCAGCCACGGGAGAGTGGGGCGGTGGCATCGGGGCATACCTGGGAAAGAAGATGCTCTCTACCACGTAGAAGTCCTGCATGAGCACATCACGCTCCGGCTTAGAGCTGAGGTTGCCCACTGTGTACCCGATCCCCAGCTGGATGGCACCCTTCAAGGTGGACGAGGTGGTCTGTGGGGAGAGTCGGTGGCATCAGGACCCTCAAGGCCTCTCTGTGCTGTGCAGTCCCCTCCGCCAGTGTGCCACAACATCGAGAGCCCGCATCCATCAAGCCAACAGCCACCTCCCACAGCAGGGCCCCTCCGTGCCACGGCCACATAGAACAGAAGACGCCATGACAGGAAGTGGATTTGTGGATGCAGGGGCTCAGAGGGGCAGCTGCTTATCATGGGGACGAGCGGGTTTTCTTTGGGTAATACAACGTTCTGGACAGCGGGGATGGCTTCACAGCTCTGATGGCTGTGCACCTTAAAAGGCGAGTGAGAGGAACGTACTGCCCACCTCAGCAAGCTGCTTCAGCAACAGCCACAGCGGGAGGCTGCGGCCCCTGCTGACCCGGAGGGCCTGCCGGCTGGCCACGTTTCCCTCCTCCCTGGCCACCCATGACAGCCCCTGGTTACCTTCTTATACGTGGTCTCTCCAGACGCGTCCACACCTCGATGGCCCAGCTTCTTCCCGTGGCCAGGGCCCGGCTGCCCTGTCACCGAGGGGGCCTGGGGAACAGGGAGCAAAAACAGTTAGGTCGGGAAGGTCTCCAGAAGGTCCAGGCAGCGCAGAAGAGGGCTTGGGAGGCAGAAGGAGGCTGGCCTGGCACTGTGGGCTGAGGGGACGGAGGCAGGCCTGTCACCAGGGGCCAAGCGGCCTGCAGTTCTTTGCACGTGCCACCAGGGGGCGCGCACGGCCCCCAGACACCCAGATGGCCTCCCACCCCATCTGCGGGATACTGGAGCCTGGGCCCACCCCTCATCACTCCATGGCTCTGGGTGTCCCTGGGACCCTTCCTTATGAGGACTTGAAGAAAAACGGTCCCCAGCCAGGGGAACAAGGTCCTCCAATTCCTCACCATGGACTCAGGACTCTCAGGCCCCAGGGCAGGAGGTGTCCTAGACACCAGGCTCCCTTGACCAAGGCCCGGCCTCTTGCTGTGTGGATAACAGGAACCCTCCCCCCACTACTGCCTTCTCAGCCCAACACACTCAACAGTATTTGGGCCCAGAGAGGTGCTGTGCACGGCCTGAGAACACACAGCGGCTGCTCAAACCTTTGTCTCCTCAGAGAGGAGGGTCACGGGACTCACCTCTGCAAGGACAGCTTTCTTCTGGGTCATACCTGGAGAGGGGAGGGCACAGTTAGCATGTGTCTTCATGTTTTACCTCGACACACACATGGATGCCAGAGGTCCAGGCTGGTGCCCTCCTCAGTCATCTTCACCTTGGCTTTGATGTTGTTTTGTTTTCAGACAGGGTTTCTCTGTGCAGCCCTGGCTGTCCTGGAACTTGCTCTGTAGACCAGGCTGGCCTTGAACTCAGAGATCCGCCTGGCTCTGCCTCCCGAGTGCTGGGGTTAAAGGCGTGCGCCACCACCGCCGGCTGCACCTTGGCTTTTGAGACCAGGTCTCTCGCTGAGCCTGGAGCTCACCATCAGGCTGTCTGGCCTCTTAGAGAGCTCGGCGACCCTCCTGCCTCCATCTCCCCCGTGGTGGGGTTACAGGGGTGCCGCGGCACCCAGCTTTTTTTTTTTTTTTTTTTTTTTTTTTTTTTTTTTGGTTTTTCGAGACAGGGTTTCTCTGTGTAGCTTTGCGCCTCTCCTGGAACTCACTTGGTAGCCCAGGCTGGCCTCGAACTCACAGAGATCCGCCTGGCTCTGCCTCCCGAGTGCTGGGATTAAAGGCGTGCGCCACCACCGCCCGGCTGGCACCCAGCTTTTTACCTGGGTGTTAGAGATGCAAACTTGGTCCCTCGGCTTGCACAGTAAACACTTTACCACAGAGCCTGGTCCGCGAGGGGTGTGTGCGCCTGTGCCCAGGGGTGACTTCTGACCCACCCTAGGCTCACTGGGGTCCCTGGATGCAGACAGAGACAGGGACCAGGCGACTGTGCCCGCGTGGGTTTCACATTCAGGGCTTTGTGGTGACGCAGGGACCAGGGACTTGGCGGTTGTAGGGTCCCAGAGTGAGTGGAGGTCACAGGGTCGTGGGGACTCGCAGGAGGTCCTAGAAGCCGACCTGATGCTTGCCTTGGCCTCTGTGCAGTGGTTTTGTGTCTGGGGCACAGACAGGAGCCTCAGGGAGACGAGCGTTCGCAGCCTGGAGCTGCTGGGGCCATGGAGGCGTGAGTGGAATCGTTAGGGTGGTGACGGAAGGGTTGGGGAGGGCAGGTGCCTCTGCGGGAGGTGCTTGTTGGGGGAAAGGAGGAGGGCTTGGAATGGGGGTGATTCCTAGAACCCAGGGTCACTTCGGGTCCTGGGGAAGGAAGAGGCTGTGAACCAAGGACACAAGGTCCCTGCACCCGGGTGAGCCTGGGACAGATGCGTGGACATCGGGTGCAGGAATGACGCCCGGATCCCGGCCCTGACTGGGACCCTGGGCAGCTGCATACGGCTGTGGCTGTGCATGGGTGACAGTGGGTGGCCATCTGATGACCAGACACCTGGCAGCCAGTGGAAGGTTCTAGAAGCTGACCTGGCATCTGTCTTGATAGTGGAGCAATCTGTGGATGCGTCTGAGGCCCAGAGAGGAGGGAGGAGTGGGGGGGAGCACGGGGGACCGAGGCGGAATATTCTAGGACTTGTAGGAGGCCCCTGGGGTTGGAAGCGAGAACTCAGTACCTCTCGGGGCTGTAGGTGACATTCTGAGGTCCCAAGGCCCCCACCCTGCCCGTAACCAAGCTGAGAGCCCAATGTGGCCACGGGTTCTCTGGAGTCATTGGGCTTTTGCCTCAGTTTCCCTTCCTGCCTAAAACATGGACCCTGGGGACAGCATCACTCGGCGGCTCTGACACGGCGCAGACGCCCTCTCCTCCCAGCCAATTATCTTCTGAGTGAGCAGCCCCGTTTTCCAGGAAATTATGTTTAAAAATACTCAGGGAGGAGGGGAGGCAGGGCACCAGCTGGCTACGGGTGCAGTGCGTGAGCCCCGGTTAGCCCACGTCTGCTGGCAGCACTCACAGGCAAGTGGGCGACTCTGCCTAGGTGGGGCCAGGCAGCGACCCCTCTACCTTCGGGCCGCTGTCTGCTTCCCCAATGCTGTGTGGCCTCAGGTAAGTCTATGACCCTCTCTGGGCAGGTTGGGAGCTGTGTCTCTATCCATCCCAACCACTCGGCCACAACAGCATGCTGCCTGGGGACGCCACCCCGGCCATAGCCTCTACTCCACTAGCCTCTGTCTCTGTAGACCTGGCTGTGCCCGTCACCTGCGACACTGCTCACCAGCCACCCTTTGCCTCATCAGTGCTGCCCTGTTCTGAAGACACCATCTGCTTCCTCCTGCCTGAGCACGCTTCCAATCATCAACGTTTGTTGACTGACTGCCAGATGGACAGTTCTCTGCCTCTGCACCCAGGCCTCCACACGCTGAGGGCCCTGAAACCGAGGCAGGGAACAAGCGAATTGGGGCCATCTCAGCGGCACACCCCAATGACACCAACAGAGGAAACCCAGGGAGGCCTACGGCACAGGAAGGAAGGGAAGGGAAGGGGCTGAACGGACAGGAAACAGAAACCGCGGCCAGGGAGATCCCAGATCCTTGAGCAGGCCTTCGCTCTGCCTCAGAGGGCGAGGCCTGGGGCAGGAGAGAAGGAAGCACAGATGGCGGGGGGGGGGGGGGGGGGGGGGCGTCCACCAGCCCAGGGACTGGGTCCCACCAAGTGCTTCCTGTCCGGACACCTCCCTGCTTCCCTGCTCCATCCTGTCAGGACCTTGCACGGCTCTGTCCCCTGCAGCTCAGTCCCCTGCAGCTCACTCTGCCAGATCCCTGCAAGGCTTGCCCCACGGCTGAGAGAGACCCCACCGGCAAAACCCCACGGGCATGCTGCACAACCCTCCCGCACGACTGTTAAGGGCCTGGTGGCTGACGGCCGCAATGCCACACGTACACGTGGCCTGCTCTGGCCGTGTTAGAGAAGTAGAGGCCCTCTGAGGAACGGGCACGTGATCCTGGTGGTCCCAGCAGCTCTGGCCACCCAGGACCACACCCACCCACAGGAGCCGGCTCAAGATGCTTCTCCCGCTAACCAGGACCACAGGTGAGACCCACAAAGAGTGGCAACCCCAGGCACAGCGGCATGGCTAAAGGCGCAAGTGTGGTGTGGAGCTCCCGCATCTGGGTCGCCGGTTCAGCAGCAGTGGCAGCGGCTCCGAGACGTAGAGGCTGTGTCCAGAGACCTCGAGGAGGAGCGCAGGGCCAGCGCTGCTGCCCGGCAGGATTCCTCACACACCACAGTATAGTCCCATCCTGGCCATCCATTCACTGGAGTACCACACAGCCAAGAACAAGAGTGAGGCCTGACACTGAGGACAAGTACTCAGAGACCCAGACCCAAAGCCACAATGTGGACTCCATGACAGGACAGGAGAATGCAGAGGGAAGTGCGTTCGTGGGCTAGGGGCTGCCTTTAGGGGATAAGCCTGAGAGACTGACAAGCAGTGAACACCCTGATGTCATGCAGGTGCGCACCTTGAGTGAGTGATGCCCGCAGTCTACCAACCAGAGCTCAGAAAGCCCCAGATCCAGGCACAGAAGCGAGTGCCCATGGCTGTGAGCACATGACCACCGGTGTGGCCTTGTAGGACCTGCAGACTCCAGCTGTCACAGAGCTGGAGCCCTGGCCTCTGAGAAGCCAAGGTCGGGATGCCTGGCTTTGTAGCCAATCCTTTCAGTGAGCGCCAACTTCCCTCAGCAGCCTCTCACCTCACTTCCCGCCCCCACCCCTGCAGTGTGAGGGGACAGGATTAGTGGATCTCCGCAGGACTGAGAGACAAAGCTCAGCTCCCTGAAAAGTGGGCAGGTCTGAAGGCCAAGGCCACATCATGAGCCTGACCGTTGGCCTGGTCTGTACAACGCTGGTCTGTGCCCACCATGCAGCTGGGGAAACCTGTGGGCACTTGGTTCCCTGGTGGGGTGGGGTGTGGTGGTGGTGGTGGTGGTGGGGTGGTGGGGTGGGGTGGTGGTGGTGGTGGTGGTGGTGGGGTGGTGGTGGTGGTGGTGGTGGGGTGGTGGTGGTGGGGGTGGTGGTGGTGGTAGTGGTGAATGGTCTCTTTTTGCGACTGCCATTTTAAGGGACTTTACAGATGTCAGAGTGACCCAGTCCCACATTAAGAACCACCTGACCCAGAGGCCTCCAATACCAAGCTCCAAACAAAGTCTACCGAGAGAGGAGCTGGGGCCATGCAGCTCACAGAGACACTGCAGGGCACCCACAAGCCCTAGCCTCTGTCCCCAGAACTGCAGAAATAGAAAATAAAAGGGGAGATGGAGGAGGTGATGGAGGAGGAGGAGATGAGGAGTGGTGGAGGAGATGGAGGAGATGGAAGAGAGATGGAGGAGGAGATGGAGGAGGAAATGAAGGAGATGGAAGAAGAGATACAGGAGGAGGTGAAAAAGGAGATAGAGGAGAGGGTGGAGGAGATGGAGGAGGAAATGAAGGAGATGGAGGAGGAGGAGATGGAGGAGGAGGAGAAGGTGGAGGAGGTGAAGGAGGAGATGGAGATGGAGGAGGAGGAGATGGAGGAGGTGGAGATGGAGGAGGAGGAGGAGGAGATGGAGATGGAGGAGGAGGAGATGGAGGAGGAGGAGATGGAGGAGGAGGTGAAGGAGGAGATGGAAGAGGAGGAAATGATGGAGATGGATGAGGTGGTGATGGAGGAGGTGGAGGAGGAGATGGAGGAGGTGGAGGAGGTGAAGGAGGAGGTGAAGGAGGTGAAGGAGGAGATGGAGGAGGTGGAGGAGGTGAAGGAGGTGAAGGAGGAGGTGAAGGAGGAGGTGAAGGAGGAGATGGAGGAGATGGAGGAGATGGAGGAGGTGGAGGAGGAGATGGAAGAGGTGAAGGAGGAGATGGAGGAGGTGGAGGAGGAGATGGAGGAGGTGGAGGAGGTGGAGGAGGTGGAGGAGGTGAAGGAGGTGAAGGAGGAGATGGAGGAGGTGGAGGAGGTGAAGGAGGTGAAGGAGGAGATGGAGGAGGTGGAGGAGGTGAAGGAGGAGATGGAGGAGATGGAGGAGGTGGAGGAGGAGATGGAGGAGGTGGAGGAGGTGAAGGAGGAGATGGAGGAGATGGAGGAGGTGGAGGAGGAGATGGAAGAGGTGAAGGAGGAGATGGAGGAGGTGGAGGAGGAGATGGAAGAGGTGAAGGAGGAGATGGAGGAGGTGGAGGAGGTGAAGGAGGAGATGGAGGAGGTGGAGGAGGTGAAGGAGGTGAAGGAGGAGATGGAGGAGGTGAAGGAGGAGATGGAGGAGGTGGAGGAGGTGAAGGAGGAGATGGAGGAGGTGGAGGAGGAGATGGAGGAGGAGGAGATGGAGGAGGAGGTGAAGGAGGAGGAGATGGAGGAGGTGGAGGAGGCAAAGGAGGAGGAGATGGAAGAGGAGGAAATGATGGAGATGGATGAGGTGGTGATGGAGGAGGTGGAGGAGGAGATGGAGGAGGTGGAG
This sequence comes from Peromyscus californicus insignis, assembly GCF_007827085.1. Lineage (NCBI taxonomy): Eukaryota > Metazoa > Chordata > Mammalia > Rodentia > Cricetidae > Peromyscus > Peromyscus californicus. The sequence goes on from NW_026294492.1 coordinate 53,613,946, forward strand.
GAGGTGAAGGAGGAGGTGAAGGAGGTGAAGGAGGAGATGGAGGAGGTGGAGGAGGTGAAGGAGGTGAAGGAGGAGGTGAAGGAGGAGGTGAAGGAGGTGAAGGAGGAGATGGAGGAGATGGAGGAGGTGGAGGAGGAGATGGAAGAGGTGAAGGAGGAGATGGAGGAGGTGGAGGAGGAGATGGAGGAGGTGGAGGAGGTGGAGGAGGTGGAGGAGGTGAAGGAGGTGAAGGAGGAGATGGAGGAGGTGGAGGAGGTGAAGGAGGTGAAGGAGGAGATGGAGGAGGTGGAGGAGGTGAAGGAGGAGATGGAGGAGATGGAGGAGGTGGAGGAGGAGATGGAGGAGGTGGAGGAGGTGAAGGAGGAGATGGAGGAGATGGAGGAGGTGGAGGAGGAGATGGAAGAGGTGAAGGAGGAGATGGAGGAGGTGGAGGAGGAGATGGAAGAGGTGAAGGAGGAGATGGAGGAGGTGGAGGAGGTGAAGGAGGAGATGGAGGAGGTGGAGGAGGTGAAGGAGGTGAAGGAGGAGATGGAGGAGGTGAAGGAGGAGATGGAGGAGGTGGAGGAGGTGAAGGAGGAGATGGAGGAGGTGGAGGAGGAGATGGAGGAGGTGAAGGAGGAGATGGAGGAGGTGGAGGAAGTGATGGAGGAGGAGACAATAGAAGAGGAGGAGATAGAGGAGGTAAAGGAGGAGGTGGAGGAGGAGGGGATGGAGGAGGGAACAGAGGAGGAGGAGGAGATGGAGGAGGAAGGGGTGGAGAAAGAATATCTCAGGTAAGGAAGTGACCAGAACTGGTGGTGACATCCATCTTTCCAGGACTCTGGAGGCTGAGGCAGGGGGATTGTGGTGAGCTGGATGTCACACTGCTGAGCTGGTGGCCCAAGCCTGTCATCCCAGCACAGGGAGGTAGAGGCAGGGGGGCCAGGAGTTCATCTACTTGGCTACCGTTCAGGATCAGGAGGGCTATCCTTGGCTACATGGTCACCTTGAGCCAGCCTGGGCCACACGAGACCTTGTCTCACACAAGAGAAGCTTCGGTGTCTCCCATGGGCGACCACCTTTCCCTGGTGAGCAAGTCGCCACATTGCTGGTGTGTCCTGTCACCCACCTGCTGAAAAACTGAGTCCTGTGGAACAGGAAGGGTTCAAGGTCACAAATAAAGCGAGTTTTCCAAATCCTGGCGGAGCCACTGCCTGGACCCTCGTGCGAGGGCACGCCTGCCCGCTCTGCCGGTTACTCTTTACTCCACACCACGGGCCCCAGAGCAGCTGTGCCCACCAATGCACCACTGACAGCTCCGACAGGCAGAAAGGAAGAATTCAGGCAGGCATCGTGCCCCATGTCCACCAGGGAGGCTGAGGCAGGGGGATGACGTGTTTCAGGCTAGCCTGGGCTACAGCGTAAGATGGTCTCCTGTGGTGTGTAGGCAAGGAGAGGATGTTGAGACAGGGTCTCACTGTGTAGACCAGGCTGGGATTGAGGGCAGTGCAAGCCAGGAGAACACTCTGCCTCACCTCAGATTTTATCTGAGGACTAGGGGAGGCTGAGGACCCTGGTTTAATGTTCTCGAGAAAACAGGTCAGAGTGGCGGTGGGGAGCTGAGCACTGGAGGCCTGGATCACAGGACAGGTGGAGGGACAGGACAAGGGTCCGCTGCTGCCCAGGAGGCCGCCGCTCCACAGCCCAAATCTATTCATTCCCCAGAGGTTCTGGAGGTTCTGATGATCAAACCCTCCCTGGGGGCAGAGACTCCACGCCAGGGCATTCTGGTTCTGGCTGAAGGAGAACTCACGTTTGATGGCTGCTGCCCGCCACATGCTGTCCCCATCACCGCCCCGAGCCAGGGTCTCTGCCACAGGACATTTGCACAGCCCACACCTCTGTGCTGCCCACTGCGGGGGGCTCAGCTCTCAGGGACGGTCCCTTCGGTTTCAGTGACCTCGTCACTCTCTCCTGTTGCTGTTTGGTTCCTGCAGGGTGAGCCACGGCAGGACTCACGGCCACCTCCCAGCTCAGAGTTCATCTCAGGGACACTAGCAGGCGCTAGCCCATTTGAAGATTAAAAAAACCCTCTGCAGAGGGGAGCGGCCCCACCCACAGGGGGTGCTGACTCAGAGGCCATGCATGACATCCCGGTTCCCGCTCCACAGAAGACACGGCGGCCCCTGCCTGTCCTCATGGCTCTCGGGAGATCAAGGCCAGCCTAGGCTACACAATGAGGACCCTGTCCAGAACACAGAGAGAAGGGACAGTCACAATGACGACGGCTGAAGAGGTGACATGGTGGTCAAGAGCACTGGCTGCTCTTCCAGGGGACCCAAGTGGATTCCCAGCACCCACACGACTTGTAACCACCTACCACTTCAGTTCCAGGGGACCCGTGGCGCCCTACACACACTGGCCACAAACCCACGCAGACATGTGCACACACGTATAAATAAACAATGAAACAACCCACAATGAGATGCCGCCTCGTGCCCTCTAGTGAGGCTGTAGTCAGAAAACAGGCAATGTGGGCCGGTGGGAGGGCCCAGTGGGCGAAGGTGCTTGCTGCCAAGCTGGATGGCCTGAGTTCAATCCCAGGACCACACAGCAGAGAGAGAAAAGTGATTCCTGTAAGTTGACCTCTGGCCTCAACAACCATGGGGCAGCAAATGAGAAGTACATATGGAATATTAAAAATTAAAAACAATCACCAACGTCAGCTAAGCTGGTCATGGGAAGCCACCTGCAGCTGGCAGGGAGAGAGAAGTATCCGGCCGCTGTGGATGAGCCTGAATTGTCCTCAGTCGGACACACAGTTTCTCAGTGACTCAGCGAATCCACCCTCCGGCAGCCAGCAGGGGAAGTGAACAGCTTGGTCCACCCAAAACCTTGTGCACACACTCCCTACAGGAGCACCCGAAACAGCCAAGGCTAGGGAAGCAATGGACATCTGCCTACAGGAGGAAGGGTACAAAAGCGTGATTTATCCCCAAATGGAGTATTACTCAGCCGTGAACAGGAGCAAGGTTCTGACACCCCAGTGTGGAGGGACCTGGACACGAAGGTCACAGGGCATGTGCTCCAGTAGAGGCCGCCCTGAGACAGGAACTGGATTCATGGGTTCCCAGGAGGTGCTAAAGAGGGGATGGGGTGATGGAAGGTTCTGGAAGGAGACAGAGATGGAGACTGCATAGTTCCGATATATAAACACCACCAGAGCAGTAAGTAAAGGTGCACATGCCCGAGGACCTGAGTTCAATCCTTGGAACCCACACAAAAGGAGAGACGTGACCCAGAGTTGGACCACCACACACACCCTGGCACACACACCACACGTGATCGCCAGCTACTCCACGGATGGCAGGATGGCGACAGGAACTATTACGTGAGCTGTGGACTAACGGCTGAGCACGCCAACCGCGTGTGAATTTCACCAGAGCTGAGAGGCCCCAAGTGCAGATGTCAACCTTGTTAATGTTCAAGGTGGCAGGTCGGTGACCTGTAAGCACACAGGGACACCCCATGCGGCCTGGAGGCTGGGCAGGCCTGGGCTGCACTTCCTCTCCTCAGCCGCCAGCTGTCCTGGGAACTCGCGTCACCTCTCTGGAACAGAGAGAGGAAATCACGAGGTGGCTGTGGCGGGAGAGGTGGAGGCTGCCACACACACCACAGAACTCTGGGGGCCCGCTGGGGCCCGCCCATCAGGGCAGGGGTGTGGTGGGGCGGTGGGACGGGTGCAAGCCTGGGTGGGCACAGGGACCCCATGGCCCTTGTTCTCCAGGGTGACTGTCCCTTCGGCCTCCCACCACACAAGACAAACTACCCTGCTGGTCAGCTCCTGCGGTAAACAGGAAGCCAGGCCAGACAGGGACCGGGCCACCCACAGTCCTACAGGTCCCCAGGCAGTGGGGACAACACTCAGGGCCAGCGATGGAGAGAGGAGAGAAGGTTCCAGCGTCTGCCATGAAGAGCTGTGTCGGGCAAAGCGACTACCAGCCAAGTCCCAGGTGGGGCGCCAGGCTGTGCCCACCAGGACACGTGGCCAGGTGGTTGCGTCCCCCTTAGGCAGTGTCTAGCCAGGTAGGAGTCCTGGTCATTTCTCTTGCTCTGTGTCGCCAGCCTGGGTTACAAGACACCCCTCCCCCCCAAAAAAAAAGAAAGTGGGGCTAGGGCTCAGTGGGCAGAGCATGCACCAGGCCCTGGGCTCCGTCCGTCCGTCCTCAGCATCACGTGAACCAGGTGTGGTGGTGCACACCTGTCACCCAGCACTCAAGAGGTAGAGGCAGGAGAATTGGAAGTTTAAGATCATCCTCTGCTACACAGTGAGTTTGAGGCTAGCCTGGGCTACATGAAACCAAAACAAAACACAAAGAGGGAACTTCGAAGAGTAGAAACCTCAGGATGGGAAATTTCTATCCATGATGTCAAACTGGGGACAGACAGATGGACACACTTGACAAGAGCAAAACTAAAATTTGCTGATGGTCAGTAGCCACCAGAAGAGCGATGGGACACACACTGGCGTCACAGAGGAAAGAGAAGGGTCCGCAATATACAAAGAGCTCCTACAAACCAACGAAAGACAACACAATGGGAAGCAGGGAAGATGCAGTTTCCAGAAAACGAGGCCAACCTGTGACTGGCACAGGACCAAAGGCGGTGCATCGAGGTGAGCAACAGGGAGGTGAGATGGGAGCGCAGTGACGGTGACAGGACCACCGTGGCAAGAAGCTACCAAACAAAAAACAGTGCGTGGCATCAGGCCGGGAATCAGGTGGAGTGGCCGCAGCTGAGCCCCTGCATGAACCCAGTCCGCTGAGCCCACGGGTCCCCTCCTCACAGCAGGCCTGGCTTTGATTAGCTCCCCAAGCCGGGTCGACAGCCTGTGGTGAGCCACCTGGACCCCAGCACCCTCAGAACCAGGCTAGATCCAAAGCTTGCTCAGTACTCACGCCATGCCCTGCCTCCACCCAGTGCCCTGTCACTGCAGGCTGGGGATTACCTGTGCCCCACATCCTGCTCCCCCTCACCCGGACACAGATGGACACACAGGAAGTGTTAGGAGTCAAGTCCCCTGAAGGCCTGTGGTGGCACAGGGTCTGTCAGCCCATGAGGCCGTGGCTTTGTGGCAGCTCTGAGCTAATTCCCGGCTCAGGGTAATCCCACGCAGGGTCCCCACCTGCACGGTCACCAGGTACAGGGGCCACTGACTCCTGGTCCACTCACGACCCACCAGAGACCTCAACATATCCCTAAGCACCCACCACATTATTTTCAAGAGACACAGCTGCCCATGACCAAGGTTGGTGTGGCCTCAATCAAGTCCAGCTGCCAAATCCCGGATCCCCAAACCTGCAGCACATATACATGACCACAGACAGCTCGCGGCTCTGCACCGGCTGGCTCCCTGCCTCCTGGACGGAGCAAGAACTCCAGGCCAGCCCCAGCCATGCAGCCCCGACGCTGTCCCTGGTCATCACAAGCCCTGATATCGCAGCCCTGGCCAACCTGGTACAGCTGGACCTCCTCAAGATAGGTCGGCACTGGGCCTGCAAGACGGCTCAGTGGGGGGGGGAGGAGCTTGTCGCCAAGCCTGAGGCCCTGAGCTCCACTTCCAGGACCAACAAGGTAGAGGAGAGGACTGGGTTGCCAGCACGCTCCTGACCCTCCGCCTCCACCTCCCGAGTGCTGGGATGACAGAGGCACCCCACACCTGGCTTATGCAGTGCTGGGGTGGAGCCAGGGCTCTGCTCACCAATCCCCTGCTGGGGCAGCTGCTTCTCCTTCAGGTCCCAGCTTGATGTCACCTTCACGGCTGGCCCCTATCTAATGTGCTCCAACTTTAGTCTCTGCAAACGCCTTCCAGGGGAAGCGAGCTGAGGCCGTGCGGTCTGTGTGGCCAGCAGTCCCAACTGAGGCTGCTGGCCCGGAAACTGAACAGGGAGCAGCTGCGGCAGCCTGTGGGATGATGGGCACCGCCTTGTACTGATAAAACTTTATTGCCAGGCGGTGGTGGCGCACGTCTTTAATCCCAGCACTTGGGAGGCAGAGGCAGGCGGATCTCTGTGAGTTCAAGGCCAGTCTGGTCTACAGAGTTCCAGGACAGTCAGGGCTACACAGAGAAACCCTGTCTCAAAAAACCAAAACCAAAACCAAAACACTTTATCAACATAACCTAGCATGGGGGCCGCAATTAGTCCAGCCCGGGTCCCAGGCCTTACCTTGCTCCTGTGCACATCAGCACCCTGACCCCAGAAGTCTAACCGAGAAAGCGCCCCAGAGTCTCTCTCCACTGGGTAGACTGAGGCAGCGGTCACACAACTGTAGGATCTCAATATGACACCTAGGGTAAGACCTGACCAAACCTTTTGTCTCTAAGGTCAACAGTTTTGACCCTGACGCTGAGGTCACCGCTTCTTCCTGCTACACCTGGCATGGCACGGATCACCGCGGCACACCTTGGCAGTCACGGCGCACCTGTTGAATGCCACCCTGTCCTGGTGCTGTGCTACTGGAGGAGCCGAGAGAGCCAGGGGCAGAGACAGAGGAGGGGGCGGGAGGGGAGGGGGCAGGGCTGCGGGCAGAGGGAGGGCCCTGAGTCAGTTTTCACGGGGCTCCAGAAGGCTCCTTCTGGAGCGGGAGAGCTGGGGGAAGCGAACGAAGGACGATGGAGCTGGACCAGGTGGAGGCAGAGGGTGGAGGAGACGTGGGCAGACTCTGGGGTGATTTTAGAAGCAGCGCTGACATAATTCGCCGCCAGTTTGGATGGGGGAGGAGGCAGTGGCAGGCTGGGAACTATGAGGTTTAGGAACAGGCTCACACTATAGTCCAGGCAGGTCACCAAGCCACGTGCCGAGTACCCAGCCTCCCAAGCCAGGCCATGAGCCCACAAACCACCCAGGGACCCCAGCAATCACGGGAAGACATGAGGCAGGCCAGTTTTGGGGCCAGGCCTCTGGAGCAAGGAGTCCTTAATGTAACTGGATTCTAAACAGCACAGAGGTAGGTTAGCGTCCCATCAGATTGATGGAAATTACCAGAGCAGATAGCAGACTGGCTGGCCAGGCAGCAGGGGAGAGGGCACCCAGAGCACTCAGCCTTTCCGGGAAGAACCAGGGGAGGCCTCGCTCTGCCTGCCTTTGACCTCCAGCCCAACCCCCAGCCCCCCATGACCAGACGGCACCAACCCTGGACATGTACACTGTGTTCACATGTTTAACAGACGGAAGCCGACAGAATGGGCCACAGCGGAGGGCGGTGGTACATGGGGTGGTAAAGAAATGCTAACCAACAACACTGACTCCTTTAAGGCGGTCAGGGCTGGGGTGCTCCCCATTTTATAGTTGGGGGCACCCTGAAGAGCTGGACTGGAGGTTGGGACCCACACACGGCAGCTGCGGGATTCTGTGTGAATGACTGGCTTAGCAGGACTCCAGTCAGGAAGAAGGACTTCCGGGAGGAACAGCCCCTGGGGGTCTGGAGTCAGGTTTGTCCAGAGTTCAGAGACAGACCCTGTGGAAGCTTCTCGTCCCCAAGGCTCCACGGGGAGGGAATGTTTGCCCTGAGGCCGCCCTGGGACCTGAGCACCTAGAACTATCAGGTTTATGGCCACACTAGGCCAGAAGGCGGACAGTGAGAACGACCCTGCTGTCCCCCACACAATTCCCCCAGCAGGGCAAGGGACTGAGGCGCCAGGACACCGAGTGACAGTGGAGAAGGAGGGGCAGGTGGCAGGAAGCCGGCTCACTACCACTGGGTTCCAGATGGCAGCCCGCGGCCGGGGACCACCGGCTGCCTGGCTCTTCCTCCCTTCCTGGTCTCCGATAAGGACAGCTCGTTCGGGGGACCCCTGGATGCCTGTGTGAGTCCACCGAGACCACAGCGCGCGGTCTGCCATGGGATGCTGCTGGAGGAGCCTAGCGTTCTGTGAATCCAGAAAGTTCCCGTGACCTCGATGGAGAAGGGAGCGTTCTGTTCTCAGCCGTGCATACGGCCCTGCCTGCGGAACGCACACGCACGGAGGCTGCTCGTGGCAGGAAAGGGGACGTGAGGAAGCTGGGGGGTCCCACGGGCCACGCTAGCGTGGCAGCCAGGGTCCAGGGAGAAGGGCCTGGGAGGTCTGGGGTTGACAGGACATCGGCTCGCGCAGCCAGGATGGAGAAACCACCTCAACATCATTCCTCTGCCCCCACACCCCGTTTTAGAGAGAGGTAGACTGAGGCCCACAAATGGGTGGTCGGCGGTGTGTAGCAGGGAGGGGCCAGAAGGTGACACTTGCAAGACTGACAGCCCAGCACGGTGGCCCCAGAAAGGGGGTCGCATGGAGGACATTTTCGCCCTTCCCGGCCAGGGAGGGCCCGCAGGTGGGGTCCCCCCACTAGAACAGGGTGCCCCAGCCTCCCACGCCGTGGACAGGCCACTCTCCACACACCCAAAGGGGCAGGCGTGGAGGGCTGGCCCAGCACCGCAGCAAGAGGACCCCATGCCCGCGACCGCATGCATCGAACGGGGCTCGCTCCCTCCGCAGGCTGCCAGGATAAAGAGCCGCACCCACGCACGTCTGCGAAGCGACCGTGTCACCCGAGGACCTTAAAACGGGCCGGGCGCCGCGGACCCCGTGTCCCCGGGCGGGGCGGCGCAGCCTCCCGGCCCGAGCGCCGACTCCCCCTCCGCGCCCGGAATGGGAGGGCGCGCGCACCCCCGCGCGGCGCGGGCGAATGGGACGGCCCGGCGGGCCGCAGCGCCGCGCCGGGCGAGCGGGCGAGGCCACCGCGCCGCGGAGGGGGAGCGGGGCGAGCGCACCGCGGCGACGGGGGGAGGGACCGGGCTTACCTGCTTCCGCCCCGCTCTCCGCGGACCAGGCCGCCTCCGCCGTCACGGCCCCCGCCTCGGCGCTCTCCGCCTCGTCCGGCACCTCCAGCTCCATGGCCGAGCGCTCCGGCGGCGGCGGCGGCGGCGGCGGGCCCGAGGATGCGCCCGAGCTCGGCCGCCGCCGCTGAACAACAAGCGCCGCCGCCGGCACCACAGGGCGGAGGGAGGGGCGCCGGCGCGCGGGGGCGTGGCCGGGGCGGAGCCTGGCGCGGACGCGGACGGCCGAACCAGTCAGAAACGGGGACGGGGCTTAGGGCGGCGCCCACTCGCGGGCGTCGAGAGCGCCCCCAGGCGTCCGGAGCCGGGAGGGCTCGTGTTCACGTGCAGTTCGGGGGCGGAGGGAGGGGCTCCGGCAGGGGGCGGAGCCTAACCAATCAAGGATCGGTGAGGGGCGGGGCTAAGGGGAAGCATGACTCACTAGCGCCTCCAAGCGTCCCCAGCGGGAAGGACGGAAGGCTGCAGGGGCGGAGAGAGGGGGCGAGGCCTAGAGCCCTGTACAACCAATCGGAAATCGGAGGCGGGGCCTAGACGTGAGGCTCAGGAGCGCCCCGCGCGGATAGCAAAACTGTAAACCAGACAGAAGGCCAGCCTGGTCCACACAGCAAGTTCTAGGCCAGCCAGGGCTACATAGTGCATCCTGTCTTTTTTTTTAAAAAAATTATATTACTTTGCAATATAATCTATTTTTATTTATATTGATGATTTACGTTATATTGTAAAGTGACAAAATTATAGCAGTAAAGAACATTTTAACTAATATACATAGTAAATTTCTTTGAGGCAGAGACTCATGTATTCTAGGCTGCTGGGGATAATAACCCTGATTTTCCTGCCTCAGCTTCCCCTGTGCTAAGGCGACAGGCGTGACCACCCTTCCTGTCCACTCAGGTCCACTAGAAAGAGCGCATGGGCAGAACCGCGTCAGCCTGACTAACGCCCGCGCTTCCAAACGTGGGGTCTCCTGAGAGCCTCCCTGCCGCAGGAACTACAGTGGGCGTCACCAACTCCTCCAGAGATGGGGACGCCTGGCAAAAGCTGAGAATCCTTGGGGCGTCACAGGAAGGAATTAGGTCATGAGTGCAATTTAAAAGCAAATTTTAAAAAAACCCAAAAACCTGAAACTGGGAAGTCACATGAGGCCATAGAGATATGATCTACAGACAGATACACTGGGTAATGACCTTGGGCGTGGTCAGGCTGGAGCCCCACCTAGAATCTCCCAGTGAGGGACTGGGGGCGTGGTCAGGGTGGAGTCCCACCTAGACTCCCCCAGTGAGGGGCTGGGGGCGTGGTCAGGCTGGAGCCCCGCCTAGAATCCCCAGTGAGGGACTGGGGGCGTGGTCAGGCTGGAGCCCCGCCTAGAATCCCCAGTGAGGGGCTGGGGGCGTGGTCAGGGTGGAGCCCCGCCTAGAATTCCCCAGTGAGGGGGCTGGGGGCGTGGTCAGGGTGGAGCCCCGCCTAGAATCCCCAGTGAGGGGGCTAGGGGCGTGGTCAGGGTGGAGCCCCGCCTAGAACCCCCAGTGAGGGACTGGGGGCGTGGTCAGGGTGGAGACCCGCCTAGAATCAGTGAGGGGCTGGGGGCGTGGTCAGGGTGGAGCCCCGCCCAGAATCCCCAGTGAGGGGCTGGGGGCGTGTCCCAGCTTGAGTCTATCTGCTGTCACCCCCTGCAATGATTGACAGCGGGCAGGCCGCACAAGAGGCCCAGCCCTTGCATCCCTCAGTGTGCTCAGTGTTTTCTGGTCATCTATCTGTGGCCCCCGTGGGTGGTGCTGTGGGGCGCATGCCTAGGTAGGGCTCTGGGCGCTCAGGGGTTAAGGCCTGTCCTGCCACGTGAGAGTACCTTGCGACAGAGCCACACGCCCTCCCACCTGCGGGCCGGCCTCTGGCGCTCACCGTTGCGCTCACCATTGCGCAGAGCCTCGCCGGTTCCACCCGGCACCGGGACTCGCCCACTCGCCGCGCGCGCGCGCGCCCGCGCCCTCTCCACTCCGGCAGGGCGCCGCGGTGAGCAAACAGGTCGCCCGGCCTGAGCAGCCGGCTTGGGTCTCCTCCCCGGCACCCATGCCAGCCGGGCATCCGGGCCCCAGCTGCCACCACCCACCCCGCGTCCGCTCAGCCTTCCCGACGGACAGGTAAGTGTCCAGCCGAGCTCACCCGAGGGCGGTCGGCGTCCCGTCTGAGCGGCCTCAGAGCTGAGCCCTAAGACACTGCCCATCTCAGGCGGGACCCCCCGGTTGCCTCTGCGTGCGCCCGGGGCCGCCGGAAGCCGCCATCCTGCGTGGGCATCTGACACAGTTTCTGAGACTTTGTGCGGCTGCAGTTTCTGCCCTGGCACGGTGCCCAGGACGCTGCAGCCGAGCCTTCAAAGGGTCATTGTGAGCGCAGGTGCTGGCCGGGGAGGTGGGGACGGTGTGAGGAGGTGGCAGTAAGTCGGGGTACACCTGGGCCGGGCCGGAGTTTTTCTAGAACTCTCCCAAGGGTCACCCCGAGTTTTCAGGGCACGGGCGCACCACCTGTCCCCGTCACACATCGTGGGGACGCGGACACGCGAGGATGGAGCTCCAGTTGTAGGATGAGGGGCTCGGCCGACTCCTGAGAGGGAGGGGGGGTGACGACAGGAATAGCTTCTGGGTCGTTTGTCCCCAAACAAGGAAGAAACTAAACCGTTCCTTCGGGAGGGCGTGTCCAGCTACCGAGGTGACTTTATTCTGGACCAGGGAGGCTCGCGTCGCAGGGTGGACCTGGTGCTGGGACTTGCCCAGTGTTAGCCCAGCCTCAGTTGCTCGCTCTGCACCACAGAGAAGCCAGCGCTACAGCCTCAGGCCCCGGCGCAGGCGGCCTCCGTTTGCCACAGAGAGGGTCGGCCACTTCCCCGGGGATGCACAGGGGTGAGACTGTCCTAGAGCAGCCTCAGAGCTGACCCCAAGACACTGCCCCAGGCCCGACATCTAGAAACGTCTGCCCGCGCGTCCTGGCACTTCCGTGTGGCCCCGAGTCTGGGGAAAGTCCATGCAGAGAATTTGGGCTCAGTCCTTCCTCCTGGGCCTGGCCGCGGGCCAGGGAGGCAGTGTTTGCCCAGGGTAGGAGCTAACACCCTCTGGCATGGCCGAGGTCAGTGGGACCGGCTCTGGGGACGGCTGCCAAGGCAGGCACGCATTTATTGAGCATTTACTGCATGCCAGGTATATTGGGAGCGAGGCTCAGAAACTCAGTTTGCCTTTTCAGGATTTGGGAGACAGGAGCTCAGGTAGCCCAGGCTGGTGTCTGTCTCCATGAGTAGCCAAGGATAACCTCGAACTCACGATCCTCCCCCCGCCACCCCTGAGCGCGGGAATGACAGACGGGCGCCTCCACACGTGACTTTAGGGAACTGGGGAGGCGCTGGGGGAGAAGACATCGGAATATTGAGGGCGTGAGCAGTTGTCCCCACTGACGCCTGGGGTGGCGACAGGCGCGGGGCAGGGGCTGGAGTGGGGGGTCAGTGGGAAGTGGGGGGCGGAGGGAAGTGGGGGGTCAGTGGGAAGTGGGGGGTGGAGTGGGGGATGGAGGGAAGTGGGGGGTGGAATGGGGGGCGGAGGGAAGTGGGGGGTGGAGGGAAGTGGGGGGCGGTGGGAAGTGGGGGCTGGAGTGGGGGCGGAGGGAAGTGGGGGGTGGAGTGGGGGTGGAGGGAAGTGGGGGGTGGAGTGGGGGGCGGTGGGAAGTGGGGGGTGGAGTGGGGGCGGTGGGAAGTGGGGGGTGAAGTGGGGGGCGGTGGGAAGTGGGGGGTGGAGTGGGGGGCGGTGGGAAGTGGGGGGTGAAGTGGGGGGCGGTGGGAAGTGGGGGGTGGAGTGAAGGCTGTGGGAAGTGGGGGGTGAAGTGGGGGGCGGTGGGAAGTGGGGGGGTGGAGTGGGGGCGGTGGGAAGTGGGGGGTGAAGTGGGGGGCGGTGGGAAGTGGGGGGTGGAGTGGGGGCGGTGGGAAGTGGGGGGTGGAGTGGGGGGCGGTGGGAAGTGGGGGGTGAAGTGGGGGGCGGTGGGAAGTGGGGGTGGAGTGAGGGCGGTGGGAAGTGGGGGGCGGTGGAAAGTGGGGGGTGGAGTGGGGGGCGGCGGGAAGTGTGGGGTGGAGTGGGGGGCGGCGGGAAGTGGGGGGTGGAGTGGGGGCGGTGGAAAGTGGGGGGTGGAGTGGGGGGCGGCGGGAAGTGGGGGGCGATGGGAAGTGGGGGGCTGCGGGGAGAGGGCGGGGGGGGGGCGGCGGGGCCTGGCCAGTCGCGGGCCGGGATGCCCTGGGGGTGGGAGCCTGGGGCACTGTGCACAGGGGGAGCTGGCCCTCTGGTGGCCAGTGCGGGTGACCGAGGAAGGAGCGGGTGACGCGGCGGACAGCGCCAGGGCGGGAAAGTCGGCAGGACAGTGGGGCGCGCACAGACCCCGCCCCAAACTCAAACTGTTGAAGGGGCGCTTGGGAGCTGCGGACCGCCCTGAGCTAGACACCGCTCTTCAGTCGCTCGCTCGCGGGGTCCCCCGATCCTCAGGGCTCCTCGTCCTGCACCCCCGAGCTGTGCCCACCATTCAGAATAAGACTCGGGGTCCCCCTGATCCTCGGGGCTCCTCGTCCTGCACCCCCGGGCGGCCCATAATTCAGAATAAGATTCGGGGTCCCCCGATCCTTGGGGCTCCTCGTCCTGCACCCCCGAACCGTGCCCATAATTCAGAATAAGATTCGGGGTCCCCCGATCCTCAGGGGCTCCTCGTCCTGCACCCCTGAACCGTGCCCATAATTCAGAATAAGATTCGGGGTCCCTCGATCCTCAGGGGCTCCTCGTCCTGCACCCCTGAGCCGTGCCCACTATTGACAATAAGACTCGGGGTCCCCCTGATCCTCGGGGCTCCTCGTCCTGCACCCCGAGACGTGCCCACCATTCAGAATAAGATTCGGGGTCCCCCGATCCTCGGGGCTCCTCGTCCTGCACCCCGAGACGTGCCCACCATTCAGAATAAGATTCGGGGTCCCCCGATCCTCGAGGCTCCTCGTCCTGCACCCCTGAGCAGTGCCCACTATTGACAATAAGATTCGGGGTCCCCCTGATCCTCGGGGCTCCTCGTCCTGCACCCCGAGCCGTGCCCACCATTCAGAATAAGATTCGGGGTCCCCCGATCCTCGAGGCTCCTCGTCCTGCACCCCCGAACCGTGCCCATAATTCAGAATAAGATTCGGGGTCCCTCGATCCTCAGGGGCTCCTCGTCCTGCACCCCCGAACCGTGCCCATAATTCAGAATAAGATTCGGGGTCCCTCGATCCTCAGGGGCTCCTCGTCCTGCACCCCTGAGCCGTGCCTACTATTGACAATAAGATTCGGGGTCCCTCGATCCTCGGGGCTCCTCGTCCTGCACCCCGAGCTGTGCCCACTATTCAGAAGAAGATTCCGCAAACAGTAGGCACTCCATAAGCGCACAGGCAGCCCCTGGCGGGCACCTAAGGCTTTTGTGACAGTGGAAGGGTGCAAGGTGTGACAGACAGCTGCAGACTGAGTGACAACACCCCTCCCCCAGGTCTGCAGAGTGAGCTCTGGGCCAGCCTGGTCTACACAGTGAGACCAGAAAGGACAAAACCCAGAACCATAGACCTGAGCAGACCTCGGGCGCAGTTTGATGACTGTTTATTTTGGGGACAGGGACCACCCTCCCCCACCCGGGACCCCGGACACCACCCCTGGCCCCCGCGTGCCCCCTGCTGGCTGAGGCTGGCACTGCAGCCCCCAGTGCCGCGGGCCGTGCCCAGGGCAGCCCAGGCTAGCCCTTCTGGACTCTGGCTTGCTCCAGGGCTGGCCGCCCGCCTCGGCATCCCAGACACAAGCTTCCCGCAGGTCCCCGAGGAAGCGCCACTGTGCGCTTTGTCGATGGGCGTTGGCCTGGGGCTCACTGTGCAGCCCAGGCTCCTCTGGGACTGAGAGCAATCCTCCTGCCCCAGCCCGCCCCCCATGACAGGGGCGTGCACCACCCCAGCCTTCTACACACTCTAAATTCTATTCATGCGGCGCACGTGCTGCGGGCACACGCGGAAATGGGGGGACGGCTGGGGGAGTGTTCTCGCCTTCCACCGAGGGCTCAGTGACCGCCCTGCCCCAGGGCCTTCGCACCTTCCCATCTCTGCTCTCCCGGGACCACCCCGCTCCTCCTCCCTGCAGTGCAAACGCTGATTTCCGGTCAGACCTGTCCTGCCTCAGTTTCCCTAGATGTCCTGCGCCGGAACTTCAGGTGCTCCGCCGTCCCACAGCGTCTGTTGACTTGAATTCCTAAGCACTGAAATACTTATAGGTGGGTGCGCACGCATGCGCACCTGCCGCAGCCTCTTCCACCATGTAGGGCGCGGGATCGAACCCGGGGCGGCGGGCTTGGCGACAAGCCGCGACACCAGCTGTCTCCCGGGAGCACGCGACCCCTCTCTGGGGTGCCTAGGTTCTGGATTTGAACTCAGGGCTGAGGATGGATCCTAGGGGCTCACTTCCGTCCCGGTTACTGCGGAGGCTGAGACAGGGGGATCTCTGTGAGTTCCCGGACAGCCTGGGCTACAGAGTGAGACCCTGTCGGGAGACCACGGGATAGGCCCTAAGTGACGTCAACCTTCCTTTCAACCTTGGAAACAGGGTGCAGCTATCATTCCCGTTTCCAGATAGGGAAACTGAGGCACGGACCCACTCAGCGGCCCCGGGATGACCCCTTTAGCCCATCGGGCCCCTCTGCCGTGCAGTGCGCAGGACTCTGTTGCCCGTTATTCTCGATGCTGAAATGGGTGCACAGAGGGGGAGAGGGACTTCCCTGAGGACGCAGGGATGCGGCCGGGGGCGGGACTGGGGCTCCGAGCCTGCGGCGGGGTGTCGGGGGGTGTCGGGGGGTGAAATCTCGGACGGGACGGTCTCGCCGCGAGCTGCCGCGGTGCTGGGACTCTGCTCGCCAAGCCTGCGTTTGTGTTTGGTTTTCCGAGACAGGGTGTCTCTGTGCAGCCCCGGCTGTCCTGGATCTCTCTCTGTAGCCCAGGCTGGCCTCGAACTCACAGGGATCCTCCTGCCTCGCCTCCCGAGGGCGGCTCAAGGCCGCGCCGAGCCAGCGCAGAGACCTAGATGAGCTTCCCCGCCGACTCTTCACCGCCCCGCCAGCCCCCCGCCAGGCCCACCTTCCCCAGCTCTGGCCCTCTCAGCGGTGTGGACAGCGAGGCCCGAGCGCCCAGACCGCCCTTTGACCTCGGGGTGGGGCTCAGGCTCCCTCCCCAGGGAGGAATGTGTGGGCGGAGCTAGCACCAGCCCCGCCCACCGGGGGGTCCGGTGGAGGCTGGCCTGACCGGTCCCTCCTAAAGCTGACCCTCAGCCCCAGCCCCTGAGGATGCGAGGCGGCAGCCCCGCCCGGGAGGGGGTCTCTTGGGAAACTTTTATACCCCCGAGACGGGGTCTCCCTGTAGCCCAGGCTGGCCCGGGCTCACTCCCTAGCCCAGGTTGGCCTCGAACTCAGAGCTACGCCTTCTGCCTCCGCCTCCCGAGGGCTGTGCAGTTCCCACAGAGGCCGGGAGGGGGCGCCGGGTCCCGGAGCCGCCGCGCGGGCGGGGAGGATTCGAACTCAGGCCCTCGCGCTCTCCCAGCAAACGCGCCCCCGGGGGCGGGAGATCGACCCAGCCCGGGTCTCCGCAAGCTCTTAACCCACCTTCAGAACCCCACCCGCCACGCCCCTGCTCGCCCAGGGGCGGGCCGGGGCGCGTGTCGGTTTCACGGGTGGGAAGCTTCAGCCGGGGGCCGCCCCGGGCCCGGGGGCCGTCCGCCCCGCGTTTTCCCGCCAGCCCCGGCGTCCGCTCAGCCCCGGCCGCGGGCTCAGCCGGGCGGGGTGGAAAGCCGGGCCCGGATCGGCGCGGGCCGGGGCGGGCGGGGCGGGGCGGGCGGGGCGGGGCGTCCGGAGGAGGAAGAGCAGGTGCGGCGGCGGCGCGCCCGGGCCTGCGCGACCCTCCTGGCCGGGGCCGGACGGTTTCCAGGCCCCTCCGGCCCCACGGTGGGGCGCCGCTGACGGTCTCCAGGCCCCCCGCGGGCACCATGGCGGTGAGATTCCAGGCGAGTGGCCCCGGAGCGCGGGGGAGGGGGGGCGGGAGTGCGACCCGGGCTTTCGAATCCCGGTCCGCCTGCCTAACGGCCGGGGAAACTGAGGCCCAGAGGTGGGGGCTAGCCTGGGGCCGCGGAGGCTAAACCTGTGATCTCGCCCCCGAGAGCCCCGAGTTCGAATCCCACCGGGCGGTGAGACCCGCTCGCGAGTGGCCTGGCTTTGTTCTGTGCTCGGCCGCCGGTGACCTGAGGGCGCGTGGCGGGCGGGGCGGCTGCAGCCGGCTGGGGGACCCCGGGGCCCCGCCCTCCGGGCGCGGAGCGCTGCACACCCCCGAGGGGTAAACTGAGGCCGCGGAGGCTGAGGGGGAATGACCTTCCCCGGCCCCGCCCCGGCCTGAGCGGGAGGGCCGGCAGGGAGCCAGTGTCCCCGGCGGGCGGCTGCCCGGTCCCCTCGGGCTGCGGTCCCTCCGGCCGTTTGCGTCCGCGGGGGCGGGGGCGGGGGCGGGGGCGGGGCCGAGGCGCTCACCTGGGGGCGGGGGCGGGGCCGAGGCGCTCACCTGGGGGCGGGGCCGGGGCCGAGGCGCTCACCGGGACCGAGGCGCTCACCGGGGGCGGGGCCGAGGGACTCACATGGGGGCGGGGCGGGGCCGAGGCGCTCACCTGGGGGCGGGGGCGGGGCCGAGGCGCTCACCTGGGGGCGGGGGGCGGGGCCGAGGCGCTCACCTGGGGGCGGGGGCGGGGCCGGGGCCGAGGGGCTCACATGGGGGCGGGGCCGGGGTGCTCACATGGGGGCGGGGCCGAGGGACTCACATGGGGGCGGGGCGGGGGCCGAGGCGCTCACCTGGGGCGGGGGCGGGGCCGAGGCGCTCACCTGGGGGCGGGGCCGAGGCTCACCTGGGGGCGGGGGCGGGGCCGAGGCTCACCTGGGGGCGGGGGCGGGGCCGGGGCGCCTAGGCTGTGAGGACTCGGTGCCTCATCCGCAGCTGAGCCGGAGGCTGCGGGACCCGGAGGGCGGCCAGGATGGGGTTAACCCCGGCCGGGAGCCCCGCGGGTGGCAGGCCGGCCCGCACCGGCGGGGACAAGCCGGGCGGGTCGGGACAGGCCCGGCCACCTGCCCCCCTCCCCCGGGGCCCCGCACCCTCCGGAGCCGAGAAATAAACATTCCACAGCGGGGAGGTTAGCCGTCCGCGGGGGCGGGGGCGGGGGCGGGGCCGCCTCGCTGGGGAAGCTGAGACAGGAGGATGGCCATGAGTCTGGAGCTAACCTGGGTGATGGAGCGAGACCTTCCTGCGCGCCCCCCAAAAGCAAACCAAAGCGCAGGCGCTAGAACTGGGGAGATGGGGGGGGGTCACAGGTCAGCAGAGGGAGGGTCACAGGTCAGCAGAGAGGTCACAGGTCAGCAGAGAGGTCACAGGTCAGCAGAGGGGTCACAGGTCAGCAGAGGGAGGGTCACAGGTCAGCAGAGGGGTCACAGCTCAGCAGAGGGGGGTCACAGGTCAGCAGAGGGGTCACAGGTCAGCAGAGGGGGGTCACAGCTCAGCACAGGGGTCACAGCTCAGCAGAGGGGGGTCACAGGTCAGAGGACCACAGCTCAGGGTCACAGCTCAGCAGAGGGGGTCACAGGTCAGAGGACCACAGCTCAGGGTCACAGGTCAGCAGAGGGTCACAGGTCAGCAGAGGGGGGTCACAGGTCAGGGGGAGAAAGTCGCCCCTCCGGCCCCAGGAACCACCCCTGTCCCCACAGGTGGCAGACATGGAGGAGCTGACCATCTGGGAACAGCACACGGCCACGCTGTACAAGGTGAGCTGCGGCCTCCCCCCGTGGGGAGCCCCTGCGCCCCCGTGGGGAGCCCCTGCGTGCGGTGGTAACCCCCTGCACCCCCCGTGGAGAGCCCCTGCGCCCCCCGTGGGGAGCCCCTGAGCCCCCCGTGGGGAGCCCCTGCGCGCGGTGGTAACCCCCTGCACCCCCCGTGGAGAGCCCCTGCGCCCCCGTGGGGAGCCCCTGCGCGTGGTGGTAACCCCCTGCGCCCCCCGTGGAGAGCCCCTGCGCCCGGTGGGGAGCCCCTGCGCCCCCGGTGGGGAGCCCCTGCGCCCCCGGTGGGGAGCCCCTGCACCCCCCGTGGAGAGCCCCTGCGCCCGGTGGGGAGCCCCTGCGCCCCCCGTGGGGAGCCCCTGCGCCCGGTGGGGAGCCCCTGCGCCCCCCGTGGGGAGCCCCTGCGCCCGGTGGTAACCCCCTGCGCCCCTCAGGACCCCCGCCGCGGCTTCGGCATCGCCGTCTCTGGAGGCCACGACCGGACCAGCGGATCCGTGGTGGTGTCGGACGTGGTACCTGGAGGCCCGGCCCAGGGCAGGCTCCAGTGAGGCTCGGGCCCCCGGGGGGGGGGGGGGGGTCAGCTGGCACCTTCCGCGGTCAGCGGGGCCTGGCCTCCCTGCTCCACACGTCCTGGTCCCGGAGGCAGGCAGAGCGCCGGGTCAGGACGGCAGGGACCGGACGGAGACAGTTCCTGGAACCGGTGGAAACGGCTCCGGCCCTGAGGGCCTCATGGGGAGGGAGGGAGAGACACCAGAGACAGAGACATGCAGAGACCCGAGAGAACACCCGAGGCAGGGCTGGAAAAGAAAACGCGTACTCGGACCCTCGCTGGGGGCGCTGGGGAGGGGCGCTGGGGAGGGGCGCTGGGGAGGGGCGCAGGGGACGCTGGGGTGCAGCCCTGAGCTCACACGCCCGGGCCGCTCCCTCAGGACCGGGGACCACATCGTCATGGTGAACGGGGTCTCCGTGGAGAACGTCACGTCTGCCTTCGCCATCCAGCTTCTGAAGACCTGCAACAAAACGGCCAACATTGTGAGTGGACAGGCTGGGGAAACTGAGTCCCAGCTCAGTCAGCCGGGTGGTAGAACTGCAGGCCTCCACCAGCACGTTTTCTGGGGGTGCTGGGAATGGAGCGCAGGAGGGGGACAGCAGTCCGCGCTCCACCCGGACCCCCCTCCACCCTGACCCCCGCTCCACCCTGACCCCCCCTCCACCCTGACCCCCCCTCCACCCTGACCCCACTCCACCCTGACCCCCGTTCCACCCTGACCCCCCGCTCCACCCTGACCCCCGCTCCACCCTGACCCCCGCTCCACCCTGACCCCCCCCTCCACCCTGACCCCACTCCACCCGGACCCCCGCTCCACCCTGACCCCCGCTCCACCCTGACCCCCGCTCCACCCTGACCCCCCCCCCTCCCCCCTGACCCCCTCCCCACCCTGACCCCCTCCCCACCCTGACCCCACTCCACCCTGACCCCGTTCCACCCTGACCCCCGCTCCACCCTGACCCCCGCTCCACCCTGACCCCCGCTCCACCCTGACCCCCCCTCCACCCTGACCCCACTCCACCCGGACCCCCGCTCCACCCTGACCCCCGCTCCACCCTGACCCCCCGCTCCACCCTGACCCCCGCTCCACCCTGACCCCCCCTCCACCCTGACCCCCCGCTCCACCCTGACCCCCTCCCCACCCTGACCCCCCCTCCACCCTGACCCCCCCCCCACCCTGACCCCCCCCCCCACCCTCACCCCCTCCCCACCCTGATCCCCGCTCCACCCGGACCCCTCGCTGGGGCGTCTACCCCTCCCTTTCCTTCCTCTCACCCTGTTCTTCAGGCTGGTCTTTAATCCTCCCTTTTGATGTATTTATTCACATATGTGGGCGTCTGTCTGCGGGGACATCTCTCCACACCACAAGAGGTCACCTGATCCATGAGACGACAGTGACCATGGCTGTGAGCCACCACGTGGTGCTGGGACCTGGACTCGGGTCCTAGGAAAGAGCAGCCGTGCGCTAACCGCTGCGCCAGCTCTCCAGATCTTTGATTCTTGATCCCCCTGCCTCAGTGCCTCTGTAGTCACGCGACGGGCCACCTGGGTCGATGGGCAGAGGAAGCGGTCAGATGACAACTGAGCCCCGGAGGGGCGTACCCGTCCCCGCTTCCCGCCGCTGACACCCCTCCCTCCCTCCGCAGACCGTGAAGCGCCCCCGCAGGGTCCAGCTGCCCGCCGCCAGGGCCAGCGCGGGCCACGCGCTCTCCGACCCGGACGAAGCTGACCACGGCCGGGGCTACGAGGGCGACTCCTCCAGCGGCTCCGGCCGGTCCTGCGGGGAGCCTTCCCGCCGGGCCAGGGCAGCACGCCGCGGCCGCGTGGGCAGTCACGGGCGCCGGAGCTCGGGAGGCGGATCGGAGCCCAACGGGCTGGACCTGGTGTCGGGGTACAAGCGCCTGCCGAAGCAGGACGTGCTCATGCGGCCGCTCAAGTCCGTGCTGGTGAAGCGAAGGAACAGCGAGGGTGAGGGGACTGGGCTGCACCCCACCACAGAAAATCCTCGGGGCGGGGCTGGGGGCGTGGTCAGGGCGGAGGCCCGCCTAGAAAATCCCAGTGAGGGGCTGGGGGCGTGGTCAGGGTGGAGCCCCGCCCAGAATCCCCAGTGAGGGGCTGGGGGTGTGGTCAGGGTGGAGCCCCGCCCAGAATCCCCAGTGAGGGGCTGGGGGCGTGGTCAGGGTGGAGCCCCGCCTAGAATCCCCCAGTGAGGGGCTGGGGGCGTGGTCAGGGTGGAGCCCTGCCCAGAATCCCCAGTGAGGGGCTGGGGGCGTGGTCAGGGTGGAGCCCCGCCCAGAATCCTCCAGTGAGGGGCTGGGGGCGTGGTCAGGGTGGAGCCCCGCCTAGAATCCCCCAGTGAGGGGCTGGGGGCGTGGTCAGAGTGGAGCCCCGCCTATAATCCCCAGTGAGGGGCTGGGGGCGTGGTCAGGGTGGAGCCCCGCCTAGAATCCCCAGTGAGGGGCTGGGGGCGTGGTCGGGGTGGAGCCCCGCCCAGAATCCCCCAGTCAGGGACTGGGGGCGTGGTCAGGGTGGAGCCCCGCCCAGAATCCCCCAGTGAGGGGCTGGGGGCGTGGTCAGGGCGGAGCCCCGCCTAGAAAATCCCAGTGAGGGGCTGGGGGCGTGGTCAGGATGGAGCCCCGCCCAGAATCCCCAGTGAAGGGCTGGGGGCGTGGTCAGGGTGGAGCCCCGCCCAGAATCCTCCAGTGAGGGGCTGGGGGCGTGGTCAGGGTGGAGCCCCGCCTAGAATCCCCCAGTGAGGGGCTGGGGGCGTGGTCAGAGTGGAGCCCCGCCTAGAATCCCCGGTGAGGGGCTGGGGGCGTGGTCAGGGTGCAGCCCCGCCCAGAATCCCCAGTGAGGGGCTGGGGGCGTGGTCAGAGTGGAGCCCTGCCCGCTTTAGAGGCTGAAGCAGGATTACAAGAATTCAAAGAGAGTTTAAATGATCTTGGCCTGCTGCCTAGCGTCCTGCCTCAGTTTCCCTCCTCTCCGCTCCAGAGTTCGGGGTGAAGCTGGGCAGTCAGATCTTCATAAAACACATCACCGATTCTGGCCTCGCCGCTCGGAACCGTGGGCTGCAGGAAGGAGACCTTATCTTGCAGGTGAGGCCAGGCTTATGCTTCAGGCGGGGAAACTGAGGCCCCGGCGGGCAGTGCGGAGCTGCCAGCCCCAGGATCATTCCCAGGCCTCCTGCTGTCTGTTTCTGGACGCCCGCACCGAGCCAGATGTTTCTCGTGCCCCCTCCGCCGGCCTCTTTCAGATCAACGGGGTGTCCAGTGCGAATCTGTCCCTGAGCGACACGCGGCGACTCATCGAGCAGTCCGAGGGGGAGCTGACGCTGCTGGTGCTGAGGGACCGCGGGCAGTTCCTGGTGAACATCCCTCCCGCGGTCAGCGACAGCGACAGCTCCCTGATGGAAGGTGAGGAGCGCAGGCTGCGGTCGGTGAGGCTCGGGGCTCCCGGGGGCTGGACGGTCCCGCGTGGCGTCAGTGACCCCGGCGGACCTGCTGCCCCGCCCCCACAGACATCTCGGACCTGACCTCGGAGCTGTCCCAGGCGCCGCCATCCCACGTCCCTCCGCCGCCTCTGCAGGGTCCGCCGAGCCCCGAGCCCAGCCAGACGGACTCCGCCGCAGAGTGAGTGCGTGGCCGTGAGGGCCGTTCCTGGGGGGCCGTGCCGGTGATCCCCGACTCACTGGGCTCTCACCCCACCCAGGGAGAGCCCGCAGCCCCAGAGGCGGGACCGGTCGGTGGATTCAAGAGCCGTCGCTAAACCGGGTGAGCACTGCAGCTGGACGCCCTTCCTCCGGGAGCAGGAGGGAGGGAGAGGAAGGACTGGGGGCGTGGTCAGGGTGGAGCCCCGCCCAGAATCCCCCAGTGAGGGCTGGGGGCGTGGTCAGGGTGGAGCCCCGCCCAGAATCCCCCAGTGAGGGCTGGGGGCGTGGTCAGGGTGGAGCCCCGCCCAGAATCCCCAGAGAGGGGCTGGGGGCGTGGTCAGGGTGGAGCCCCGCCTAGAATCCCCAGTGAGGGGCTGGGGGCGTGGTCAGGGTGGAGCCCCGCCCAGAATCCCCCAGTGAGGGTCTGGGGGCGTGGTCGGGGTGGAGCCCCGCCTAGAATCCCCAGTGAGGGGCTGGGGGCGTGGTCAGGGTGGAGCCCCTCCTGGAATCCCCCAGTGAGGGGCTGTGGGCGTGGTCAGGGTGGAGCCCCGCCCAGAACCCCCAGTGAGGGGCTGGGGGCGTGGTCAGGGTGGAGCCCCGCCTAGAATCCCCAGTGAGGGGCTGGGGGCGTGGTCAGGGTGGAGCCCCGCCTAGAATCCCCAGTGAGGGGCTGGGGGCGTGGTCAAGGTGGAGCCCCGCCTAGAATCCCCAGTGAGGGTCTGGGGGCGTGGTCAGGGTGGAGCCCCGCCCAGAACCCCGAGCCGGGCCAGCCCTTGGCTCCTGCGGTGTTGTGTCCTCAGAAGGAGTGAAGCTCCCGTGTCTCGCTGCAGAGTATCCTGGAGAAAGTCGCTACGACATTTACCGGGTCCCCAGTCGGCAGAGCCTGGAGGACCGTGGGTGGGTAGCTCAGATGAGCACGTGGTTCCGGAGGCCCCGCGTCCTGTAGCCGTCCCCCCACCCCACCCGGGCCCGTGTAACCCTAACACCCTGCTGAGGAATGTCTGTTTGGGAAGCCTGCAGGGGCGAGGGCACCCTCCCCCCCATGGCCTCATCGCCCTCTTCTCCGGTAGCTACAGCCCGGACACTCGTGTCGTGCGCTTCCCCAAGGGCGCGAGCATCGGCCTGCGGCTGGCTGGCGGCAACGACGTGGGCATCTTCGTGTCCGGGGTGCAGGCGGGCAGCCCGGCCGACGGGCAGGGCATCCAGGAAGGGGACGAGATCCTGCAGGTGACACGGGAACAGCTGGCCCGGATCCTCCCCCCCTCCCGTGTCACCGCTGGGGACTCATCGCGTTTGTAGCCCAGGCTGGCCTGGAACTCGCTATCCCACCCACCCCCCGTGCCTGGCCGCTTTCATGGGCGCCAAGGGTTCGAGGTCAGGTCCTCGTGCTGGGTAGCAAGCGCTTTGCCCGCTGAGCCCTCGTGAGCCCCAGAGTTCTCACACAGTGGTGCTGTGGGGTCGGTCCCCATGACACCACCCGAGGCCGTGGGACTTGGCTGTGCGTGCTGAGCCCGGCTCCTTCCCCGGTCTGGGTGACACCTGGGCTCCCAGGCCAGACCCCGGGGAGGCAGAGCCCGGGGGTGCCCGTGGGGCTCAGTCCAGACCCCGGGGAGGCAGAGCCCGCGGGTGCCCGCGGCGGCGGCTCAGTCCAGACCCCGGGGAGGCAGAGCCCGGGGGTGCCCGCGGGGCTCAGGCCAGACCCCGGGGAGGCAGTCCGGGCTGCCCGCGGGGCTCAGTCCAGACCCCGGGGAGGCAGTCCGGGCTGCCCGCGGGGCTCAGTCCAGACCCCGGGGAGGCAGAGCCCGGGGGTGCCCACGGCGGCGGCTCAGTCCAGACCCCGGGGAGGCAGAGCCCGGGGGTGCCCACGGCGGCGGCTCAGTCCAGACCCCGGGGAGGCAGAGCCCGGGGGTGCCCGCGGGCCTCAGTCCAGACCCCGGGGAGGCAGTCCGGGGTGCCCGCGGGGCTCAGTCCAGACCCCGGGGAGGCAGTCCGGGGTGCCCGCGGGGCTCAGTCCAGACCCCGGGGAGGCAGTCCGGGGTGCCCGCGGGGCTCAGTCCAGACCCCGGGGAGGCAGTCCGGGCTGCCCGCGGGGCTCAGTCCAGACCCCGGGGAGGCAGTCCGGGCTGCCCGCGGGGCTCAGTCCAGACCCCGGGGAGGCAGTCCGGGGGTGCCCACGGCGGCGGCTCAGTCCAGACCCCGGGGAGGCAGAGCCCGGGGGTGCCCACGGCGGCGGCTCAGTCCAGACCCGGGGAGGCAATCCGGGGTGCCCGCGGGGCTCAGTCCAGACCCCGGGGAGGCAGAGCCCGGGGGTGCCCGCGGGGCTCAGGCCAGACCCCGGGGAGGCAGAGCCCGGGGGTGCCCACGGCGGCGGCTCAGTCCAGACCCCGGGGAGGCAGAGCCCGGGGGTGCCCGCGGGGCTCAGGCCAGACCCCGGGGAGGCAGAGCCCGGGGGTGCCCACGGCGGCGGCTCAGTCCAGACCCCGGGGAGGCAGAGCCCGGGGGTGCCCACGGCGGCGGCTCAGTCCAGACCCCGGGGAGGCAGAGCCCGGGGGTGCCCGCGGGGCTCAGTCCAGACCCCGGGGAGGCAGAGCCCGGGGGTGCCCACGGCGGCGGCTCAGTCCAGACCCCGGGGAGGCAGTCCGGGGGTGCCCACGGGGCTCAGTCCAGACCCCGGGGAGGCAGTCCGGGGGTGCCCGCGGGGCTCAGTCCAGACCCCGGGGAGGCAGAGCCCGGGGGTGCCCGCGGGGCTCAGTCCAGACCCCGGGGAGGCAGTCCGGGGGTGCCCACGGCGGCGGCTCAGTCCAGACCCCGGGGAGGCAGTCCGGGGGTGCCCACGGCGGCGGCTCAGTCCAGACCCCGGGGAGGCAGTCCGGGGGTGCCCGCGGGGCTCAGTCCAGACCCCGGGGAGGCAATCCGGGGGTGCCCACGGGGCTCAGTCCAGACCCCGGGGAGGCAGTCCGGGGGTGCCCGCGGGGCTCAGTCCAGACCCCGGGGAGGCAGTCCGGGGGTGCCCACGGCGGCGGCTCAGTCCAGACCCCGGGGAGGCAGAGTCCGGGGGTGCCCACGGCGGCGGCTCAGTCCAGACCCCGGGGAGGCAGTCCGGGGGTGCCCGCGGGGCTCAGTCCAGACCCCGGGGAGGCAGTCCCGGGGTGCCCGCGGGGCTCAGTCCAGACCCGGGGAGGCAGTCCGGGGGTGCCCGCGGGGCTCAGTCCAGACCCCGGGGAGGCAGTCCGGGGTGCCCGCGGGGCTCAGTCCAGACCCCGGGGAGGCAGTCCGGGGTGCCCGCGGGGCTCAGTCGCCAGCCTCACGCCGTCCTCACCTGTGGCTCTTCCTGGCAGGTGAATGGCATGCCGTTCCGGAACCTGACCCGGGAGGAGGCTGTGCAGTTTCTGTTGGAGCTACCGCCGGGGGAGGACATGGAGCTGGTGACGCAGAGCAAGCAGGACAGTGAGTGTCCCTGAGGTGTCCCGCAGGCACCCAGCCCCCACAGAAGGAGCCAGACCCCAAGGCCTGGCCAGTTCTGGGGATGTGGAGATGGGAGCAGCCCTGGGGGCGGGGCCAGCTTGGCAGAACTGGAGAATCCCATGTCAACCGGTTTCCACCGGCCACCGTGGTGGCGCACACCTATAGTCCCGAGTTCGAGGCCACCCTGGTCCACACAGTGAGTTCCAGGACAGCCTGGCATACATAATGAGACCCTGTCTTGAAAATGAAGACTCCAAACTACTGGGTTGGTGAGCCCCAGCCCGGACTCTTTCCAGGACCTGCAGGGACAGCGCCCTGGGTCTCCCCACGCGAGGTCCGCCGGAGGGAGCCCCTGCGGAGCTCACGAAGCCCCTCTGTCCTCAGTCTTCAGGAAGATGGTCCAGTCTCGCGTGGGTGACTCCTTCTACATCCGCACACACTTCGAGCTGGAGCCGAGCCCGCCCTACGGCCTGGGCTTCACCCGAGGTGATGTCTTCCACGTGGTGGACACCTTGTACCCAGGCTCGGGGCCGAGCCACGGTGGCCGCGGGGGCCTCTGGCTGGCTGCCCGCATGGGCCGAGATCTCCGAGAGCAAGAACGCGGCGTCATCCCCAATCAAAGCAGGTGGGTGGGGGGGCGTCCCCATTGCTGGGGGCTCCCTGGGGTGGGTCACGGCGGGGCCAGGGGAGTAACCGAGCACAGATATCGGGGCTTTTGTTGTTGTTTTGTTTTGTTTTTGGAGACAGGGTTTCTCTGTGTATCTTTGGAGCCTGTCCTGGATCTCACTCTGTAGCCCAGGCTGGCCTCGAACTCACAGAGATCCGCCTGGCGCTGCCTCCTGAGTACTGGGGTTAAAGGCGTGCGCCACCACCACCGCCGCCCGGCTTATCATGGCTTTCTTTATTCATTCACTTCTGAGGCCGAGTTCCCTCCCAGTGTCCGCGCATCCCCAGTACCAGCATCCAGAGCCCCACGTCCTTGGCGTGTGGCCCCATAGCGCAGCCTCTCCCTCTCCTGCCTCCCTCTGAGGACCCGTGGTGTCACTGGGTCCCTGGCTCACCCTGGGGGTCCCCGGGTCACCCTGGGGGTCCCCGGTTCAGGGTCCTCAGCTTGACCGTTTTCTGCGCCTCACGTCCGTCCCCTGCGCCCCCCAGGGCGGAGCAGCTGGCCAGCCTGGAGGCCGCGCAGCGGGCCGCGGGTGTGGGTCCCGGGGCCTCCTCCGTCTCCAACCCACGGGCCGAGTTCTGGCGGCTCCGGGGTCTCCGCCGAGGGGCCAAGAAGTCAACGCAGCGGAGCCGCGAGGACCTGTCGGCGCTGACCAGGCAGGGACACTACCCGCCGTACGAACGCGTGGTGCTGCGAGAAGGTGGGTGGCCGTGGGGGCCCCCTCCCGAGGTCACAGAGCCTCAAGGCCATCGCCACCTTCCCCGCAGCGACTCGGTTCCGGTGGGTGGCACAAACCTGCCACCCCGGCACTCGGGAGGCTGAGATAGGGGGATTTCTGTGAGTTCGAGGCCAGCCTGGGCTGCAGCGCCAGTTCCGGGACAGCCAGGGCTGCACAGTGAGACCGTCTCAAAATGAATTACTAAAAAAAAAAAATTTTAATGGGAAATAAAAGACTCCGGCATGTTTGGCTCTCCCAGCCCAGCTGTGCTCCACCGGCTGCAGACCTGGGAGAGGCAGGCAGACAGGCGCATCTCAATAAAACTTTATTGATAGAATCAAGCCGAGGGCCGGACACAGCGTGGCCCGAGTTTCCTGCCAGGCTGTCCCACTCATCTGATAGTCTCACATAGGAGTGGAAAGAAAACAGAACTTCCTTCTTATGCTGGCCTTGAACTCGCAGCAATCCTCCTGCCTCAGCTTCCTGGTCTTCCGGCTTGAGCACCTGACCCCAGAGCCTGACCGCACCACTTTCTTCCCTTCCCAGCCAGCTTCAAGCGCCCCGTGGTGATCCTGGGGCCGGTGGCCGACATCGCCATGAAGAGGCTGACGGCCGAGATGCCCGACCAGTTCGAAATTGCAGGTGAGACATGGCGTCCTGGCAGCTGGGGGGGCGGGGTCAGCACCGGGAGGGGTGCGCAGCCAGACAGCCCCAATCGATGTCAGCTCCCACTACCCACTGTGCCCAGGCCAGACAGCCCCAATCGATGTCAGCTCCCACCACCCACTGTGCCCAGGCCAGACAGCCCCGACCGATGTCAGCTCCCACCCGCGCCCATGTCCAGGCCCAGGCCAGACAGCCCCAATCGATGCCAGCTCCCACCTCCCCCACCCCCCCCCCACCCCACCCCCGCCCATGTCCAGGCCAGACAGCCCCAATCGATGTCAGCTCCCACCCCCGCCCATGTCCAGGCCCAGGCCAGACGTTCTCAGTCGATCTGGGCGCAGTCTGTCGGCCTCTGGGAACCTTTTCATTTGCTGAAGAGCTGTTCGGGTTTTTCTCTTTATTTTTGAAGTTTTGTTTCACTTTTAATTATGCGCGCATATGAACATCATCCCACGTGATCCCTGCCGCTTCAAGCTGAGGCAGGAGGATGACAGGTTTCAGGACAGCCTGGTCAACTTAATGAAACCCTGTATCAAGGCTCCATCCCAGCATAAACCAGGCCTGGTGACGCCTGTCACCTCGGCACTGGGAAGGCGGAGGCAGGGGGATCGGGAGTCCAAGGTCAGCCCCGGCTACACACAGTTGGAGGCCAGCCTGGGCTACATCAAACGCCACCTTTTAAAATACTGAATAAAAGGGGAAACCAAGGTCCGTGGGTGTGGCTCGGGGGGCTGGGGAGCCCCAGAGGGCTGTGGGAGGCCTGGTGAGCCTCATACAGAGAACCAGAGGGCAGGTTTCGGGATGCTCAGGAAGGAGGCCCCTGGAGGAGGCTGGGCGGGTTCAAAGGGCAAAGTCACCTGCCACCTCATTAGTCATCAGGAACTACAATCAGTGGGGCTGATGTGCAGAAGAATGGAAAGTCAGGCCCCAGACAGGGCTGCATGGCTGCATTGGATGCCGCCGCTCGGGGGGGGGGGGGGGAGCGCCCGTGGAATATTACTCAGCCAGGAAAAAGAAAGGAAGCGGGGTGGGGGGGGGTTCCCCATAGTAGGCAGAGCCACAGGGACAGGAGTGGGAGGTGAGGAGGGGCTGGAGTTAGTGTGCGATGGAACAAGCTGTGGTAGGGGGAGGCGGGCTCCGCAGGGGTCCCGGGAGAGTCAAGAACCGTGGATGACGTTAGCGGTGTCCCCCTGCCTCAGAGAGCGTGTCCCGGACTGACAACCCATCCAAGATCATCAAACTGGACACGGTGCGGGTGATCGCGGAGAGGGTAAGCGCGGGGATGGGGAAACTGAGGCCCGGCCGGGGGGGTGGGGGGGGTTCCGGCCGGGCCCGGCCGCCGCGGACCCCGCCCCTGCCTCCGCCCCGCCCCAGGACAGGCACGCGCTGCTGGACGTCACGCCGTCGGCCATCGAGCGCCTCAACTACGTGCAGTACTACCCGATCGTGGTCTTCTGCGCGCCCGAGAGCCGCCCGGCGCTCAAGGCCCTGCGCGAGTGGCTGGCCCCCGCCTCGCGCCGCAGCAGCCGCCGCCTCTACGCGCAGGCGCAGAAGCTGCAGAAGCACAGCGGCCACCTCTTCACGGGTGCGGGCTGCGGGGTGGGCCGGGGGAGAGGGGGTGCCCCCCGGGGGACGGGCCCTGCTGACCCACGCCGCCCCGCAGCCACCGTCCCCCTGCACGGCACCGGCGACGCCTGGTACCACGAGGTCAAGGCTGTGGTGCAGCAGCAGCAGGCGCGGCCCATCTGGACGGCGGAGGACCAGGTGCGGGCGGGGGCGGGGCGGGGGCGGGGACAGGCCTGGGAAGGGGGCGTGTCCGGGGCAGGGGCAGGCCTGGGGAAGGGGGCGTGCCTGAGGAAGGGGCGTGTCCAGGGCGGGGAGCGGGACGGGACGGGGGCGTGTCCAGGGCGGGGGCGGGACGGGACGGGGGTGTGCCCGGGGCAGGGGGCATATCCGGGGCTGGGGGCGTGCCTGGGGAAGGGGGCGTGCTCGGGGCAGGAGGCATGTCCGGGGCTGGGGGCGTGCCTGGGGAAGGGGCGTGTCCAGGGCGGGGACGGGACGGGGGCGTGTCTGGGGCAGGGGCGTGCCCTGGGGGCATGCCCGGGAAAGGGGGCGTGCCCGGGGTAGGGGGCGCTGGGGCGGGCCCAGGGCGGGGTAGGGGGCGTGCCTAGGGCAGCGGCGTGTCCGGGGTGACGGGCGTGCCAGGGGAAGGGGGCGGGCCCGGGGCGAGGGGCGTGCCTGCGGCGGGGGCGGGCCCAGGGCGGGGGCGTGTCGGGGAAGGGGCGGGTCCGGGTAGGGGGCGGGCCCAGGGCGGGAGGGAGCCCGGGGAGGGGGCGGGCCCGGGGAAGGGGCGGGCCCGGGGAAGGGGCGGGCCCGGGGAAGGCCCTCCCGCCAGGGTAGAGCCTGAAGGCGGGGCTTTGGGGCTGGGACTTTAAGGAGGGTGCAGGCTAGACCTCCGGGGCGGGCCTGGGGCAGCGGGGGCGGGCCCGCGGGGTCACGGCCTCCCCACCCACAGCTGGACGGCTCGTCCGAGGACCTGGACCTGCCGGGCCGCGGCCTGGACGCCAGCTCCGGGGACCTCAGCTGTGACAGCCGGGCCAACAGCGACTGCGAGGATACGGACGGCGTCTACACGGACGGCGAGGGCGGCGTCTGCACGGACGGCGAGGGCGGCGGGCCCCAGGACCCCCAGGACGCCGAGGAGGGGCCCCCGATCCCCGCCCTGGCCCGGTCCTCAGAGCCCGCCTGGGTGGAAGCCCACGAGGGGCTGCGGGGTCACGGGGCCACGGCCGCCGAGTGGGAGACGCAGGTGGGCGCGGCTCCGGGGTGGGGACCCCCCCCCCCGTGCGTCCGGCGCCCCCACGGCCCCGCACCCTCCCGCGCATGTCAGCCGGGCCTTCCTCTCCCCTCCAGGCCGGAAGCCGCCACCCGCAGGGCCAGTGGCGCCAGGACAGCATGCGGTGAGTGCCCCACTGCTGCTCCGCGCCTCAGGGCTTCCGACCAACGGGCATTGGGGCTGGGGCTTCGGAGGACGTGTACGAGTCAGCTCCCAAGTCCCAGTGTCTGGGGTCGGCCTGGGTGAGGTCACGCCACGCACCCCCGCATCGCAGCCCTGCACCCACTTCTCCCCCAGGACCTACGAGCGCGAAGCCCTGCGGAAGAAGTTCACGAGAGCCCGGGACGCAGAGTCCTCCGACGACGAAGGCTACGACTGGGGCCCGGCCACCGACCTGTGAACTGTGACCTCGGAGGCCGCACACCCTCCCCCGGCTCCCCGGAGCCTCAGTTTCCCCCGCAGGACCCAGAGCCAGTGACCATTTAATAAACCTTTAATTTCTTTTTTAACATTACAAACTATACAAGGCTGAGGCTTCGGGGCCCGCGGGCCGAGGGGTGGCGACGGCGGGGACAAGGCACGGTGGGCGGGTCACAGGTACACTGGCTGTTCCTGCCCGGTGAGCAGCCGGTAGGTGGCGGCTGGCATGGTCTTGATGTGAATCTAGGGGTCGGGGTCAGAGGAGAGGGTCAGGGGCCGGGGTGCCGGGGTCAGAGGAGAGGGTCAGGGGCCCGGGTCGGGGTGCCGGGGTCAGAGGAGAGGGTCAGGGGCCGGGGTCTGGGTCAGAGGAGAGGGTCAGGGGCCGGGGCCAGAGGAGAGGGTCAGGGGCCGGGGTCTGGGTCAGAGGAGAGGGTCAGGGTGCCGGGGTCAGAGGTGAGGGTCAGGGGTCGGGGTGCCGGGGTCAGAGGAGAGGGTCAGGGGTCGGGGTCGGGGTGCCGGGGTCACAGGTGAGGGTCAGGGGTCGGGGTGCCGGGGTCAGAGGAGAGGGTCAGGTGCAGGGGCCGGGGTGCCGGGGTCAGAGGTGAGGGTCGGGGTCGGTCCCCCACCTCTCGCGCCTCCGTGAGCAGCTGGATGATGCGCGCATGCGGCATGGCCACCACGCTCTGCCCGTTGACCTCGATGATGCGGTGTCCCACGCGGACGCCCCCGCGCTCGGCCGCGCCCCCGCGCAGCAGGCTGCAGATCTGGGGGACGCAGCACTCAGGACCCGCCCGGGGCCCGCTGGCCTCCCCCACGACCCCCCCCCGGGCCCCGCTGGCCTCCCCCACGCCCGCCCGGGCCCCCGCTGGCCTCCCCCACGCCCGCCCGGGCCCCCGCTGGCCTCCCCCACGCCCCCCCCGGGCCCCCGCTGGCCTCCCCCACGCCCCCCGGGGCCCCGCTGGCCTCCCCCACGCCCCCCGGGGCCCGCTGGCCTCCCCCACGACCTCCCCCGGGCCCTGCTGGCCTCCCCCACGCCCCCCGGGGCCCGCTGGCCTCCCCCACGACCTCCCCCGGGCTCCGCTGGCCTCCCCCACGCCCCCCCCCGGGCCCCGCTGGCCTCCCGGGGCCCCGCTGGCCTCCCCCACGTCCCCCGGGGCCCGCTGGCCTCCCCCACGACCTCCCCCGGGCTCCGCTGGCCTCCCCCACGCGCCCCCCGGGCCCCGCTGGCCTCCCCCACGCCCGCCCGGGGTCCCGGCCTCACGATGCCGTCCTCCACGCAGAAGCCCAGCTGCTCACGCACGTGGGGCCGCCGGATGACGGCCGTGGTGACGGGCGGGCAGTGGATGATGCTCAGGGTCACCGACGAGTGTCGCCGCACCTCCTGAGGGACCCCGAGCTGCTCAGGCCTCCGCAGGCCTCAGTTTACCCACCCCGGCCCCCGGGCCCGGTACTCACGCGCACGGCGGCCTGGCAGGCGGCGAGGGACAGCCCCACCAGGCTGGTCCCGTTGACGGCCGTGACCCGGTCCCCGATGCTGAGGGCCCCGGAGCGCTCGGCGGGGCCCCCGTGGAGCAGGTTGGCGATGACGGCGGTGGGCAGCAGCGAGCCCCAGCCGGACTCCACCAGGGCGACGCCCAGGCCCTCGCCGGGCCGCTTCTGGATGCAGACCTGGGGGCGGGGCCGCGTTCAGGGGCGGGGCCGCGGGCGGGGCTAGTGAAGGGACAGGGCTAGTGAGGGGCGGAGCTAGCTTAGGGACGGGGCTACTGGGGGCGGGGCTAGTGAGGGGCGGAGCTAGCTTAGGGATGGGGCTAGCGGGGCGGGGCCTTATTCAGGGACGGGCAGGGCTAATAAGGGGCGGGGCTGTTCAGTGTGGTATGGGGCGGGGCCTAAGCGGGGGCGGGGCTCGGCAGAGACCCTCTGCAAGCCAGGGAGCTGTGCAGGGGTGGGCCAGGTCTGTAGGGGAGGGGCGATGGGGGACGGTCTCGGCGCAGCCTCGGCGGGACGGCGTTCAGGAGGATCGTGGGGCGGAGCCTCGGTGGGACGGGGCAGGGCCAAGCTCACGGGGGTGGGGCTGTGCGGGGCGTGGTCAGCCTGTGGGCGGGGCCAGCCTGTGGGCGGGGCGGCCGTCCGGGCGGGGCCTCCGCGGCTCAGTCTCACCTCCCTGCAGTTCTGGCTGTTGCAGAAGTGATCCAGGTCACCATTGTGCGGGTGGCTGGCGGCGGCCGAGGGCCGCGTGCCCACCTGGCTGGGGTCTATCCCGTTCTCCTGCAGGAACTGGCTGTAGGCGATGCTGAAGGCCTGGCCGATGGCCTGCGCGATGAGCTGGGCCTGTGGGAGGACAGCAAGCTCCTTCACATCCTGCAGAGCCCCAGCTCCAAGGCCCACACAGTCAAGAAACCTCAAGGTTTCTGAGTCAGGCTCAGGAGGGGGCGGGGTCCGGCCTGTGCCTCGGCTGCTCACATCCTCCGAGTGGAAGACATGGCACAGCATCTTGTAGAGTCGCCGTTCGCGGTCCTGGGGCGTGGTCCTCCTGGCCAGCCGTCTCCGGGCCATCACGACCAGCACAGGCCCGATGTCCGCGATGTAGGAGATGGTCTGCAGGGCGTGGTCCATCAGGGCGTCCTGTGGACACGCGCTGGGTGGGCTGGGGACCTCTCGGGGACCCCGAGTGTCCACGACAGCCAAGGCCCGGCCCTCCGGGTACCTGGGAGTCGGTGGCCAGCACCTTGACCCTCTTGGTGGAGATAAAGATGTCCACTTCCGCCATGGGCTGGGTCTCACCTTCGGGGGCCTGCGGGGAGCGGGGTGAGACACGGGCCACCCAGGACAGCACGCCATGCAGCCCCGGGAACCCCGCCCTGGCTCACCTTGACGCGGTCCACGGCCTCCTGTGCCTGCGCCATGCGCGCGCTGGGCGGCGGGCTGCGCTCCGACAGCAGCTGGGTGGAGCCCAGGTACTTGGCGGCGAAGAGGACGCCGTCCACGAGCTCCTCATGTCCACAGGGGCCTGGAACTGCGGGCGACA
Organism: Peromyscus californicus insignis; assembly: GCF_007827085.1. NCBI lineage: Eukaryota > Metazoa > Chordata > Mammalia > Rodentia > Cricetidae > Peromyscus > Peromyscus californicus. The sequence continues at coordinate 53,648,662 of NW_026294492.1, forward strand.
GCGAGGGGTGCCTCCTGGGCTCGGGGGTCCCTAATCCCGGGGCTGTCCCAGGGCTTAGCATAGGCTAGACCCGCCGTGCCCCAGTGTACGGCGGCCAGCCGTGTTCCTGTGGCTTCCAGAACTCCTGGGAGGTGTCACCCCCACTATGAGGCACCCTCGGTGGGACCCAAGGCTCACAGACCCCTCTTCTAGAACCTTCTGACCGGGCTGGAAGCTCATGGCCTCTACGTGGTGTCCCAAACTCCTACCATTCCAGAATCGGGCAGGAGTCGGCAGGATGGCGCAGTGGGTAAAGGCGCTTGAGGCCAAGCACAACAACCTGAGTTCGATCCCTGGGACCCCACATGGTGGGCAGAGAGAACCGCCCCCCCCAAGGTGTTCTCTGACCCCCGTCCCCGCCACATGCAATAAATAAATGCAACAAATAAGAAATGAGAGAACCCAGGGTTAGGATCCCGCCCTCTCTCCTCGGGTCTTGCGTCTTACGTTATCAAGGGCGCTGGCAACTACATGGTCACGCAATCTGCGCCTCCAAAAGCCGGATGCGGACCCCCCCCCTCTCTGCTCTGCTCCCCGCTTCCCTCCCCCACCAGGCCTGGCTCTCCTCTCTTTCCCTCCACCCCCCTTCCCTCCTAATAAAGCTCTAAAGCTAACAGTGGGTTCCGCCGTGGCTCCTGACGTTTCCGCCGGTAACCAGCGCCGCCGCCAGCGCGGTTTGCCTTTCACCCGGGCCATTCTCCAGTGACCTAGAATTCTCTCCAGACAGCCCAGGTCCTCCACAGCCCTCAGGCAGTTCCGCCCAGGATTCTGGAGCCAGATCCTTCCTCATAATTCCAGACCATTTTTGGTGTTTTACTTTTTTTTAGCACTGGGCCATGGAGCTTAGCCTGGTGGAACCTGCCATCCTCCTGCCTCAGCTTCCTGCGTGCTGGGATCAGGTGGGTGCCACCTTCCCAGTCACTCGGAAGCTGACGGCTGGGGCTCTAATCGCCCCCAGTTGAGTAGGATCCTGTCCTTTCTGCGGTTCAGGCCCATACAGACCCGGGCAAAACCATCAGCTCGGACACTTCTGTGAGTTCGAGGCCAGCCTGGTCTACAGAGTGAGTTCCAGGACAGGCACCAAAACTACACAGAGAAACCCTGTCTCAGAAAACAAAAACAAACAAACAAACAAAACCCAAAAAACCTGTACATGTCATCCATCTTTAGGTCACAGCAGTCTAGAGTTGGCCTTTACCGTGGACACGCCTCCACCGGCCTGCGTTCTAAGCCCCAGGTGAATTCTAGGCCGTTCTCCAGCTTATATCACCTCTCTGGCCATCTAGGACCTGCTCTCAATTCAACCATCCTCTCCAGACCTTCATCGTCACTGGCAAACGTGTCAAATTTGGGGGTCCAGTTCTAGAACATTCTAGTCGTGTATGAGAATGGACACTCACCCTCGGAGACAGCAGGGCATGCGGCCAGGGTCTCGGGGCTCTGGAAGATAGAAGAGGAACAGGGCTGAGTCCCCAGGCAGAGTCCCCAGGGGTCAGGGTCAGGGGTCAGGGGTCGGGCAGGTTACCTGGGCACCCACAGGTGGATCTCGCTGGGTCACCAAGGGTGCCGTCTCCAGCCAGGGCTCCGGGGAGCTGCTGGAACTCCGGCTGTCGGCTGGCTCTGCCGACACCCCCTCCATGCACCCTGGGGACCCCGGGTCTGCATCTGGGTCCCCAGGCGGCTGCAGCAAACGAGGTGTGGTCTGTGGAGGGTCTGGGGACCCGGGCTGGGCCAGCGAAGACGCCTCACACCTCAGCAGACCCAGAAGGTCATCCCCGCCTGCCTCAGCCGACAACAGCCCTCCAGCGTCGGCACTCTCCCGGGCGGCCAGGCCTTGGCCAGTGGCGATGTGGAGGGGACAGGGCTCGCCTTCTGGGGACGGACCACCCAGGTCACCAGGAAGCGCTTCCAGCTGCCGGACCAGCTCCTGCACGCCCGAGGCCTCCAGCTCCATCTCGCTCCGGTGGACAGGTCCTCCCCGCCCAGAGGCCCACGGGGTGGTAGAGGGCTGGTCCTCAGAGGGCACCTCGGGGCCTTTGGGCTCCTCCAAGTCCATGGCTGGGAGCCCTGGGGGATGCTGGGAGGCTGGCAGGAACTCCATGCCTGGGATCCAGGCTCAGGCTGGCATCGTCACCGAGCTGGACGACAAGGGCTCTGGGTGCAGCTCTCTTAAGCAAGCCACGGTCCTGCAGGTGACGGGTTCAATCCCCATGGGGCCTGCACAGAAGGAGAAGTCCCCATTTCACACAAGAGACACCCAGCACCTCAGGCTCCAGCCCCAGAACCCAGCCTTCGGCCTCAGAACTCAGGCACCGACCCTCAGAACTCAGGCTGCGGCCTCAGAACTTAGTAACTGACACCCAGAACTCAGGCACTGACCCCCAGAACACAGACACTGACCCTCAGAACTCAGACACTGACCCTCAGAACTCAGACACCGACCCCCAGAACACAGACACCGACCCTCAGAACTCAGACACCGACCCCCAGAACTCAGACACCGACCCTCAGAACTCAGACACCGACCCTCAGAACTCAGACACCGACCCCCAGAACTCAGACACCGACCCTCAGAACTCAGACACCGACCCTCAGAACTCAGACACCGACCCCCAGAACACAGACACCGACCCTCAGAACTCAGACACTGACCCCAGAACTCAGACACCGACCCTCAGAACTCAGACACCGATCCCCAGAACTCAGGCACTGACCCTCAGAACTCAGACACCGACCCCCAGAACACAGACACCGACCCTCAGAACTCAGACACCGACCCTCAGAACTCAGGCTGCGGCCTCAGAACTCAGACACTGACCCCCAGAACTCAGACACCGACCCCCAGAACTCGGACACCGACCCCCAGAACTCAGACACTGACCCCAGAACTCAGACACCGACCCTCAGAACTCAGACACTGACCCTCAGAACTCAGACACCGACCCTCAGAACTCAGACACTGACCCTCAGAACTCAGACACCGACCATCAGAACTCAGACACTGACCCCAGAACTCAGACACCGACCCTCAGAACTCAGACACTGACCCTCAGAACTCAGACACCGACCCTCAGAACTCAGACACTGACCCTCAGAACTCAGACACCGACCATCAGAACTCAGACACTGACCCCAGAACTCAGACATCGACCCCCAGAACTCAGACACCGACCCCCAGAACTCAGGCTGCGGCCTCAGAACTCAGGCACCGACCCTCAGAACTCAGACACCGACCCTCAGAACTCAGACACTGACCCCAGAACTCAGACATCGACCCCCAGAACTCAGACACCGACCCTCAGAACTCAGACACTGACCCCCAGAACTCAGACACCGACCCTCAGAACTCAGACACTGACCCCAGAACTCAGACACCGACCCTCAGAACTCAGACACCGACCCTCAGAACTCAGACACTGACCCCAGAACTCAGACACCGACCCTCAGAACTCAGACACTGACCCCCAGAACTCAGGCACCGACCCCCAGAACACAGACACTGACCCCCAGAACTCAGGCACCGACCCTCAGAACTCAGGCTGCGGCCTCAGAACTCGGGCACCGACCCTCAGAACTCAGACACCGACCCTCAGAACTCAGACACTGACCCTCAGAACTCAGACATCGACCCCCAGAACACAGACACTGACCCCCAGAACTCAGGCACCGACCCCCAGAACACAGACACTGACCCCCAGAACTCAGGCACTGACCCTCAGAACTCAGGCTGCGGCCTCAGAACTCAGACACTGACCATCAGAACTCAGACACCGACCCTCAGAACTCAGACACCGACCCTCAGAACTCAGACACCGACCCTCAGAACTCAGACACTGACCCTCAGAACTCAGGCTGCGGCCTCAGAACTCAGACATCGACCATCAGAACTCAGACACCGACCCTCAGAACTCAGACACCGACCCTCAGAACTCAGGCTGCGGCCTCAGAACTCAGACACTGACCCCCAGAACTCAGACACCGACCCCCAGAACTCGGACACCGACCCTCAGAACTCAGACACCGACCCCCAGAACTCGGACACCGACCCTCAGAACTCAGACACCGACCCTCAGAACTCAGACACCGACCCCCAGAACTCAGACACCGACCCTCAGAACTCAGACACCGACCCTCAGAACTCAGACACCGACCCTCAGAACTCAGACACCGACCCTCAGAACTCAGGCTGCGGCCTCAGAACTCAGACACTGACCCCCAGAACTCAGACACCGACCCCCAGAACTCAGACACCGACCCTCAGAACTCAGACACCGACCCTCAGAACTCAGACACCGACCCTCAGAACTCAGACACTGACCATCAGAACTCAGACACCGACCCTCAGAACTCAGACACTGACCCTCAGAACTCAGACACCGACCCTCAGAACTCAGGCTGCGGCCTCAGAACTCAGACACTGACCCCCAGAACTCAGACACCGACCCCCAGAACTCGGACACCGACGCTCAGAACTCAGACACCGACCCCCAGAACTCAGACACCGACCCTCAGAACTCAGACACCGACCCTCAGAACTCAGACACCGACCCTCAGAACTCAGACACCGACCCTCAGAACTCAGGCTGCGGCCTCAGAACTCAGACACTGACCCCCAGAACTCAGACACCGACGCCCAGAACTCAGACACCGACCCTCAGAACTCAGACACCGACCCTCAGAACTCAGACACCGACCCTCAGAACTCAGACACTGACCCTCAGAACTCAGACACCGACCCTCAGAACTCAGACACCGACCCTCAGAACTCAGACACTGACCCTCAGAACTCAGACACCGACCATCAGAACTCAGACACTGACCCCAGAACTCAGACATCGACCCCCAGAACTCAGACACTGACCCCCAGAACTCAGGCTGCGGCCTCAGAACTCAGGCACCGACCCTCAGAACTCAGACACCGACCCTCAGAACTCAGACACTGACCCCAGAACTCAGACATCGACCCCCAGAACTCAGACACTGACCCCCAGAACTCAGACACCGACCCTCAGAACTCAGACACTGACCCCCAGAACTCAGACACCGACCCTCAGAACTCAGACACTGACCCCCAGAACTCAGACACCAACCCTCAGAACTCAGACACTGACCCCAGAACTCAGACACCGACCCTCAGAACTCAGACACTGACCCCCCAGAACTCAGACACCGACCCTCAGAACTCAGACACTGACCCCCAGAACTCAGGCACCGACCCCCAGAACACAGACACTGACCCCCAGAACTCAGGCACCGACCCTCAGAACTCAGGCTGCGGCCTCAGAACTCGGGCACCGACCCTCAGAACTCAGACACCGACCCTCAGAACTCAGACACTGACCCTCAGAACTCAGACATCGACCCCCAGAACACAGACACTGACCCCCAGAACTCAGGCACCGACCCCCAGAACACAGACACTGACCCCCAGAACTCAGGCACCGACCCCCAGAACACAGACACTGACCCTCAGAACTCAGACACTGACCCTCAGAACTCAGGCTGCGGCCTCAGAACTCAGACACCGACCATCAGAACTCAGACACCGACCCTCAGAACTCAGACACCGACCCTCAGAACTCAGGCTGCGGCCTCAGAACTCAGACACTGACCCCCAGAACTCAGACAGACACCGACGCTCAGAACTCAGACACCGACCCCCAGAACTCAGACACCAACCCTCAGAACTCAGACACCGACCCTCAGAACTCAGACACCGACCCTCAGAACTCAGACACCGACCCCCAGAACTCAGACACCGACCCTCAGAACTCAGACACCGACCCTCAGAACTCAGACACCGACCCTCAGAACTCAGACACCGACCCTCAGAACTCAGACACCGACCCTCAGAACTCAGACACTGACCCCCAGAACTCAGACACCGACCCCCAGAACTCAGACACCGACCCTCAGAACTCAGACACCGACCCTCAGAACTCAGACACCGACCCTCAGAACTCAGACACCGACCCTCAGAACTCAGACACCGACCCTCAGAACTTAGGCTGCGGCCTCAGAACTCAGACACCGACCCTCAGAACTCAGACACTGACCCCCAAAACTCAGACACCGACCCCCAGAACTCAGACACCGACCCTCAGAACTCGGGCTCTGGCTCCCAGAACTCAGGCTCCGTCCCCCAGAACTCAGGCCTCGGCCCCCAGAACTCAGACTCCGGCCCCCAGAACTCAGGCCTCGGCCCCCAGAACTCAGACTCCGGCCCCCAGAACTCAGACACCGACCCTCAGAACTCAGACACCGACCCTCAGAACTCAGACACTGACCCTCAGAACTCGGGCTCTGGCTCCCAGAACTCAGGCTCCGGCCCCCAGAACTCAGGCTGCACTCCCAGAGCTCAGAAAGTGATCCCTGGACCTCGGACACTGCCCTCGGAACTCAGGCTCCTTCTCCAGAACTCAGGCGCCGGGCTCGGTTCGCCCCACGGGAGCCGTCCGGGCCCGCGCGGGCCGCAGTACCTGCGTCTCCGGCCGGGCTGGGATGATCCCTTCGGACAGTCCTTCCAGGACACTCAGCAACTCTTTGGGATCCCAGCTTGGTATCCGGATCATAGGCTGTGCACCTCCCAGGGCTACTGCGCATGCGTACCCTCACGGGGCCTGCTGGGAAATGTAGTCCTCGCAGCCTCTCGGCCACAAGGTGGTGCTCTAGGGTTGCAGCCTGGATAGCCGACCGCGGGTTCGAATCCCGAGACTCCAGGCACCTTGGTAGGGGCCAAACTGGCTTTTCTATTCTGAGATGGGGTTCCGCATCACTTCAGAGCAGAAAACCGCTGAGGTGGGAAAACGGAAGAAACCAGGCAGGGAAACAGTTAAAGGGAACGTGATCTGAAGATTTGGGAGGAAGGACGGGCAGAGCTGACGGCGACAGACTTGCGGTTTGGGTCCCAGCAGTGATGTATAATGGGGCAGTCTAGATTTGGGTCGACACTGTGCATCGCGGCCCGCAGCTTGACTGAAGGAGGCCGGGGTTAGGGTTGTACTAATGGGTCTGGGAATTCTAGTAAGTCTGCTTCTTCTTGAAACAGTCTCACGTAGCCCAGGCTGGCCTCGAACTCCTGATCCTCCTGCCTCAGCCTCCCGAGTGCGGCCAGCCTTGACGTCCGGGGCGCTGGGAGTGCAGCCCCAGCCACCCCACTTTCTTCTATTACCACTCTCTCTGCAGCCCAGGCTGGCCTCGAACTCCGCCCGCCTCTGCCTCCCGAGGGCTGGGAATGAGGGAGAGCCCGCCACACTCGGCCACCCTCATGCTTAAGCCAAGGTCCCATGTAGCCCAGGCTGGCCTTTCAGACTTGATGTGTGGCCAGGGCTACGCTGATCCTGATTCTCCCGCTCCATCTCCCACCGCAACTGACTGTTGTTGCTGTTGTTGTGCAGCCCTGGCTGTCCTGGATCTCACTCTGTAGCCCAGGCTGGCCTCGAGCTCACGGGGATCCGCCCGCCTCCGCCTCCCCAGGCCTGGGTTGAAGGCGTGCGCCGCCACCGCCCGGCTGACTGTTCTTTTAGGTTTTCAAAACTCCCACGTGAGACACAAGTATGAACCTATGGTGACATTTTAAGTAGCCGGGATCTAAGGATAAGAATTCCTTGAAATATTCTTTGAACCAGTGATAACTACAGTTCAAACGAGTCACGCAACAGCCAACCCTAAGAAGACTACATTTCCCAGAAGGCCGCGGGCGCCGCCCACGCCCCGAAGCGGCCCTGGAGCGCTGACGTAGCCCGGAAGCACGCACGTGCGAGCCGGCGAGCATTATGGCGGCCACCCGTCTCCTCGGGGCGTCCAGGATGTGGGCCGGCCGTCGACTCCAGGCCCTCCCGCTCCCCGGAGGACCTGGAGCACTCTCTGTACGGGACTACGCCAAGAAGCCAGGTGAGGCGGCTCCGGAGGCACCGACGTGGGCAGGGCGGGAAGCCAGGGAGCCGGCAGTGCGCAGGCGCGCCGCTCGGGAGGCGGGACTCCGGGACTGCCGCGCAGGGGACGGAGGCCGAGCGGTGCGAGCGAGCGCTGGGAGGCTCGCCCCCGCCGGCGCTCAGAGCGCAGGCGCGGACCCGGGGGCCGAGTCAAACCCCAAACCACCCGCGACGATTCGGTTGTTGCTGCTATGTTAATTAAAAATAAACGAACAAACAAATCAATAGAATAATGTGGGCGGGAAGTTGCCGCTGTGTAAAGCGCGTGCTGCGAAAGTCCGGGGACCTGAGTTCGATCCCCAGGACCCACGTAAGCGTGGAAGGAGATGACCGACTCACACACGCGCTATGCCCCCTCCCCCGTGATAATAATTCCTAAAAATTACGTTTTGAGGCTAAACCTGATAGCGCACATCTTTACTCCCAGCGCTCGGGACGGAGAGGCAGGGGGATTTCTGTGAGTCCCGGGCCTGCCAGGAAGACCACATCTCAAGAAAAAAAATTTTTTTTTAGTGTTTTACTTTTTTGCCGGGCAGTGGTGGCGCACGCCTTTAATCCCAGCACTCGGGAGGCAGAGGCAGGTGGATCTCCGTGAGTTCGAGGCCAGCCTGGGCTACAGAGTGAGATCCAGGACACAGGGCTACACAGAGAAACCCTGTCTCGAAAAACCAAAAAAACGGAAGTTTTCTTTTGATGTTGTTCCAGGAGGGCTGCATAGTAACATCCTGTCTCGAAAAATAATAAAGTATTTTTTGTTCTTTAATTTTGGCACAGGGTGTCGTGTCTGCGTGTATTCCGGGCCGGCCTAGAGCCGCTGAGCCATCTTGCTAGTCAGTTTTTTATGCTTTTGAGACAAGGTCTTATGATCCCCCAGCCTCAGCTCCAGAACTCTGAGGTGACTGGCAAGTGCCACCATGAGGAGGCGCTGAGTGGTGACTGCTGGACCTTTAGGCCGTAGTCTTGGGGCCGGGAGGGGTTGTGCCATAAAACAAGGGACCCCGTTATCCATGGGGGTGTCTGGGGGTGCTGGAGCCCGGAGGCCTCACCGAGGGGGCGCAGGGGCAGGGCTGGGCGTGCTGACGTGACCTGAGCTCCACCCTGCAGTCATGAAGGGCACCAAAGGCGCCAAGGGCAGTGTGGCCCCTGAGGCCCTGAAGGACCCCGAGGTGTGCACAGACCCTGTCCAGCTAACCACGCACGCCATGGGCGTCAACATCTACAAAGAAGGCCAGGACGTGGCCCTGAAGCCGGACTCGGAGTACCCCGAGTGGTAAGTGTGGCTGCACCTCATCTCCACCCGGCCAGCTGGCCTGTGGGGACACAGTACTCAAGGACAGCTCCTGGGCCACCGCAGGGCCTGCTGGCCTCACCCACCCTGGTCCGGGGAGCTTCCGGACGCCAGGCCCCTGTGCTCTGCTTGCAAATGCCGGGCCCATGCACAGGGCCGTGTGTCCCTGAGGGCTGCGGGGGCAGGGGTGGTGACAGATTTATGGCTGGTCCCTGGCTATCCAGACCTGGTCCCAGGGACCCAGAAGGTCACTCAAGAGCAGAAGTGTCTCCTTCCTGGAGGGAGCTGGGACCCAGTTAGCTGAGCAGGTGGGTGTGGTGGGGCTGCACTCCTGGACACCGGGAGAGGCAGGGACAGCGGGGTGCAGGCTGGCCAGCACCGAAGCCAGGAGGGAGCCAGGACGGGTAGAAGGTGTGGCCTGTGCAGAGCCTGGAGCAGGACAGAGCCTGTTCTGGGCAGGAGGGAGGGGCTTGTGGTGGGGACAGAGGGGGCGGGCAGTGGGGTGGGACAGCCTGGTCCCTCAGTTTTGTTCCCTGTCATTGAGAGCCAGAACTAGAGTGGGTTCAAAGCCCCAGCTCGACACTCCACACCCCAGAGCTGTGAGGCGGCATGCAGTTCTGACCCTCTCCCAGGCTATTCCAGATGAACTTGGGTCCCCCGAAAAAGCTGGAGGAGCTGGAACCCGAGTCCCACGAGTACTGGCGACTGCTGCGCAAACAGAACATCTGGCGTCACAACCGCCTGAGCAGGAACAAGAAGCTGTAGTGTGAGGAGGGAGCATCTCACGGGAAGGTGCCCGGCCGGCCAGCGAGAGGGCTCGGCGGGGAAAGGTGCTTGCCACCCAGCTTGAAGACCTGAGTTCAATCCCCGAACTCTGATGGAGGAAGGAGGGAACTGATCCTGTAAACTGTCAACCTCCATATGTGCACCTTGGCGAGTGCAGGCCATGTGCACAGACACACACACGCACGCACGCACACACACTAAATAAACAGATACAAAAGTAAGTGAATAAAGGCACCTGTGGCGATGGACACACTTGCTGCCCTGGGCGGTCACACCTAGGAGGGCGCTTGGACATGCCGCAGCCCGGCCGCCTCTGCCCCACAGTGCCTGTGGGCTCTGTCTAGGACACCTCATCTTGAGCAGGCGGGCTGGGCCTGGCCCTAAAGGCCTTCAGGCAAAGCTAAGCCCAGGGGCTTCAACAATAAGGTCTGTGTTTGACCTGGTCCGGCGCCCTCCGGTGGGTGGCGATTGGAGAAGGTGGCATCGGCCCCTGGCCAGCTGCACATCCGGGCTCCCCGAAGGGAGCTGGGCACAGGACTGACTGCCCGTCCCCTCCATCTGGGATGTGGGTGTGGCTCACTTGTCCCTCTTTGGACCCCAGGGCTGGACCCGTCTTTGCCACCTGGGTCATGAGCCCCCTGATGTGGGCATGTGGCTCCCCTCGCCTTCCCAGATAGCTCTGCGTCCAGCTGACCCAAGAGAAGGGGTGAGATTGTGCTGGGAAAATGCCTGGGCAGGGCCGTGGGCCGCGGGCCCGTTGGGTGGTCCTGGTGGACCTCACTGGAGGGATTCGGGGCCCTGTCCATACAGCAGAAGTCTGTGGAGCCCCTTCTTGGCAGCAGCCCTCGTGATGCCCAGTGGGCAGAGGGGCTAGGACACGGCCATCTTACCCCAAATACCTGTGAACCCCTGAGGCTCTCCAGCACCTGCCAGAGTTACAGTAGAAGTGGGCTGGTGCACCTGATTCCTCCCGGCCCGCAGCCGCAGCTGCATGGCCTCCACCGCTGGGGACACGGCCTGGCCAGGGCCTTCACACAGGCTGTGCCCTCTGCCTGGACCACGTGCACCTCCTTCCACTCTGGACAAGGTTGGCCAAACTGTTGCCGTGGCAACCCCAGCCTGGGCCCCAGCGCACACTCCCTGCTCTCCTGTCCCCCTTGCAGCCGCATGAAGATTACCACTGAGTTTACGAGAAATCTTGTGTGTCAGCACCCAGTGTGGCTGTGTGCCACAGCTGTAGATGAGCGATGGAGGGACGGGGGGTGGGGGGGTGGACGGGTGGATGGTGGATGGGGGGTGGGTGGATGGGTGGGTGGATGGATGGATGGATGGACGGACGGATGGGTGGATGGGTGGGTGGGTGGATGGATGGATGGATGGGTGGATGGATGGATGGATGGATGGATGGGTGGATGGGTGGATGGGTGGTGGGTGGACAGATGGATGGATGAACGGATGGGTGGATGAATGGGTGGGGGATGGGTGGATGAGCTTTGTGAATGGATGAGCGATCGATCTATGGGTTGAGTGGATGAGTAGCGGGTATGTGGCTGTGTGTGGTTCGATGGATGAGTAGAAGAGCAGGTGGGTGGAGAGATGGAGGCATGCATGGTGGATGTGTGGTCTGGAGGTGGGTGAGTGGATGGCTGTGTCAGGGATGGGTCTGGGTGGTAGGTGGATGTGAAGGTAGACAGCATCCTGCCTGCTCTCGATGTTACTGTCATACCCTCTGACTCCCTGCTTGGCTTTGGTGTCTGGGATTCCATGGAAGAAAACCACCGTGGCCTGGGATCCAGAAAGTCTGGGTCCCCTCTGCACGCTGCCACTTTCTCTCAGGCCTCTGGAGACCTGCTCTCCTGGCACCCCTGTCCCGTCTGTGACATGGACATCCCGTTCGTTCATCCTGAGATGGGATGGGATCTGAACACCTAGCTTGGCGCCCCCACACACACACGGGGGTGACCCCTTGGGCTCACGTCTGTAGCGCCTCTATAAATGGGCACCATGGCTCAGGCTCCCTTCCCGGCAGGAGGAGGCGGGGCCCTGGGGGCTGGTGACTAGTGGGTCCCCGGCCTGGCTGTTCCCCAGAGGCTCGTGTACACGGGCTGGTAAGGCAGGTGCTGCACGCAAGGACAGTCGGCCTGTGCAGGTAGAGGGGCAGGGACTTGGAGCAACATCACAGGCATCAATAATCTCGCGGGCTCAGGACCGTGGGGGCAGGGCGAGGTCGCCACAACTGAATGCAGGGAGCTGGCTGCGTAGGTCTCCGATGGCCCAGAGAAGCGGGAGGGGGGCAGACACATGAATGTCACAGACAAATGTACGAAGTCCTTCCAATCGCTCTTTATGGGGGCCCTGGGTGTGGGGTTTCCAGGGGCTGCGGAGCCTGCGCACTGGCCCATCCTGGCCCTGTGACCCCGCACCTGGGCCCTCTTGCTTCAGGGGTCAGGGTTCCTGGCTCCGTGGGAGAGCTGAGCCCTCAGCTTCCTGTCCCCCAAGGGGAGCCGCGGCGCCCACGCTGCGGAGCTCGCGGCCCAGCTTCTCTGCTATTTTGCGGAAGGGCGGTCTGCGCGCAGGCTCTGCCTCCCAGCAGCTGCCCATGAGGGTGTGCACAGGTCCCGGGCAGCCGTCGGGGGGCTCCATGCGGTAACCCTTCTCCACGGCCTCTGAAACCTCCTTCAGCGACTGCAGACACAGGGCATGCAGCATGGGTGGGAGGTCTGCAGCACAGGACGCACAGCTGCCCCTCCCCAGGGCGCTGCTCACCATCTTGGGGTATGGAGCTCTTCCGTATGAGAAGACTTCCCACAGCAGCACCCCAAAACTCCAGACGTCCGATTTGCTGGAAAACCGCTGTGGGGGCCGAGGTCAGGGTGAGCAGGGTCCCTGTGGCCTCCCTGGACACAGTCCCAGGCTACTTCCTCCCCCCCCCCAATACTAAGCCCATGACTGCTTCAGAGATCTGAGGAAGTGCCAGGAGGAATGGGGGCCTGGGCTCCCTGGAGAGGCAGCCATTTTCCCTGGAAGCTCAGAGAGGTCAAGGGATGTATGTAGGGTCACACAGCCCAGTCACAACATCATCCTCCCTCTGAGGAACCCCAAAACCCCAGAGAGGGGTGGAACGCTGCTCACCCCATTCTTGAGAGCCTCAGGCGCCGACCACTTGACTGGCAGCCGGCTTGAGTCCAGCCCCTTCCGCTCGGCCTTGGCTAGGCCAAAGTCACTGACCTTGGCCACCAGGTCCTCAGAGACCAGGATGTTGCGAGCAGCCAGGTCCCGGTGTACCAGCTTCTTGCTCTCTAGGTACTCCATACCCTCAGCAACATGCCTAGGGACAGACAAGTCCCGGTCACCCCGCAGTCAGACCCCAGTTTCCCCTTCATCTTGGGGACCTACCTTCCGGGAAGGACTGTCACTTACAGAGAAAACTGCAGGAGTTGAGATGTGCTCACGAGGGCGCGGCCCCGCGTGCGCAGGAAGTTCACCAGGTTGCCCTGTTTGGGGGGGAGGGACCTGGGGGTCTCCAGGCTGCTGGGCCACCCCTGTCCATCCACCCATCCACCACCCCGCACACCTTGCTCACGTGCTCCATGACAATGTACAAGCCGTGGTGCAGGATCACGCCCAGGAGTCGTACCAGGTTTCTGTGCTGTAGCTTTCTGGGGAGGGGGGACGGGGAGGATGGGGGGCAGACAGATGGGGGTGGTGGGAAGTGAGTGCACACCCGGGACCCCGGCCCTGAGACCCAGTCCCACCCGGCCACTCACGTCATCACAGCCGTCTCATCCAGGAAGGCCTGGGCTGTCACATCACACTTGATATTCTTCACGGCCACCTTCTGCCCCAGGTACTCACCCTGCAGGACGGCTGTGGAGGGGGATAGAGCTCAGGACCCACCAACAAGACCCACAAACGGACCTGCTGACATCCCCGCGTAGACTCCCCCAGTGAGGGGCGTGGTCAGGGCGGAGCCCCGCCTAGAATCCCCCCCGTGAGGGACTGGGGGCGTGGTCAGCGTGGAGCTTAATGAGGGACTAGGGGCGTGGCCTGAATAGAGTATTGGCTCTAAATTCAGGAGGCCTTGTTCCATCCCTGGTCCCAAAAGAAGATATAAACAATTAATGCAAATACAATGGCTGTCTCATTATTCAGAATTCAAATTTCTGTTCCACGGAGAAGCCCACAGTCCTGCCCGTGTTTGCATAGTTTCCGGGTGCTCAGGACGGACAGGGCTTGGTGTGAGTCGGTTCACTGTCCTCTGCTCTAAGTTCCAGGACAAGCGCACACAGGGAAGGTGTCCTGAGTAGAGCGCCCAGGAAGATGCCGGGAGATGGGGGTGGGCTGCCGCCGGGCACCTGACAACCCGCACCCGTCCTGCACCGTCCTGCACTGTCCAGAAGGGAGGAGCGCCTTCTGTGCCCCCTCCTCACCTCCGAACTCCCCCTCTCCGATCTGGGCTCCCAGAGTCAGGTGCTGCAGGTCGAGTAGCCAGCCCGCTGCGGGAACAGAGACCAGTCAGAGCGGGCCAGGAGCCGCGGCCCTTCCACCCAGCCTGCATCCAGTCAGATGTGCAGCGCTAACATCCCACAGCTGTGCACACCTAAGCATGCGCCCACCGCAGCAGTTGTCCCAAGGCTGCATGGCGGACGCCCCACTCCAGGTCAAACCACAGGCTGCCCCAAGGGGATCATCAGAATTCAATCCCACCCGGTTCCCCAGACTTCAGCCACTGATCTCCCAGGGACACACGGAGATATGGAGAGCCACACAGGTTCTGGACTATTTCTGATCTTGTCTCTAGCAGGCTCTTGCACTCCACACATACCCTTCAGCTGCTCCTCAAAGCCCTCCTCCTTTTCCCCCAAAAGCTTTCTAAGCCACGAGTCTGAAGAGCCAAGCAGGACAGACACCTCGGTCCATCGTGGGCTTGTCTCTGGGACCCCAGACCCCACAGGAGACATGTGGCAGTCGGGCTTGGAAGACTCAGGGGCTTAACCAAGCCAAGGCGGGGGCTTGAGGATGAGAGATTGAGGCTGGGGTGGGAGGTGGGAGGCTGGGGTGGGAGGTGGGAGGCTGGGGTGGGAGGCTGGGGTGGGAGGCTGGGGTGGGAGGTGGGAGGCTGGGGTGGGAGGCTGGGGTGGGAGGCTGGAGTGGGAGGTGGGAGGCTGGGGTGGGAGGCTGGAGTGGGAGGCTGGGGTGGGAGGTGGGAGGCTGGGGTGGGAGGCTGGGGTGGGAGGTGGGAGGCTGGGGTGGGAGGTGGGAGGCTGGGGTGGGAGGTGGGAGGCTGGGGTGGGAGGCTGGGGTGGGAGGCCGAGTCTGGACTGCTGTGTATGAGGTGCCCTCTCCCGGGTGGCTATCATACCCTTTGCAAGCTCCTCCTCGGCTGACTTGGCGCCCTGTTTCCTCTTTGGCTTCACCAGCTTGGTGCAGATGGCCCCCTTGTCCTTGGTGTAATGCTGTAGGGACCGGCAGCCGTGAGCCTCCCCCACAATCTCCTCAGCGGGGTAAGCAGAACCCCCAGGTACCAGGCTAAGGTGAACGGGTTTCCATGGCAACAGTGGGTGCAGGATGGAAGGTGAGGGGCGGTGGGTGTCAACATGGGGCTCCCCGGAGAGGTGACCCCAATTCTAGAGACAAGTGAGACTCCTAGAGACCCCCCTCCATCTCTCCACCCCTCCCGCTCCAACCGTTCCCCACAGGTCACCTCCACCATGTCCATCAGATTACAGAAGCACACGGCCTCATCGATGGTGAGGTGGCCATCTCGATGCAGGACCCGGTAGTGGATGACGTCTCGGCCGAAACTGACACACAGGACGTAGTCTCCGGGGTGACGAGCCGATTCCCGCACGAGGAACAGCCCGTCCTCCGGCGGCTGCAGCTGCTGCACAGCTTCCTGGCCGGAGATCTTGCCGTGGAACCATCTGTGGGACCCGTGGGGACAGGATACAGCGTGGGGCAGGGGCGGCGGGCACCCTGATGCCACCCATCCAACCAGGGCGCCACTCACGGCATGAGACTGAGCTTGGGGTCTGCAGAGAGGGCCTCCCGCTGCCGCAGCGCGGCGGCCGCCAGCAGCCCCTCCTGCCCGCTTCCATGGTGCTTGGCGCGGGTACCAGCTCTTGTCCTGCACAGGGAGGGCGGGGAGGGCGGGGAGGAGCCGGTGGGTGTCTGTCCTGGCACCCCTAAGTGCACCCCAACTACCCTTCGGCCCCCCCTCACCTCGCAGGCCTCCAAGATGGTCACCATGTCGCCCTTGCGGAAGGCCAGCTCACCCGGCTTGGGGCGCGAGTTCTCACACTTGGTCATACATTGAGTCCCAGGGGCCCAGCGCCGCTGGGGATAAGACAGAGGCAGGGGGATGTCAGGGACAGGAGGAAGAAGTGGGAATTGGGAGGGACAGGGAGACCTGAGAGAAACTGGGGGCTGGTGGAGCAGAGGACAGGACAAGGGAATGGTGAAGCGGGCTTGTAGCCTAGCCCTCAGGCAGCTGAGACAGGAGGATGCCAGACCAGCTAAAGGCCAGCCTGGGCTACAGTGAGACTTCTCTCAAAAACTAAAAACTAACGCTGGGTGTGAAGGCCCACACCTGTAATCCCAGCACTCGAGAGGCAGAGGCAGGCGGATCTCTGTGAGTTTGAGGCCAGCCTGGGCTACAGAGCGAGTTCCAAGCCCAGGCACATTTATACAGTGAGACCCTGTCCCAAAAGCAAAATAAAATAAAAAATAAAACCCTGGGGGTGTCTAATATAGAGAAAAATAGGGGGTGAGGATGGAAAGGAATCGTGTTAGACAGAGAGAGAGGGGGGGGGCACAGAATCACAGTCACATGTGGAGGCCTGGGTGGCCAGTCTGGCCCAGTCCCTGGGGACTTTCAGGGTTGGAAGCTTGCCTCGGGATGCACCCGCCCTCCCACGGGGACAGCTGAGGAAGGTCTGGTGACTCGGGGCCCCACACTCACGGTTGGCATCCTAGCTGCGGCAGGCGAGGGGTGCCAGGCTCGGAGGAAGCGAGGGCTCACCTGTGGAGGAGGCAGTGTCATGCTTGGGGGATGTCCCCAGGTGCGGTTCCTTCCTCTGGGCCTGGCTGGGTGGAGGCGGCACCAGGAGGCAAAGAGCCCCCTCAACATCCCTCAGGTGGCTTAGGTCGTGATCCCCTCTGCAGCCCTTGGCTTTGGGAAGTTATCTTTACCCGAGGGAAGTCCTTAGACTCCCAGCCATCAAAGGCCAGCCGGGAGACCCCGGAGCCTTGTCCTGCCATTGCTCGGGAAGGGAAACTGAGGCCCAGAGGCAGGAGTGCAGGAATCCGATGGCTTTGGTGGCAGCCAGGGCTGTGTGTGGGGAGGACAATGCCAGGAGCTGGGCCTGCGGCTTCCTCTTTTCTGGGCTGTGGCCAGGGGCGGTGACTCAAGGTCATTCCTGGGAATCTGACCCTGGGTGGAGCCTGGGGAGGCCTGGCTTCTACGCTGCTCCTCAGGTCATCAGGGGTCACCAAGGAAGCATATGGAAGGACCCACACCACCCCAGCGCCACTGCAGGGCATTGGCTGCCAAGGTCCCCAGCTGGTGGCTGGCAGGGTCAGGGCGGGAGATTGGGGTGCGCTTCTGGCCTCAGGCTCAGCGGGGTTTGCAGGGCAGCTGCGCGCAGGCGGAGATGCACGTGCATCTGGGTACAGGTGCCACCCGGCCACCAGCGTGTGCGCGACACGGGGGCTGGCTAGACGCGGGCACCTGTGCGTGTGCCTGAGGCGCAGACGGGCCCTGCAGTGACCACCGGGGCGCGCGCACTCAGAGACGCGCACGCCGCACCCAGAAAAAAAAATATCCAGCGGTGGCACCTGACGCCCCCAGGGTCCAGGATCATTTTGGGGGGCGCCCCCTCTCCATCCGCGCGCACGCGCTCACCTGCTCAGGGCGCGACCCCGGGAGGGTCCCCGCCAGCGGGTAGTGTGCCCCAAGGCTCAACTCGGAGCAACTTGCTCCGCTTCCTCATTTTGGGGCGAGGATGGAGGGGACCCGGCTCGGAGCCCCCGCGGGTCCTAGCGCCGGCCGCACTGCAGGCTGCGCTGCCGCCGCCTCCTGCTCCGCCTCCTGCGCAGCCCAAGCGGGATGCTGGGTGCCCGGTGCCCTCTGGATCCCCGCTGAGCCCCGGCCTTCCGTCGCCCACCCCAGGAAGGCTGGGAGCGCGGAATGGCTCGCGCACGCGCAAGCGCAAGGAGTGGGAAGGAGCTCCCGGTTTGGGGAGGTGATGAAGGCAAGTAGAGAGGCCTCCGCGCTGCAGGCCTGGCCTCCCGGCCTCGGCCTCCACTCCAGGCTGCGCTGTGAGCCTGACCCACGCCCATACAAGTACTTTCAGAAGTGCCAGGCACTCCGTGCTGTGGGGCCCTCAAATGCTCTCCCAGCACTCTGGAGGCCGAGGCAGGCGGATCTCTGTGAGTTCAAGGCCAGCCTGGGCTACATAGAGAGTGGGAGGAGCTCAGTAGTGGAGGACAAGTTTGGACAGAAGTGCCTTGCACTGAGGGACGTGGCACTTCCGGAAGCCACAGGTCGGTAATCACAAGTCCCCAGCAGGTGTGGGTACCCACTTAGGAATCCTTGGCCAGGGAGGTCCACTGCAAACCACCTTCTGCTCTAGACTGACCCTATTGCTGACGAAACGGCCGGCCGGTTCCTCCCTGCTGCCGCGCACGCAGCTCCCACACTGCGGGAGCCGCTCCACTGGTGCCATGGTGGCCGGAGAGTTCCCGTAACCAACTGCTCCCGGATAGGATCTGACCCGACCTGCACAGGTGCCACCGATGCGCCCTTCATGCCCTGCCTACAAACCAGTCAGAGCCCAGGCTGGACACCCGCGGCCTCAGCAGGCCGCGCGCTGTTGCTTTGCCCAGTGAACTTTGTCCAGATGTTTATTCTGGTACCTACAGTTAGCAAAGATCCAGAACTGGGACTGGGGGCTCAGTGGGCAGCACACCGTGGAGGAGTCACAGGCCGGTCATCCCGGCACTGGGGGAGTAGAAGCAGCAGGGAAAAAGAGTTAAGGTCAGCCTCAGCTACAGAGATAACGTGAGGCCAGCCTGGGCTACCCGAGATCCTGTTGCAAAAAAAAAAAAAAGTCTGAAAAGCTTACCTGTTAAAATGACACTGTCCCTGAGGGTTGGGGTTGCGCACTTGCAATTCCAAGCTTTTGGGGAGGCTGAGGCAGGAGGATGGAAAGATCAGGATACAGAGGGCACTGCGTAAAACAAACCCCATAAACAGTGTCTCTGTGCACTGTGGTCTTGGCGGAGCTGGGTGGGGGCGTCTGAGGTGTGGTTACCCCCTCATTGGGGGCCTGGGGCTATCACTCCAGGGACATGAAGGACGCATTTTCATTGTTAAGCCATCACAGCCGCCTGAAATGGAGTCAGAACAGGAGCCGAGGAAACCCCGCTGCCAGGAAGTTCTCACCCAGACTCGGCACTGCTGACCACGCCCTGTCCGGTGAAGCTTCTGGACACCTGATGTGGGACATGAGCGTGCTAAGCAATGCTCCTGATGGGGCCGCAGGGGCCGCAGGGGCCGGGCTCAGTGGGCACAGCACTCGCCCCATGTGCATGAAGCCCTGGGCTCTACGCCAGCACCGTCCAGTGTGGTGCTGTGCGCCTGTCATCCCAGCAATGGAGAGACTGACGCAGGGCGGTCAAGAGTTCAAGGTCAGCCTCAGAAACCCGGGGCGGCTACATGAGACTCTGTCTAAAGAACAAATATGAAATGTCCTAACACTTCTCTTTAAGACAGTTTCACTCATAGCCCAGGCAAGCCTAGAACTTGTCATGCTCCTGCCTCAGCATCCTGAGTGCCGGATGACAGGTGTGTGCCACCATGCCCGGCTCTCTCCACCACGCCCGGCTCTCCACGTATATTTTTATAAAGCCGCTTCTTTCTGCAGTATCAGGAGCCATTTGCTTCCCTGTGCAGGGAGCGGGCATTGTGCCCACCTTGCAGATGGGGAAACTGAGGCCCTGGGACTCACTGCCATCAATCAAGGCTCTGGGGACACCCTAGCGTCTCAGTTTCCATGGAGATCGCTCCCTTGCAGCCTGCAGCCTGGCCGGATCCTCCTGCCCCAATTAGCATGCCTTTAAATTTAGCTGCTGGTGCTTCTCCTGCTAGGGGACTCCCGGATGCAGGGAAGGACAAGGCTTCCTGCGGGGGGGGGGGGGGGGGGGGGGGGGGGGAGGGGAATAACCCTCGCTCTCTTCGGGACCCAGGCGCTGTCGCCCCACCCTTTTTTTAGGTTTTGAGACAGGGCTTCACTGTGTAGCCCAGGCTGGCCCAGCACTCCGGGTCATACTATACAAAGCCCACGAGGACTGGAGATAGGAGTCGCTTCCTGTCATGTCTGCAGAAGAAAAACGGGGATCGAAATGCGCTCACAGCCCCCCCCCCCCACTGAGTGTCAAAAAATCAGGACGTGGAGTAGGAGTGAGGACCCAGAGCGTGGGGCCGTCCCACACCGCACGCTTTCTCTGTGACACACACGGTGAAGAGAGCCCCCCCTCCGAGGGTTGGTCTCTGACCGCACACGCACACCGCACACGCACACCGCACACGCACACCGCACACTGCACACACACCCCGCACACACACACCGCACACGCACACCGCACACTGCACACACACCCCGCACACCGCACACGCACACCGCACACGCACACACTTTGTTATTGTTTTGGGTTTTCGAGACAAGGTTTCTCTGTGTAGCCCAGGCCGGCCTCGAACTCACAGAGATCCGCCTGCCTCTGCCTCCCGAGTGCTGGGACTAAAGGCGTGCGCCCCACCACATCCAGCTCCGTTATAAAATTTTAACAAATGCCTATGACATAAAAGTCCCCATTTTACCCGTCTCAGGCCCGCGGCACGGCTCTCACTCTCGCTGCAGCTGAAACCTTGTCTCCAGAGCTTAAACTGCCCCATCCCACGCTAACTCCATCCCCTCC
This sequence comes from Peromyscus californicus insignis, assembly GCF_007827085.1. Taxonomy (NCBI): domain Eukaryota; kingdom Metazoa; phylum Chordata; class Mammalia; order Rodentia; family Cricetidae; genus Peromyscus; species Peromyscus californicus. The sequence goes on from NW_026294492.1 coordinate 53,669,686, forward strand.
CCTGCCCTGGGCCCTCGCCGAACCACTTCCTGTCTCTGTGGGTCTGATGACACCAACCCTGTGGTGTGAGGTCCATGTCACTGGGCATCATGTCAAGGGCCACCTGCGTTGGAGCAGTGGCCAGAATGCCCTTCATGGCTGTATAATATTCCAGCGAGTGGCTGGACCACATCATGTGGCCCATTCGTTCCTTGGAAAAGTCTTTGTTGTCTCCTTCGCATTTTATTTTCAAAATGTCAGTGAACGTGGGGTGGGGGAGGCCGGGGGTGTGTGTGCTGCGTTCCCCGTCCTGAGGAACACCCGTCCTCTGGCTGGCTCTTACTGCCAGCCTCGGTGGTCACCGTCTTTCCTGCGGTCAGCAGTGAGTGACCTTGCGCACGCGGGTCTTCCCGACCCCTCCTGCCTGGGCCACGGTCCCGCCCACACGCGTGCGTCATCCGCCCACACTCACCTTGTCTCCTAGCAACGCTCCTCTGCATCCGCAGCCCGGGTCCAGCTCTCCGTCACCACCCGGGCGCTCGGTTTCCTGCCTTGTCTGGGGTCCAGCCTTGTGCCCTTGGCCCTCGGCTGGCCTGCTGCGGGGTCCCCTGCCCCGCGGGGACAGGACTCGGAGCGGGAGGGTCAGTTGCTGCGGCGCTTGGCGGCTTCAGGGAGCTGCACGGCCCAGACGGGACTCCATCTGGACTGAACTCACCAAATGCTGGATTTCGCAGTCGCGGAAGCTCCGTGGTTTGGGGTTGCTAGGCGGGTCCGACTTAACTCTTTGTCACCTGGTGTGGACTCATCTGCCTTCCCGGGGAGACACGGGTGGGCTTGGTGGAGGGGCTCAGTGCAGAGCCGTGGGGCGTGGTCCTCTCCTGTCACTGAACCTGGCCACCAAGGTCTCGGCCACCAGTCCTCCCCACCCGTGAGCCCGCCTAACTGTGAAGCACTGTCCCCCTTAACCAGCCAGAGCCGCGGGCTCTGGGCGCCACCAGGAAGACGCCTTCTCATTTGGTTACCCATGTGTGCCCGGCCAACTAGACCCAGCCCGCAGCGGGCACTTTCCCGTCCGCGGTGACCCCGTGTCCCTATTGGACTTTCTGGTATAGACGCTGGGCAGCGGTGGGTGGCGGGGTGGAGGCTGGCAGGGAGGACAGCTGTGATGGAGGCTGAGCTTCGGGGTTCCACTGGGAGGGGGCGCTGGGGAGAAGGAAACTGGAAGGCAGGCTTTCCCAAGGCCTGGGGCCTGAGTGTCTCCCCGTGCTCCAGGGCGCCTCCTCCAGGAAGCCCAAGCAGAGTGCTCCTGACCAGGACCTCCTCAGGCCCGGAGCTGGCATGCATCTGTGTGGGGCTGTGCAGGGGGTAGCCACGGAGCTGCTGGGGGGCGGGGCTGGAGCTCCGCCCACGCTCATGACGCAGCTTGGTGTGGGGAGACTGAGGCCTGTGGGCACCCCCACCCCCACCCCAGAGTGATGGACACGAAGGCCACACGCACACAGGCAGATCTGCTTTATTCCCATTCTGGCCAAGTTCTGGATGATTCTACAGACTACAGGCGCTGCGCCATGTGCGAGCTGGTCTTTAAAGCCACAGGCAGAATGGAGCAGGGTTGAAGCCTTGGGTGGTCGGGGGTTCAGGGGTGGCCTAATGAGGCACAGCTGTGCCCACACCCAGTGGTCCGCAGGATAACCTGGGCTAGCAGAAGGCACTCAGTGACTGGGGTTCCACTGCGGGGTGACCGTGTCCCAGGGGCCATCTGTGTCCTCACAGCTGGGGTGCAGTAAGGGTTTGTGTGAAGGACATGGGTGGGTTTGGGGTCTGGGGAATCCCGTGCTGTGCTCTCTCCACTCCCACTCTGTGACTTTAGAATCTTCCGGGCCACCCTTCCTGGCATTTCAAGGAAGCGATTCAGATCTCACCTGCTTCATATGACATGGGGGAGTTTCAAACTGCAATTAGTACCAAGGAGTGGAGGTCGCTGCTCCCTGGCTGGGGGGTGGAGGTGGGGGTGACAGAGCCATGGGCATGGGGGTCACCACAGCATTGTGAATAAACCTACAGACCCAATGGCAAAGGTGCCCCACATCAGGAGGAACCAGCAGCTGGAGGGCCCACGCCAGTTCAGGCCTGTGGTGATGGCTGGCTCATGGCAGCCCCGCTGTGCCCTGCCGGCCACGCTTCCTCTCCCCAGGGCCCTCCTGGGCCTGACTAGCCTCCCTCATCCTCTTCCGTGCCCGGGCCCCAAATCTGGTCCGTGGAGGTAACTGTTCCATGTGAAGGACCTTGTGTATCTGCCGGAAAGCCACGAGACGCAGGGCACGCTGTGGACAGTGGAATTCTGTCAGGGTGTGCCAGCCAGGCCTGGGGGTTCAGGCCTGCCATCTGCAGGGACCAGGGAGCAGAGCTGTCTGTCCCTTGTTACAATTGCTGGTGCCAGGCATGGAGCCTGCGGAATGCCACCTCTGGTGCTGGCACTGGCTGGCCTGGAGCCCTTGGGACACCACCTTTACTTCCTGGCTGGAGGGACCCTGAATTCTGTGTGAGACACCTGACTCTCCTGAAAGTGGCGGTGTGTGGAACCCTGGGTTTGTGCGGCTGAGACACTTCCTTTTGAGACTGCAGCTCATGTAGCCCAGGCCTGCCTCAAACTCTATAACCAAGGACAGCCTAGAACTTCTGATCCCCCTGCTGGGGATGGAGCCTAGGGCTCTGTGTATGACAGGGGAGTACTGTGGACTCCTGTGTCCTAGGGCTCTGTGTATGACAGGGGGTACTGTGGACTCCTGTGGCCTAGGGCTCTGTGTATGACAGGGGATCACTGTGGACTCCTGTGGCCTAGGGCTCTGTGTATGACAGGGGATCACTGTGGACTCCTGTGGCCTAGGGCTCTATGACGGGAGTACTGTGGACTCCTGTGTCCTAGGGCTCTGTGTATGACAGGGGAGCACTGTGGCCTAGGTCTCTGTGTATGACAGGGGAGTACTGTGGACTCTTGTGGCCAGGCCAGTCAGTGCTGCCCTCTGGAGCTGTTTGTCACTCCCAGCCCCACTCCTGAGTCCAAACTCTGCGGGAGGAGGAGGATGGGGACCCATGTACCTGTGCACTGGCGGTCAGGTCTTCTCGCTGCTGTGGGGTCATGGGCTCCAGGGCATCCTGTGGGCCTTTCTCACAGGGGTCCTGTAGCCCTGGGCCATCTGAGCCAGGGAGAAGGTGGACACCTCTGTGAGGGGCTAGTGGGACACACGGCCACCCGCCACAGAGGGAGACTACACTTCTGTGTGTGCTGTGTCTGCAGCGACCGAGGCCCACATCGGGCGAGGCCTTGGTAACACACAGTCACCCTTGGGGCACACTGCATGGGTCCCCTATGGCCTCTTTGCACCTGTGTGGGTGCCCATGCCCCAGCCTGTGACAGCCTGTGACAGGCCTGACCCGTGACCCTCCTTTCCCACTCAGAGTCACCCACGTCTCCAGGAATCCTATAGGGACACCCAAGGCCAATTCATGTCCCTTCAGAGGGCACTGTGGCACTTTCTGCTCCTCAGACTCCTTATGAAGCTGAACCTTGAACTCCTGACCCCCCTGCCTCAGCCTCCCAAGTGCTGGGGTGACAGGTGTGTGGCACCAGGCCTGGACTGCGCAGTGCTGGGGATGGGACTCAGGCTTCAGGCACGCTAGGTGAGTGCTCTGTGCAGAGCCACAGCCCAGCCCCACCGTGTGGTGCCACAGTCCCAGCAGAGCCCTGTGGCTTCCCTAGAGCTCCAGCCACGGTTCACATGCACGTGGACCAGACAGGCACCAGCTGCACCAGCCATAGCGGACGATGCAGCCAGTGTGTGCATGGCGCTGGCACAGGGTGACTGCTGGGGTAGCCCTGGCCTGGGGACGAGACAGACGCTGCCCTTGTTACCCTGTTGTGTCCCTAGAGGATGGGGGCATACCTCTGCCCCTGTGCTGTGGGCTGTGGACCACAGTTCCAGTGTGTGTGGGTGACCCTTTCTTCTTGGGCAAGTATGTGGATGGCCACGGCCTCTGCTGCCCATGCCCCAGCCTCCCACACCCCATTCCTGTCCCCATCGCTGACCTGTCAGGAGTGCGCCTGTGGCCACGTACTCCAGGACCCTCCGCATAGCATCCCCTGGGCTCAAGGGCCGGGGTGCACTGCTCAGCACCTTCTCCACCAGCAGCTCCATGGCCTGAGGAGGACACAGGGACACGTGGGGGCACGATGGGACACACTGTTGCTTGGATGGCGGGGCAGGGATGATAAACCAGGCCACGCTAGATTATGTGTCTGTGGCCGGGCCAGGTTCAGGGTCCTATGATGTGGGCTGTGAGAGTTCCAGGGGCGTCCTGGCTCCTCACCCTGATGCCGCCAGGTCTGTGTGAGGACGGCACATTTCCCTGGGACACTGGCATCTGCACAGGGTCTGGACTTCACCCTCAGTGCAGTGACCCGAGGGGTCTTCTCATTTTGAGGGCCTGGTGACACCTGTCTTGTTAAAGCTCCCATCTGCCCACTCTGGGCTAGCCGGCTGCTGAGTGGAGACCTGGCCGGCCCCCACTGTGGCTCTCCACTGTCCCCTACGGCCTTACCCAGGCGGGCAGGGCCCCCCAGGGGGGCAGGCAGCGGCACAGCTCCCGCAGAACCCGGATGACAATCACACATGGCTGCAGGCCACTGGCACGGGCCTTGGGGAGGAAACATAGTGGTCAGGGCGAGGGACTCAGGGACAGACCGTGGCTGGTAACTGTCCCCACTCCAGCCACCCCACGTCCTGACCTGGAACCACTTGGCATGGCGGAGGGCTGCCAGGGTCTCGAGGCACCTCTCCCGATCCAGGACGTCCTCCGGGTCAGACAGAGAGTCTTGCAGTCCTGTGGGCAGGGGCAGGACACTGAGTCCCTTCCTGCTGAGCCCCAGCCTCAGAGGGTGGCCCTGTCCTTCTGCACCCCACACTGCTCACTCACAGCCCCCACTCAGCTTCCCGCCCCATGCCCAGCACACAGAATCTGTATCTAATATTAGACAACCTGCCGTCAACGCAGGTGACGGCCCTGCAGGTCTCGGGCCTGGGGCCTGGGCACACGGAGAAGCCGTTCCTAAACTACACCGGCTGGGGCACGGCTCAGTGGGAGAGACCTGTGCAAAGCGCGGGCAAAGGCCCCGAAACACCAGCCCTTAGCTCCACCCCCAGATGCAACCCTGCAAGACCCTGTGGGACCAGAGACACTGAGGCCACTGGGGCCTTCCTGCCCAGAGCAGGGTGTGTCTGCTGCACCCTAGAGACTCAGGAAGTTGGGGATGTACCTCGTTTTACAGAGGGGTCTTCGCGCATCAGAGGCGAGGTGGCAGACACAGTGACCTTCACCCCGGGCTCCACACAGGCCGAGATAACGATGTTGGCATCGTGGTCAGATGAGACTTCGTACTTTTCTTCTGCCACTATCTGGGTGTGCACAGGACATGAGGCCACATGACTCCAGCCGAGAGCAGAGTCCACACCAGAGGGAATGCAGATGGCATGTGGACCCATCTGTCCACCTTCGTGTGCCTGCTCCTAGGAGGCCAGACCCTGCCTTGGAAACTCCTATGTGACTTAATACCCACCAGGAAAGCACACACATGGAAACACTGAGGAGCCTCTCTATGTAAAGAGTACCTGATGCTCAATAAGACAAGCAATGTAACAGAAGAGCAACTGGTGATGAGCCAAAGACCAGCAGGAAAGGAAGGAAACAAACGCCTTCTCACACGTCAATCACCCCGTGGTCAGACAGAAGGAAACTGTCAAGCTGCCACTGATACCTGTGAGTACAAAGTCCAGGAAGAGTGTGTGTGCGTGTGTGTGTGCGTGTGTGTGCGCGTGCACGCACGTCCTGGTTCTAGGAATGGAGCCCAGAGCCCTGCACCTGAGAGTGATCACCACTGAGCTACAGACCCAGCCTTGGCCAGAGTTTGCCATCCTCCTGCCTCAGTTCCTGGGATGACAGGTACACAGCTGATTCCTTTCTCTTGTGTGTGTTGAGGCCAGAGACTGAAGCCAGATTGTTTCTCAATTGCTTTTCTGCCTTGGTTTTTTTGGTGGTTTGTTTTGGTTTTTTGAGACACCATTTCACTGTGCAGCCCTGGCTGACTTGGAACTCAGAGATCTGCCTCCCAATGCTGGAATTAAAGGCGTGTGTCACCACTGCCTGGCCTGTGACTGGCTTTTTACGTAGGTTCTAGAGATCTGAACTCGGATCCCAATGTGTATCTGATGGAGACACTCCCCAGCCCTGCAGGCCCTGGCTGGGAGCCCAAGGCCAGCCTTGCTCTTACCGACAGCTCTCGGGGCAGCTCCTGCTTGATCCTCTGCAGCAGGGAGTGCGTGGGCTTCTTGGAGCACAGCAGGGTCAGCTGCACACTGTGGTCCCCACGCAGGACCAGGCCCTTGGCCAGGATGCCAACCCGCACCACACCCTTGAGCATCCGTGGTTGCGGAGGTGCCAGGGTGCTGAGGAGACAGAGCGGCAGGCACACGTCAGCAGGGAGGGTTGGAAGGGCCCCCAGGGTGCTGCACCCCTGAGCTCCAGGGAAGGGGCCCCTCTGCAGGGACACTGGCTGATGGGAAATGAAACACATCCAATATCCACCTGCAGCCCCATACAAGCAACCCCATCACTGGAGAGGCCAGACATCTACCTATCTATGATCTATCTGTGGATCTACCTATCAATCTATGATCTATCCATCTATCTATAGATCTATGATCTATCTGTGGATCTACCATCTTTATATGATCTATGATCTATTCATATGATCTATCTATCATTTACCCATCATCTCTCATCTGCGTCTCTGTGACCTGTGACCTATGATCTGTCTACCTGTCTATGAACCTATCTATATCTGAAACAAGGGCTCATGTGTAGCCCAGGCTAGCCTCACACTCATAGCTCTCTTGCTGTTTCAGCTTCCTGAGTGCTGGATTCGCCAACCCCGACACATGGGCGGGTTGGGTGGGAGGGACTTTCTCCATCAGAAGTCTTGGGGGGACTTGAGACAAGGGGGTAGGACAGAGCTTTAGCCCTGTGGCATTCACGGCTCGTGCCGCGGCACTAACCCATGCTGGTTGCTCTCCTCGGCCAGCGTGTCTGACACCAGTCTGAGGGCGCGTTCTGTGTGGGACACTGCCGTCTGGATGGCCTGCAGCTCCTCCTCAGTAGGGTAGATGGAGGCATGCTTGCACATGACATGCCGGTCGTCACTGCTCTCTGGCCGGCGCCCCGACTGTGGGGAGAGCCACCCTCATCAAGGGTGGGCTGGGGACAAAAGAGCCAGCCCTGGCAGGGCTGTGGAGAGTGTAGAAGGCCAGGCAGGCTGCAGGGAGCCTTGGCAGACAGGCGGTGGCCATGGCCAGCAGCTCAGCAGCTCCCGCAAGGGAACCCATGCCGGGGCTTGGGTCTGGGTGGGACGGCTCTCCTCTGGCAAAGTTCTTCCATTTGCAGGCCAAAGGCTAAGCCACACAGGGTGTGTCCCCAACCAAGAGGCCAGACTTAGGTACCTACTCAGCCTGAGGACAGACATCTGTGGAGAACTGGAGGAAGCCAGAGTGTAGGACAGTCATGCATGTGACCTGAGGCTTGGCAGGTGTGACATGCCACGCTGGACCCACACACTGGGTAGTCTTCAGGGTCCTGTGCTCTCTGAGGGGCTCCTAAGGCCTGTGGGGACTGAGAAGGTTCCTACATGGCACATCGGTACCCAGCACCCACCTGGCGCCGGGCGGTGGCCATCCCTGGTTTGGCAGTGGGCGCTGGCAGGGCCCAGGCAGGTAACATGGGTGACTGCTCATCCTCCTGGGGCTGTGAGGGCTCCTCAGGCTGCCTGCTCTGTTCTTCCTGCTGTCTGTGGTGACCAGATGGAGACACACGGCTGTGGTTACCAGAGAACCCTGAGGTACACTCCAGCCCCAGGGTCCAGGTCACCAGAGAGGTCTAAAGGAGATGCAGAGACTCAAGAGGTCGAGGACATCAGAGGTCAGGGGACATCAGAGGTCAGGGGACATGGGGACATCAGAGGTCAGGGGACATGGGACATCAGAGGTCAGGGGACATGGGACATCAGAGGTCAGGGGACATGGGACATCAGAGGTCAGGGGACATGGGGACATCAGAGGTCAGGGGACATGGGACATCAGAGGTCAGGGGACATGGGACATCAGAGGTCAGGGGACATGGGACATCAGAGGTCAGGGGACATCAAAGGTCAGGGGACATGGGGACATCAGAGGTCAGGGGACATCAGAGGTCAGGGGACATGGGACATCAGAGGTCAGGGGACATGGGACATCAGAGGTTAGGGGACATGGGACATCAGAGGTCAGGGGACATCAAAGGTCAGGGGACATGGGGACATCAGAGGTCAGGGGACATCAGAGGTCAGGGGACATGGGACATCAGAGGTCAGGGGACATCAAAGGTCAGGGGACATGGGGACATCAGAGTTCAGGGGACATCAGAGTTCAGGGGACATCAGAGGTCAGGGGACATGGGGACATCAGAGGTCAGGGGACATCAGAGGTCAGGGGACATCAGAGGTCAGGGGACATCAGAGGTCAGAGGACATGGGGACATCAGAGGTCAGGGGACATCAGAGGTCAGGGGACATGGGACATCAGAGGTCAGGGGACATCAGAGGTCAGGGAACATGGGGACATCAGAGGTCAGGGGACATCAGAGGTCAGGGGACATGGGGACATCAGAGGTCAGGGGACATGGGGACATCAGAGGTCAGGGGACATCAGAGGTCAGGGGACATCAGAGGTCAGAGGACATGGGGACATCAGAGGTCAGGGGACATCAGAGGTCAGGGGACATGGGGGACATCAGAGGTCAGGGGACATGGGGACATCAGAGGTCAGAGGTCATGGGGACATCAGAGGTCAGAGGACATGGGGACATCAGAGGTCAGAGGACATGGGGACATCAGAGGTCAGGGGACATGGGGGACATCAGAGGTCAGAGGACATGGGGACATCAGAGGTCAGGGGACATGGGACATCAGCGGTCAGGGGACATGGGGGACATCAGAAGTCAGGAAACGCCAGAGGTTGAAGGATTGCATGGAGGCCAGAGGGGACACCGTGGTCACCTTAGCTCAGAGCTCCAGCGCCGTGCATCCTCCAGTCTCTCCTGAGCCAGCTGCCGCTGCCTCTGCAGCCGCTTGACCAGCACCCTCTGCATGGGGCCGCTGGGCCGGGCGGCCACTGCAAGTGTAGGGTCCACTTTCTTCTGCAAAAGCAAAGCCAGACGATGGTGACGCCAGAGGGGACGGACAGGCACAGCGGCCACCTCACGGGCACCCAGCAGCTCTTCTTACAGATGTGCAGCCCCCCACCACAGCAGCAATGGGGGGAGGGTGCTGAGGGGCGCAGCAAAGGACCGCAGCTGTGACAACCAATGGGAACTTTGGGAACGGTCCTGCGAGAACCGGAGGCGTTTCTCAGGTGACCAAGACTGCTATGAGGCTGCGCATGGGCACTCAGGTTCACACTGTACTGCTGACCCAAGCATCAGGCGGGTCACGAGTGCAGCTCCACACGGACAGCCACCAAGGAGGACGCTCTGTCTGCCCAAGCTCAAGCCACATGTGCTCACTGAGGGACTAGAGACACTCGGCCAGTGAGGAGGTGCTACAGCTAAGCACAGGCCGGGGTCCTCGTGCGCCCTGGCCTCCAACATCTGCAGACTCTCCTGCAGGACCAGGGAGAAAGACTCCCTCGGTGAGGGACAAAGCTGTGGACGTGCCTGCCCAGCCCCTACCTACCCATTCACTACCCATGCCCCCCACCTCCTCCCTGTTCCTCTCCATTGCCACCGGTTCCTTTCTCTCCCGGTACCTCACCAGTCGCGCCCCCAGCGCCCCCTTGTGGTCCTGGCCGGCCTCTGGTGCCCCTGCTGGACATACCCTGTACTGCAGCCGGTGCCTGCGTCCAGTCAGGTGCATGTCCCTGGCGTTGCGGTCATTGAAGCTGCATTCACAGAGCTTGCATCGGAAGCGGATCACCTTCCCCTCGTCACTGCAGACCTGGGACAGAGCACAGCTCAGCTTCCCATGGCCAGCCCCGATGCCCTGGAGGACGCTGGGCCTCCTGGTGGGCTGGTGGGGTGGTGTCACCCCAGAGAGGCGGCACTGGAAGCCCAGGTTCTGCCCTGACATGGTTCCTTCCTGCCCCCAGCCCCACCCCAGGGTGCAAGAGCCCACATCCCATGATGCCTTGCTAGCTGCCGGGCACTTTCTTTGGTCTGCATGGCTTCTGTCTAATGTCCTTGACCAAGTGACAGGCCACTGCAGCTGGTGAGCCCTGCATGGACAAAGTGCAGGGTACAGAGACACCCTGTGCTGCCAGGGCGGTCTGGGCAGGCAGGGACCACGGAGCCAGCTCTGAATGGAGAAGGCTCTGCATAAGGCAGAAGCGTGTGAGGTAACTCTCCACCCTGGGTGTCTGTGTGGTGGTGGCCAGCAGGGACTCTCCTTGGGCTGGCATTCAGAACCCAGGGCCTCAGGGTGGAAGGGACCTGGCTGATTCTCCCAGGAAAGGCTGGCCAGGGTGTGGAAGCCACCTGAGATGGACAGGGCTTAGCTCTCTGGTGCCCCAGCCCAGCCTCCATAGGCCCCTCAGGCTCGCCGAGCAGTGGCGCTGGGCAGGAGGGTCTCGATGCCTAGCTTTCCCACCTCTTGGCCCCTCTTAGCACTCCCAGGGAGAAGGTGGACATGAGAACAGGCTGGTGTGGCAGCACCTGAAAAGCCACAGGGCCTGTGGTTCTGCATGGAGTTCTGCTTGGCAGCTCCGTTCTCAGAACCCCACGGGCCCAATCTCAACAGCCCCTGGGAGCTCTGCCACAAGACTGTCAGCAGCCTCGCATGCTCACCTCTTCCACATACTCTGTGCCCACTGGCTCAACGTCCCCACAGGTCCCCGAAGCTTCCCCAGGGCCTCCCCTGGTGGCCTCCGCCTTGGGGTGTGATGGTCGCTTTTCTCCAGGTCGGTTGTGTGCTGTCTGCAGCTCAGGTGGCCCTGCCAGAAACCATGGCTGGCCGCAACCCCCGGCTCTCCCCACCCCTTTCCCACAATGCCATGGGAATCTGAACCAGAGGGGAAGCGGCCTCTCCCTCCTGTCATGGAGCCACGGAGGGCAGGCATGTCACAGGTCTGTGTGGTAACACAGCTCAGAGCCAGGACAGTGAGCCGCTGCTCCGCAAGCAGACACTGACTGATGAGGACAGGCCACCTCGAGGGAGCGCCAAAGGACAGTGACCCTCTATTCAAACTAAGTTTTCACAGAGCTGGTGGGCACACACCCTGCTCATAAGGCTGAGGCAGGAGGATCACCAGTTCCAGGTCATCATGGGCCACACGGTGAGATCCTGTCTCAAAAAACAAGAGATGGCTGGCCACAGCCTACATCTTTAAACCCAGCACTCGGGAGGCAGAGGCAGGTGAATTTGAATTCGAGGATAGCCTGAGCTACAGAGCCAGAAAGAACCTATGATAGCCAGGAACCTTGTCTGCACAAAGAAACCCTGCCTAAAAAAACAAAAAAACAACAAAAAAAAAAAACAAAAAACAAACTAAAAAACAAAAACCAACAAAAAAAAACACCCCAAAAATATCTAAAAGCTGGGGGCGTGGTCAGGGTGGAGCCCCGCCTAGAATCCCCAGTGAGGGGCTGGGGGCGTGGTCAGGGTGGAGCCCCGCCTAGAATCCCCAGGGAGGGGCTGGGGGCGTGGTCAGGGTGGAGCCCCGCCTAGAATCCCCAGTGAGGGGCTAGGGGCGTGGTCAGGGTGGAGCCCCGCCTAGAATCCCCAGGGAGGGGCTGGGGGCGTGGTCAGGGTGGAGCCCCGCCTAGAATCCCCAGTGAGGGGCTAGGGGCGTGGTCAGGGTGGAGCCCCGCCTAGAATCCCCAGGGAGGGGCTGGGGGCGTGGTCATCCGCTCATGTGTACAGAACTGGAGAGATCTGTACCCTTTCGTGAGGCTGTTGATCCTTTGGCTGGTGCTGGCCGGCCTGAGGTGTGTGAGCTGTGACTGGTGTGAGCTTCCTGCTTGACTGAGGTCTCAGAGGTGTCCGCACCTCGGGTGTAGGTGACACTCCGAGGCGTGGGATCGGAGGGAATAGGCTTCCCCAGCCTGGTGTGCAGCTTGAAAACCTGCAATGGACCCACAACCCCCGTCAGGAGCAAGTTTGGGAAACAAACAGGGCTCCACACGGAACTGGCTGCTGGAGGGAATGTGGGAGCCCTGCCTTGGTTTCTACGCCCTTCGGAACACCCCTGCCCCTCCCCAAATCCCCCCTGGTGCCACCTCCTGCCTGCAGTCCCATTTCTCAGATTTGACACCATGTTCTCCCCAGCGCCCGCGCTGGCTCCCACTGAATGTCTTCTACCTCTGCAGCAGCTACCTCTCTGGCTCCCAAGCTGTAGCCCGCAAGTGTGTGTGCACAGATGTGTGATCTGGGGGACCCCAGCTGAGACAAACACACCCATACACGTACGTGCCCTGGATGCAGCCAGACTGGCCACAGTGCCACCACCCAAGGTCTCTACCTCCAGCCACATCAGAGCACGCTCACAGTCAACAGGCCCCCCTCCCCCGTGGCACACCCCCCCCATGGTGCCCTCCTCCACCTCCACCCGCTCAGAGCTCACAGCTGGCCTGGGTGGCTCATACCTTCTGGTGCCTGGCTCCCCTCATGTGGGCAGCATAGGCATCCGCCCCGGTGCAGGACACGGCACAGAGGCCACAGTGCAGGCTCTGGGCCCCTCTCGGACCTCCGCTGGGCTGTGTCCCCGTCCTCTGAGCTGCCTGCTTCTTCCGGTGCTTCTGTCCTTCCAGGTGGTCCCGATAGGTCTGGAACAGAGGGAGGTGGCCCGAGTGGGTGCCCACCAGGAGCCACACAGTCATCATCTGCAGGCTGCAGAGTTGGCTAGTGGGAGCTCAGAGGGACACAGGGTCCCCGGCTTCCTCCACACTGTGCCCGAGAGATGAGTGACGGTCCTAAGTTAGAAGAGACAGGGTGCACTGCCCTCTCCCTTCCCTGACCTAAACTCCAACCAGATTTCTCAAGAAAATAGTCACCAACAGTCCAGTGTTTTGTCTGGGAACAGGGGGCTGCCACCAAACAAAACCTGGCTTTTCCAGGCTGGGGCTGTAGTTTGGGACCGAGGCCTGAGTTTTATCCCCAGGACCTCAGAAGCCAGATGTGGGGTTGCAGGCCTATCCTCTGAAGACTTGGGAGCTAGAAGCAAGAGGGTCAGGAGTTCAAGGTCATCCTTGGCTACATAGTGAGTTCAAGGCCAGCCTGGGCTACATGAGACCCTCCTTCAAACAAACCAACAAACCAGGGCCTGGAGTGATGGCTCAGTGGTTAAGAGCAAAGTTCTGGGGATCCAGCGCCCTCTTCTAGCCTCTATGGACAAGGCACACACATGACCACAGATTTTCATGCAGAAAACAGAAATAATCAACAGTAAAGAAAGAAAATCCCTTTCTAGGCTGACTCGTGTGCAGGCACTTGATTTCACAGAGCTCCGGGGTGAGCAGATGAGCAACCCACAAATCAGAGCCACATCTGGGCACCAGGACCCACAGGGTCTGCCACTCAGCCCGTGTGGGCAAAAAGGGCTCAGTTCTTAGAATCATGAAAACCAGGCCAGCCACAGCCCACGTGGCCCTGCAGGGTGAGAGGGGTGAAGAGGGCCCCAGAAACAGACAACACACCTGCACCAGTGGCTGATTTGAGGATTAAAACTAAGATGGTGCTGAGGCAGGAGGATTGCACGGTCAAGGCCAGCTTAGGCTACGGAGAGAGACTTCAACACTCTTTCTATTTTGACATCAAACCAGTGTGTGTGTGTGTGTGTGTGTGTGTGTGTGTGTGCTGTGTGCTGTGTGCTTTTTTTTTTTTTTTTTTTTTGGTTTTCGAGACAGGGTTTTTCTGTGTAGCTCTGGCTGTCCTGGATCTCACTCTGTAGACCAGGCTGGCCTTGAACTCACAGAGATCCTCCTGGCTCTGCCTCCCGAGTGCTGGGACTAAAGGCGTGCACCACCACCGCTCAGCATTCCTTTTTTTTTTTTTTTTTGTAACACAAATATTAAAAGGTCTTATAATAAAAAAAAACCCCAAGTCAGATATCAGGGGAAAGCTGAAAGATCAGAGCAGCAGCCACTAGTCCTTACCTCTACGACATCCTCAGCCTCAAGAGAGCGAGTTCCTGTTTCCTCATACCTTGTGTACCCTGTGTCCTGCCATATTACTTCCTGGGTTAAAGGCGTGTGTCACCACTGCCTGGGTCTAATTTAGTGGCTGGTTCTGTCCTCTGATCCTCAGGTAAGCTTTATTGGGGTACATTAATATATTACCACATGTCTGTGTGTGTGGTGTGCGTCTGTGTGTGTGGTGTGCGTCTGTGTGTGTGGTGTGCGTCTGTGTGTGTGGTCATGGCACACTTCTGACATGAAGGCTCTGGATTCGAGCCTATCATTCTGACAGGTTGTCTCTCAGTACTTGCTTTTCCACCACATTGTTAGGAAACTTAATTGAATTCTGCGTGGGGTGAGTTGCCCCGCGTGGCCGCCGAGGGCGCTGGTCCCCTGGAACAGTGGTTACAGGGTGCTGGGAACAGCCCGCGGCTGGAGGACTCACTGACCCGAATTGCTGATCCCCACCCCACCCCACCCCACCCCACGCCGCCTCCCTGCGGGCGTGACGGGCCTGCACCGTGGCGCCTGCCACACCGGCCACGGCTTCTGAGGACGGTACCACGGAGCGGCCCGCAGCGTGCTGACCTGTGGCCCCGCGCAGCTGACCCTGCAGACCTCGCAGTAGTGCATGGAGGGCGGCCTGGGGCCCGCCTGGGGCTTCGGCAGCCTGTCCAGGAACGGCGGCAGCGCGTCGCTGGTAAAGCTGGGGTCCCAGGGCCCGAGGCCTGGGCCCCCCCAGGAGTCCGAGCCCAGGGGAGCCGTCGGGGACGCCTGCTGCTTCTGCGGGGCCCGCTGGGGCTTCGGTGGGCGGTCGGAGCGGTGAGAGCTTGGGCCTAGGAGGGGGGGCGAGACGGACACTCAGCCAGACACCCGGAGCAGGGCCGTGGGGTGGGGGGGACGCCTCACAGGGGACGGAGTGGGTCAAGGTTGTGCCCACTGTGGCTCCAGGACAAGTCAGGCTGGCGAGTCGGTCTTCCTAAGCCGGCCCAGCTTGTCTGCAATGGCCTCTGGCCAGCCTGTGACTCCGTGCCCACAGGGAGATGCTGGGGGCCCCTCCCGGCCGTGAGCTTTTGGCCAGGCTGCAGTTCAGCTGGAACTCAATGAAATTTTAAACCAGAGACAGGAGCTGGCAGGACGGCTCAGTGGATAAGGGCGCTTGTGGCCAAGACTGATGACCCGAGTTCAATCTCTGGGACCCACATGACAGAAGCGTATGACCCCCTGGAAGTTGACCTCCACCCTGCACGCGTGCCCAGATGCACAGTCAAAAATAAATGTTATAAAAACAAACACAAAAAGACATAAGACTGCTGGGCAGCAGTGGCGCACGCCTTTAATCCCAGCACTTAGAAGGCAGAGGCAGGAGGATACCTGTGAGTTCGAGGCCAGCCTGGTCTACACAGTGAGTTCCAGGACAGCCTGGGCTACAAAGAGAAATCTTGTCTCAAAAAATCAAAAAGCAAACAAACAAAAAACCAAACCACAAAAATAAATAAATAAATAAAAAATAAGGAAACAAGATGTGAGTCTAGCCAAAAGGAGCCCTGTTGCTCTTGTCCGGCACAGGCCCATCCTGTGTGCTCTTTGCCGACTCAGATGTGGCCATCCCAGACCCTCAGAGGACCCACACCCACCTGGCCGGCAGAGCGAGGCTGCATCTGGCCGCTGCAGTGTGTCCTCGTGGCTCCTGGTCCCCTTAGACTCTCGGCAGCTGTGACCATCCTCCTGGAGGGTTCCACGGGACAGGGACAGAGGAAAGGAAGCAGCTCAGGGAGGCGGGTGGGACACTGGGGACAGTGGGGGGACAGTGGGGGGGCAGTAGGGGGGACATTGGGGGGTACTGGGGGGACACTGGGGATAGTGGGGGGACACTGGGGACAGTGGGGGGACAGTGGGGGGACAGTGGGGGTACTGGGGGAACACTGGAGACAGTGGGGGGACAGTGGGGGGACAGTGGGGACAGTGGGGGGACAGTGGGGACAGTGGGGGGACACTGGGGACAGTGGGGGAACACTGGGGACAGTGGGGGACAGTGGGGACAGTGGGGGACAGTGGGGACAGTGGGGGGGACACTGGGGACAGTGGGGGAACACTGGGGACAGTGGGGGGACACTGGGGACAGTGGGGGGACACTGGGGACAGTGGGGGGACACGGGACAGTGGGGACTGGGGGGACAGTGGTGGGACACTGGGGACAGTGGGGGGACACTGGGGACAGTGGGGGGATACTGGGGACAGTGGGGGGACACTGGGGACAGTGGGGGGACACGGGACAGTGGGGACTGGGGGGACAGTGGTGGGACACTGGGGACAGTGGTGGGACACTGGGGACAGTGGGGGGGATACTGGGGACAGTGGGGGGGACACTGGGACAGTGGGGGGGACACTGGGGACAGTGGGGGGACACTGGGGACAGTGGGGAGGACACTGGGGACAGTGGGGGGACACTGGGGACAGTGGGGGGACAGTAGGGGGGACATTGGGGGTACTGGGGGGGACACTGGGGCCAGTGGGGGGACAGTGGGGGCACTGGGGGGACACTGGGGACAGTGGGGGGACACTGGGGACAGTGGGGGGCCAGTGGGGCCAGTGGGGGGGACACTGGGGACAGTGGGGGGACACTGGGGACAGTGGGGGGACACTGGGGACAGTGGAGGGACACTGGGGACAGTGGGGGGACAGTGGGGGACACTGGGACAGTGGGGGAGACACTGGGGACAGTGGGGGGACACTGGGGGCACTGGGGGGACACTGGGGACAGTGGGGGGACACTGGGGGCACTGGGGAGACAGTGGGGGACACTGGGACAGTGGGAGGGACACTGGGGACAGTGGGAGGGACACTGGGGACAGTGGGGGGACACTGGGGACAGTGGGGGGGACAGTGGGGGACACTGGGACAGTGGGGGGACACTGGGGACAGTGGGGGGACAGTGGGGGACACTGGGACAGTGGGAGGGACACTGGGGACAGTGGGAGGGACACTGGGGACAGTGGGGGGACACTGGGGATGGGGTGGGACACTGGGGGCACTGGGGAGACAGTGGGGGACACTGGGACAGTGGGGGGGACACTGGGGACAGTGGGCGGCACTGGGGACAGTGGGGGGACACTGGGGACAGTGGGGGGCACTGGGGACAGTGGGGGACACTGGAGGGACAGTGGGGGGGCACTGGGGACAGTGGGGGGACACTGGAGGGACAGTGGGGGGGCACTGGAGGGACAGTGGGGGGACACTGGAGGGACAGTGGGGGGACACTGGAGGGACAGTGGGGGGGCACTGGGGACAGTGGGGGGGCACTGGGGACAGTGGGGGGACACTGGAGGGACAGTGGGGGGGACACTGGAGGGACAGTGGGGGGACACTGGAGGGACAGTGGGGGGGCACTGGAGGGACAGTGGGGGGGACACTGGAGGGACAGTGGGGGGGGCACTGGGGACAGTGGGGGGACACTGGAGGGACAGTGGGGGGGCACTGGGGACACGAGAGGGGACACTGGGGACAGTGGGGCGGACACTGGGGACACTGGGGTACACGGGAGGGGCAGTGCACAGGCGCAGCTCTATGGTCTGGACTCTGCTCATGCAGTGTGTTTTGACAAGACACGCTCTCATAGCCCAGGCTGGCCTCGAACTCCCCACACAGCCAAGGTGACCTTGTACTCCCGACTCTCCAGGAGCCGCCCGTAGGCCCAGCTCATGTGGTGCTGGGGACAGACCCAACAACTCTGTGTGCTGGGCAGGCGAGTGCACTACCCCCTGAGCTACATTCCCAGCCGTTAAAAACCCACTTCATCATTTATTAATTTATTGTGTGTGTTGTGTACTTGAGTAAGCACAGGGGTGTCACAGCACACACATGGAGGGCAGAGGACAATCTGTGCGTGTCAATTCTCTCCATCCACCATGTGGGTCCCAGGCATCGAATGCCGGCCATCAAATTCAGCAGCAAGCGCCTTTCCCTCCGGCCATCTTGCTACCCCTATTTTTTCCTTTTATTTACCTTTTTCGAGACAGGGTTTCTCTGTAGACCAGGCTGCCCTGGAACTCACAGAGATCCTCCTGCCTCTGCCTCCTGAGTGCTGGGATTAAAGGTGTGGCCACTGCACCTGGACCCTAGTTTTGCTTTTTTTTGAGGCAATATCACCCACCCAGGACAGACCCAACTCCCTACACAGATGGTGCCGCCATGGTGGACCTGAGACACTGTTTAGGACACTGACACAGGATTGAAGAGACATCAGGAGTGCATGAGCAGGGAAAGGAACGCCGCGCCACTGACGGCAGACCCTCCTGGGACATGTATGGTGTGGGTGGCACACCCAGGCACCACAGATCTGGCCATCCACCATAGCCAGCCTGCGTCCCTGTGACCTAGCAGCTCTGCATCCCTTCAGAGCACTCAACGCCACCAAAGCCTCCGAGACCACCCAGAAAGCCAGAGCTGCACAGGGTAGGACTGGTTCCCCCGAGTCCCCATCTCAACCCTCCTGCTACACCCCTATTAAAATCTCTCAAATGAAAAAAAAAAAATCTCTCAAATGAAACCCTCAATTCTGATTCACAACCACCTGACCCCAAATCCTTCTCAGTGTGAAGCCAGGGTCCAGGTTTGGCCTGAGTCAGGGCGCCCCCAAGTGTTGGCAACGTGAATCAGGGATGGCGGTGGGTGGCAGGAGCTGTGGGGGGGGAGTGACAGCTGGCATCAAGTCCTAGCACCCCCATAACCGCGGCCACTGGAGGAGACGCCCTCAGCATGCAGGCTCCTTCCGGGCCACGGCCCTGTACATGTCAGCGTCTCAGAAATCCCTCTGGGCCCCTTGGGAGGTGTCAGCGTGGTGGCTCCCGTCACCCCCGTGCAGGTCTTGACCCTAGACACGCAACTCTGATATAGCTGATGTCAGGGACACCATGCATGTCCCCAGGCGATACATATTTCCTCGTGGTGTAAGGACCCGGGTTCAGTTCCCAGCACCCTCATGGCTGCTCACAACCCTCTGTGACTCCAGCTCCAGGAGGCCTGACACGCTCCTCTGGCCTCTGTGGGCACGGAACACACGTGTGCACAGACACACATGCATGCTGCACGAGGCGGCGTTGCGATACCTGGTGGGTGGATGCAGCAGTGGCCACGGACACAGGGCCCTGGGGCTGGCTGTTGGATGTGGAGTCCTGGCTGGCGCGGGGCTGGGAGCAGCCATACCCCTCTGGGACTCCTCCTCCGGGTGCAGGCGGCTGGGTGGCAGGGGCCAGGGCCCGGCTGGCGGTGCTCTCGGTTCCAGGGGTGGACTGCATGGCGTAGCTGGCCCCAGCAGCTGGGAGGGGGAAAGCCGAGGATGGCTGGGTGCTGGGGCCACCAGAACACAAAGGCAGAGTGAGTTAACTGGGTCTCCACAACCTGCGACCCACAGAGCAGTACTCGGCCAGGCCAGCCCCTCACTCCTACGTGGCCGACGACCACACTCATCATCCCTGGAGCTCACACTAACCGGATGGCCTGGACAGTGTCTGCCTCCCCAGCACCAGGGACACAGGTGTGTGCCACCATGCCCGACACTGTAGACAGATGCCGAGAATTCGCACTCGGGTCCTCACACTTGCACAGCAGGCATTTTGCCAACTGGGCTCTCCTCTCCCCTGTTCATCTCCACGTTCACAATTAAACCCAAAAAACCTAGGTAGGTGAAAGTTCTTACAGCCAGGCGTGGTGGTGCAGGCCCGGCTATCCCAGCTATTCTGGAGGCTGAGGCTGGAAGACTGTGAGTTCTAGGCTAGCCTGGGCTACGGTGAGTTGTGTTTTTAATTTTATTTTATGAATATGGGTATTTTGCCTGCATTACCACCTGTGTGGCTGGTGCCTGCAGAGGCCAGCAGAGGCCAGCAGAGGGCGCCAGGCTCAGTCACTGAAGATTGAGATTGTGAATCACCCTATGGATGCCGAGATTCAACCCTCCTTCTGGCCTATGCCAGTGCAGCAGCTGCTGGGAACAGAGCCACCTCTCAGCCCCTGACCTTCCGCAGGGTCCCCAGTACCTCGATCGATGTCTATCCAGCGATCGACAGTACCAGCTGTCCACACCAGGAGGACCAGGAAGCCCTTCCGGGAGCCTGGGGATGTGATTTCACTGTTAGTTTGCTCCGCAGTGGAGGCTGACCCGAAACTATCGATTCCTGCTTTCACCTTCCACGTGCTGGGCAGGCTTCTGCTAGGGACCGACCTGAGAGCCACCTGCATGCTAATGTGTGCTGTACCCACGAGGGGCAGCTTAGAGAATCCCTGGCCACCAGGGACATTGAGGTCAGAGAACCTGGGGGGTGGGGGGAGCAGGAGACGACACCAGCCCGTGACACCAACATTCCATGGTGTCGGCTGTGAGTTCTGAATCAGTAAAAACTGGGGTCCCAGCAGAGGGTTCCCGGGGGCTTGCTCATGGGGTCCTCTGAGAAGTTGAAGGCTACCACCACGGTGAGCCCATCCAAGACTTGAAAACTGGGCCTGGCTTAGAAGCTGCCTGAAGGGGTGTGGTCCTGGGGACAGGTAGTGGACACCTGCTGTCCTGGGCAGTTTCATGTCAACTTGACACAAGCTAGAGTCATCAGAGGGGACAGAGCCTCAACTGGGACAATGCCTCCATAGGACAGCTGTAGGCAAGCCTGGAGGATATTTTCTTAATTAGTGATTGATGGGGGAGGGTCCCGGAGGGTCCCGCCCCGCCCACTGTGGGTGGAGCCATCCCTGGGCTGCTGGTCCTGGGTTCTGAAAGCAAGCAGGCTGAGCAGCCTTGAGGAACCGGCAGCTCCCTCCACGGCCTGCATCAGCTCCTGCTCCAGGGTCCTGCCTGCTTTCAATGAGGGGCAGTGATGTGAAGCCCGAAGGTGAGGCCAAGGCTTCCTTCCCGACTGCTTTTGTCCCGATGTTTCATCACTTAGTAACCTTGACCGAGATCGAAATGGGTACCAGGCTGGTGGGGTGTTGCCGACACAGACCTGGCCATGTTCTGGGGAGGACTGAGGAAGCCCCGGAGTGCTCACCACCAGAGAACTAGGAGGATGCTCTCACAGATACCACTGAGGCCCTTGGAGGAGCCCAGAAGATGGTGAGTCCCAGACACTGAACGGTGAGGAGCTTAATTTCATTTGATTTTACAAGAGCCAACAATTGAGAGACTGAATTTTTAAAGAGATTTTGGAGTTTTACAGAGACTTCAGACATCATCATCATCATCATCGTTTTTCAAGATAGTGTTTCTCTGTGTAGCCCAGGCTGTCTTCAAACTCACAGAGATTCCCCCTGCCTCTGCCTCCCAAGTGCTGGGATTAAAGGCGTGCGCCCCACTGCTTGGCTCAGAGTTCAGACTTTTAAAGAGACTGATTTTATTTCACATTTTAAGATGGTTTGTTTGTCCTGTGTGTACGGGTTCTTCGCCTGAAGGAAGTCCTGCAGTACGTGTGCTCTGCTGCCTGCAGAGGTGACAGGAGGTGACAGACCTACTGAACTGAGTGGTTCATCTGGGTGCTGGGAATCGAACTCAGGTCCCTTGCTGCGCTGTGATCATTGGGTCATCTCTCCAGCCCCAAAGAGACTGAATTTTAAACCATTTGGTTGGAAAAGAAGTTTGTAATAATGTTTTATACTGTGATAGGAGACCTTGGGGCGAACAAACAGAAGTGTCGTATCAGCGTGTCACTTTGACAAGAGATCAGTTGTGCCAGATCTGTCAACCTGACACAAGCTGGAGTCATAGGGGAAGGAGCCTCAGCTGAGGAAACACCTCCATGAGATCCACTGTAAGGCATTCTTCTCTCAGTTAGTGATCAATGGGGAGGGCCCAGGTGGGGCCATCCCTGGGCTGCTGGTCCTGGGTTCTGTAAGAAAGCAGGCTGAGACACATGGAACAAGCCAGGCAGCAGCACCCTCCACGGCCTCTGCATCAGCTCCTGCCTCCGGGTTCCTGCCCTGCTTGAGTTCCTGTCCTGACTCCTTCAGTGACGAACAGTGATGTGGAAGTGTGAGCCATGTAAACCCTTTCCTCCCCGACTTTTTGGCTGTGGTGTTTTCTGTTCTGACCACTCATTTATATACTTGTGCACGTTGTGTGTGACCGAGGACAACTTGCAGGTGTCAGTTAATCTTTCAGCCTGAGTCCCAGGGACTGAACTCAGGTGCTTTTCCACACTGAGCCCTCACCAGCTCTCAGCTGCAGTGTGCCATCACAGTAACCCAAGAAAATCCCTGCTGTTGGGGGGAATGTGTCCCCGCTGTCAGCCCCCCAACCCGACACATGTCCAAGTTCCTTTCCTCTACTGGCCTGGCAGTGACAGACTCATGTGTCCACCCAGCCTGGCCTCAGGCTAGCCTTGAACTCCAGACTGCCCACCTCAGCCTCCCTCCCTAGGAGCTGGGACTGGAAACCTGGGCCTTGTGGCCCGTACTTTACTGACTTCCAAAGACCAGAGCCTCACTTCACCCCTACCTGTCTAGGTCCCCAGTCCACCCCCATCTGGAGGACTCCCCCTCCATCCCCCCCATCAGACACCAGGACTCCCCCCATCAGACACCAGGACTCCCCTTCCATCTCCCCATCAGACACCAGGACCCCCCTCCATCAGACACCAGGACTCCCCCCATCAGACACCAGGACTCCCCCCATCAGACACCAGGACTCCCCCCATCAGACACCAGGACTCCCCCCATCAGACACCAGGACTCCCCTCCATCAGACACCAGGACTCCCCTCCATCAGACACCAGGACCCCCGAACCAGACACCAGGACTCCCCCCTCCATCTCCCCATCAGACACCAGGACTCCCCCCCATCAGACACCAGGACCCCCCGAACCAGACACCAGGACCCCCCATCAGACACCAGGACTCCCCCCATCAGACACCAGGACTCCCCCTCCATCTCCCATCAGACACCAGGACTCCCCCCATCAGACACCAGGACTCCCCCTCCATCCCCCCCATCAGACACCAGGACTCCCCCCATCAGACACCAGGACTCCCCCCATCAGACACCAGAACTCCCCCCATCAGACACCAGGACTCCCCCCATCAGACACCAGAACTCCCCCCATCAGACACCAGGACTCCCCCCTCCATCAGACACCAGGACTCCCCCCATCAGACACCAGGACTCCCCCCATCAGACACCAGAACTCCCCCCATCAGACACCAGGACTCCCCCCTCCATCAGACACCAGAACTCCCCCCATCAGACACCAGGACTCCCCCCATCAGACACCAGGACTCCCCCCTCCATCAGACACCAGAACTCCCCCCATCAGACACCAGGACTCCCCCCTCCATCAGACACCAGGACTCCCCCCATCAGACACCAGAACTCCCCCCATCAGACACCAGGACTCCCCCCTCCATCAGACACCAGGACTCCCCCCATCAGACACCAGAACTCCCCCCATCAGACACCAGGACTCCCCCCATCAGACACCAGGACTCCCCCCTCCATCAGACACCAGAACTCCCCCCATCAGACACCAGGACTCCCCCCTCCATCAGACACCAGGACTCCCCCCATCAGACACCAGGACTCCCCCTCCATCTCCCCATCAGACACCAGGACTCCCCCCTCCACCACACACCAGGCCCCCCTCCATCCCCGTCTGGAGGGTCCCCCCCAACCAGACACCGGAACCCCCACCCTATCCCCGCTCGGAAGGCTCCCCACGATCTCAGGTCCTCTCTGAGGTCAGCCCCTCCCCCAGCTCCGTCCTCCAGGCCCTGCTCCCCGACCCAGGTCGGTGCCTCCTCGGCTGGCCGGGTCCCCACGGTCCCCGCCCCCACCCAGCCCCCCATCCACGTTACCCCGCCCCGCCCTCCCGCGGACCCCAGGGACCATCGCCCCGCCTCGGGCCCGCCCCGATCCCCGTGACTCGTGACCGCGTCCCGCGGGGTTGGGACGCCCTGCCGCCCGCGGGGCTCGTTACCTGGACGACGGGCCGGCGCCCTGCGCGAGGCCGGAAGAGCTGCTGGCCGCCATGTCCGCGTCCTCCCGGAGCCCGCGGGAGTGACGTCACGGGCCTGCCCGACGCCCCGCCCCGCGCCCGCCCCGCGCCCGCCCAGGCCCCGCCCCAACCCGCCATCCCTAAACTGAGCGCCTCCGCCCGGCCCCGCCCCTCCACAAGCCCCGCCCCTCCCCAGATTCCCGACCTCTGTGGAGGCCTCCGCATGGCCCCGCCCCTCACAAGCCCCGCCTCTCCCCACGGTCCCCGACCTCTGTGAAGGCCTCACCCTGGCCCCGCCCCTCACAAGCCCCGCCTCTCCCCATGGACCCCACCTCTGTGAAGGCCTCACCCTGGCCCCGCCCCTCACAAGCCCCGCCTCTCCCCATGGACCCCCACCTCTGTGAAGGCCTCACCCTGGCCCCGCCCCTCACAAGCCCCGCCTCTCCCTACGGTCCCCGACCTCTGTGAAGGCCTCCGCCTGGCCCCGCCCCCTCACAGGCCCCGCCCCCTGCCCAGATCCCCCACCTCTGTGGAGGCCTCCGCATGGCCCCGCCCCTCACAAGCCCCGCCTCTCCCCACGGTCCCCGACCTCTGTGGAGGCCTCCGCATGGCCCCGCCCCTCACAAGCCCCGCCTCTCCCCACGGTCCCCGACCTCTGTGAAGGCCTCCGCATGGCCCCGCCCCTCACAAGCCCCGCCTCTCCCCACGGACCCCACCTCTGTGGAGGCCTCCGCATGGCCCCCGCCCCCTCACAAGCCCCGCCCCCTGCGCCCTGGTCCAGCACTGGGCAAGCCCCTGGCCTGCGGTCCGCATCGCCAGCCCGCGTCCCCTCGGTGCAGCAAGGCTGAGAGGGCACGTGAGCGGCACGTGACCACCCCTGTCCTGAGCACGCGTGGCCTCTAGCCCCACGTCTTCCCAGGCCGCTGCGGCCGCCTCTCTGGGTCACGTGTATCTCTTCTATTTATTACAGACCTGTGCCCCTGCTTTCTGCCCCGGAGTCCCCAACAGCGCCAGACGTGCACGCGGTGGTTGTTCGGGGCTCGTTCTGCAAGGTGATGTATCCGGACTGAAGGAAACACACAAAACGGAGCATTACTCAGCCCAGAAGAAGGAAGGGAACCAGAGCCATGCTCCAGGAGGGGCGGACGGCCTCGAGGACAGCATGTCAGTGTCGTGAGACAGACGCAGAGGACGCACGAGGCGGGATCCCACGCCCAGGAGGCCCCGGGTCGTCAGACCCAGAGCAGGGGAGGTGATGGAGTCAGCGTGGGATGGGAAGGCAGCTTCAGGGTGGGGGGTGCAAAGTCCTGGGAGTGGGTGTTGGGGACGGCCACGCCGGGACGGGCATCCGTGACTGGTCCACGCCGGGACGGGCATCCGTGACTGGTCCACGCCGGGACGGGCATCCGTGACTGGTCCACGCCGGGACGGGCATCCGTGACTGGTCCACGCCGGGACGGGCATCCGTGACTGGTCCACGCCGGGACGGGCATCCGTGTCTGAGCCACGCCGGGACGGGCATCCGTGACTGGTCCACGCCGGGACGGGCAGCGGTGACTGGTCCACGCCGGGACGGGCATCCGTGACTGGTCCACGCCGGGACGGGCATCCGTGACTGGTCCACGCCGGGACGGGCAGCGGTGACTGGTCCACGCCGGGACGGGCATCCGTGACTGGTCCACGCCGGGACGGGCATCCGTGAGTGGTCCACGCCGGGACGGGCATCCGTGACTGGTCCACGCCGGGACGGGCATCCGTGACTGGTCCACGCCGGGACGGGCATCCGTGAGTGGTCCACGGCCGGTCATCAGAGTCGGAGATCCGGGTGTGGACGGCACCAGCTAAGGCTGTGCGGAGGGAACGACGTCCCGGCATGCTCGGGGAGAGCCGCGGGGCTCTCCTGGGAGGGTCACGTTAGTTACCTGGGGAAAAGGAAGTGACACCACCTGTCAGGGTCTGGGGACCAGACTGGGCCGGGATTGGCTCTTCCTGGACTCGGGGAGGAGCTTCTCTCCCACCTGGAGACAGGGCCAGGGCTCCACCCTGACCACGCCCACCCTGACCACGCCCCAGCCCCTCCCTGGGGACTCTAGGTGGGCGGGGCTCCACCTGACCGCGCCCCCAGCCCCTCACTGGAAGATTCTAGGCCGGGCTCCACCTTGACCACGCCCCCAGCCCCTCTCTGGGAGATTCTAGGCGGGGCTCCACCCTGACCACGCCCCCAGCCCCTCTCTGGGAGATTCTAGGCGGGGCTCCACCCTGACCACGCCCCCAGCCCCCTCACTGGGGTTCTGGGCGGGGCTCCACCCTGACCGCGCCCCCAGCCCCTCACTGGAGGATTCTAGGCCGGGCTCCACCTTGACCACGCCCCCAGCCCCTCTCTGGGAGATTCTAGGCGGGGCTCCACCCTGACCACGCCCCAGCCCCTCTCTGGGAGATTCTAGGCGGGGCTCCACCATGACCACGCCCCCAGCCCCTCTCTGGGAGATTCTAGGCGGGGCTCCACCATGACCACGCCCCCAGCCCCTCTCTGGGAGATTCTAGGCGGGGCTCCACCCTGACCACGCCCCCAGCCCCTCACTGGGGATTCCAGGCGGGGCTCCACCCTGACCACGCCCCCAGCCCCTCACTGGGTTCTAGGCGGGGCTCCACCCTGACCACGCCCCCAGCCCCTCACTGGGTTCTAGGCGGGGCTCCACCCTGACCACGCCCCCAGCTCCCTACTTAAATTTTTGTGGGTGCGTGTGTGCGCCAATGCGCACGAGAGGACGGCGGCTGGTGTCACGTGTCTTCCTCCGTGGCCCCCAGCCTCCTCCCGCAGGCGCTCACAGCCACACAGGCTTCCAGGGTTCCCGGCCCGGCGTCCCGCGCTCGCACAGGGAGCGCTTTTCCCGCTGAACCATCCCCACGAACCCTCTTCTCACTTCCGAGATGGGGTCTGGCCCAGGCTGACCTTAGCCTCCCTGCGTCGCCCTGCCTGGCCTTGAGCTGCAATCCCCCTGCCTCAGCGCCCTCCGCAGTTGAGACCGGGATGCAGACTGCGCCCTCTATCCTTCCCTCCTCGCCTGGATTCCGCTGGAAACCTGCAGGGGGCGCAGTTCCCGCGGCGGCCGGACCCAGTCCATCTCAAACAAAACCCAGCCAGGCCCGCGGCACCCCGACTCCCAGCCTCGCCCTTGAAGGGGGGTCTGAAAACCTCCGTTTCTCTGCCCTCGAAGACGGTTTCAAGGGCGCCTCTCCCCTCCCCCCACAGAGCCCTGCAGGCCCCCCGCCCCCTCCTCGTAAGGAACCAGGCCACGGCTGCTTGTCCCTTTATTTTTGTTTTCTCTCTTGTTGTGAATTTGCATAAGAGCGATGCACCATCTCGGGGGATTTTTTTTTTTTTTTTTTTTTTTTTGCACCTGCTCAGGACGTGGCTGGGAGATATGCTTTCCCCTCAGCCAATGGGGAGAGGAGGATGCGAGCAGGGGGGCTGGAACTGTCGATCAGGCCTGGACCCGCCCCCTGCACACAAAAGCGGCTTCCTCCACTATCTGGGGGCAGGCAAAGCCTCGGCCATCGGGGCAGGAGAGAGCCGAAGCCGCGCAGGCCCGGGGCTGCGATGGCGGGGGACACCGGGACCGCGGGGGGACACGGGTGCTGCTGCTGACCCGGCACCCCCTTCTCCAGCTGGGCCGGGGAGCCGGGGGCCCGCTGGCCACGTCGCCCTGGGTGACCTTCCTCGGATGTGGACTTGCCCCTGAGCATCCTTCCGCCAGGCCCCAGCCTGGGTACCACCCGGGAGATGCCCGCCTGCATCCGGGCCCGGCGCGCCTTTGTGTCTCAGTGACAGCGCGGAGCCGCCGCCGAGGTGAGTGGGCCTTTTGCAGACTGGAAATGTAAACTGTCATTTTTTCCCCCTGCTAGCAGCCCAGCTAGGGGAAAGGTTTATCCGGGAGACGCTGGCGGCTCCCGGTGTGGATGCTGCGACGGGGCGAGCGGCCGGGGCTGGATCCTGGGTGGAGAGCGAAGAGATTAAAAGCCCAGCGCGGAGCCGGAGCATCCTGGGGGCGGTAAACCTCCAATGCGGTGTCGGATGCTTTCTATTTATAACCCTGACTGCGGGTTGGAGGCATCAAAATCGCACATACATTAAAAAGGACAGGTTTTGAGCAGTGGCCACCGGCCAGGGACCTGCGCTGTTTTTCCTGGAGTCGCCGGCGCCCCCACCACACCCAGTGTTTGGAGTGTGTGGACGGGGGTCGTTCCCCCTCACACCCCGCCCGGCATGAGGGACCCGAGTCCCCTCCATGCACAGACACAATGGGCTGAACTCAGCTGCGCCGGGGGAGGCCTGGGGCACCCGGGGCGGGGGGGGGGGGGAGTCGTTTTTCCTCCCGTACTGTGTGTCTGTCCTGCTGTCGCTCCTCCATGAATGGGTGATGACATGGAGTCGGCCCCGCCTCCCTCGGGCTCCTGCCTCCGCCAGCCGCGGTCACACCTGCAGGCCTGTCCTCCCTGGCCGCCGGAGACACACCCCAGCCACCAGCCGCAGATGGCCCGGCCGGAGGGCAGTGACAGCCAGGACAGGCTAGAGGCCCTTGTCCCCGGATCAGGGAGCCGACTAGGGGTGACATCCCGTGACTGGGCCCTGGAATCCTGTTGTCAATATGGAAATAGGAGAAAAATCATGATTTCACAGATGTGCCCCGTGGGTGCCGGAGTTTGGCTTGGGGGCGCCCTTAGTTGTGTGGGGGGGGTGTCTGTGTCGCAACACCGGCCTCCAACGCGAAGCGCTCCCACCAGACAGTCTGGGGGGTCCACACAGCACCCCGTGGGGCGCAGGAGGCGGCAGGGGGTCATGCGCAGGCAGTAAAACCACGAGTTCAATCCCCGGCACCCGTGGAACCAGCCAGGTGTGGTGGCTTCTGGGAACCCAGAGCTGTTGCCATGCCGACCACCTGACTTTGCTCCCTGGGACCCACATGGGGGAGGGGGGGCCACTCCAACAAAGGGTGCTCTGGCCTCCCTGCCTGAAACTCCACACAGTGCACACGCCCCACACAGGGACAAAACGGGTAACTAATTTAAAAAGGTGGCCAGAGTGGGCAAGGTGGCACACACCGTTAATGCCAGCACTCGGGGGCTGAGGTGGGATGAGTTCCAGGAGAGCCAGGCTACACGGACAGAGCCTCTCTGTCTGTCTGTCTCGGTCCCTCCCTGTCGTCTCTCTCTGTCTCTCTCTCCCTGTCTCTCTGTCTCTGTCTCTGTCTCTTTCCCTGTCTCTCTCTCTCGGTCCCTCTCTGTCTCTCTCTGTCCCTGTCTCTCTTTGTCTCTGTCTCTCCCTCTTTCTCTCTCTTTCTCACACACACACAAACACACCAAACTGTAATCACAGCCTGGGCTGGGGAGGTGGCTCAGTGGTTAGAGCACTAGCTGCTCTCAGAGGACCTGGGTTCAATTCCCAGCACCCACGTGGCCACACACAACCTCTGCAACTCCAGTTCCAGGGGATCCGATGCCCTCTCTCTTTTTTGGTGGAAGGAGTTCAAGACAGCGTTTCCTCTGTGTAGACCAGGCTGTCCTGGAACTCACAGAGACCCTCCTGCCTCTGCCTCCAGAGTGCTGGGACTAAAGAAGTGCACCACCACCGCCCTACAACACACTCTCAGTTTTGACAACCCCCCCAGCACTAGGCACGCACATGACACACACACACACACACACACACACACACACACACACGTGCGCGCGCACACACGTGCACACACACAGGGAATAAAGCTGGAGGACAATAAAGTAATCCCATCCCTGGGGAGGCAGAGGCTGGGGCTGTTGGGCTCTGCGCTTAGCTTCAGGTGTAGAGAGACCCTGCCTCAAAATACAAGGCGGAGCGGGAGGACGCTGGCATTGACCTCTGACCTATGCCTGCGCACACAGACCATGGCTGTTCCTGGAGTGAGGAGCCGGGGTGATGGGCTCAGAGGACGCCACCCAGAACACGTGACTTGCTCAACCGATTTACAAACAGGGAAGCCCAGGTGCTGGCAGATGCCGTCAGGACCCCCCTGAGCAGCCGGGTCTCTCCCACTTCCTCCTGGGTCCTGGGGGGGTGGCCCGGGGAGGAGCGGGCAGAGGACTCCCTTCCCGGAAGTGCCTACCCAAGGGGAATCAGTCCTGACGGTCACAAAGGCTTGCGTTTGCACGGCGGCGTCCGAGGAAAAGGAGGGGATGTGTCCGCTGGGGTCCCGGCTGCTCTGGAGAGGGCGGACTTGATTGACAGGTCCCAACGGAGGACTGGACCTGGGGCTCGACCCCTCTCCCGAGCGCAGCCCGGGGTGATCCCGCTGTCCGCAGTCACGGCCGTCTAGACCAGTCTGTCCTCTCTCCCCCAGATCCGCTTCCGGGGTCGCCCCAGCTCCCGGCCGGCTTCTCTTTCCAGCTCCCATGGGGACCACGGAAGCCACGCTGAGGATGGAAAACGTGGACGTGAGGGATGAATGGCAGGACGAGGATCTGCCCAGGTGAGGGCGCCAGCGCCCCTTCGTCCGGGCCTCGCTGCTCCTGGCAGCAGCAGCAGATGTTGCTGATGGTGACAGAACCTTCTGGAACCGTTTCCTCCAAGACTCCCAGACACTGTGACCGGGCCTCGCAGCTCAGCTTCCACAGAGGGAGCTCAAGAATGAGTTCTGGCCAACCTGGGGTGCAGAGAGACCCTGCATCAAACAGAGGAGCGTGGTCCGGGTGGAGCCCCGCCTAGAATCCCCAGAGAGGGGCTGGGGGCGTGGTCAGGGTGGAGCCCCGCCTAGAATCCCCCAGTGAGGGACTGGGGGCGTGGTCAGGGTGGAGCCCCGCCCAGAATCCCCAGTGACGGGCTGGGGGCGTGGTCAGGGTGGAGCCCCGCCTAGAATCCCCCAGTGAGGGGCTGGGGGCGTGGTCAGGGTGGAGCCCCGCCCAGAATCCCCAGTGAGGGGCTGGGGGCGTGGTCAGGGTGGAGCCCCGCCTAGAATCCCCCAGTGAGAGGCTGGGGGCGTGGCTCAGAGGCTACAGAGCAAGTTCCAGACTAGCCTGGGCTAAATGAAACAACTTTTGAAAAGCCAGGTCCTGGAGAGATGGCTCCCAGGGTAACGTACTTGCCATATAAGCACCAGGACCGGAGTTCAATCTCTCTGGACCACAGGAAAAAGCCAAGTGGGCATTTGTGATCCTAAAGCTGGGCAGGTGGAGAGTGGCCCTCGCTGACCCAGACAGTCTAGTCTCCTGGTCATTGAGACCGTGTCTCAAGAACCAATGGAGAGGAAGTGAACGTGGCCCCTGACTTCCACATCTGGCTCCTGATAGAGTTAAAAATGACAGATATGGAGGCTGGGACACGGACTCGGCTGGCAGTGTCGCTCACCATTTTATTACTCTTTACTCTTTTGGGGGCCCCGCCACCCAGCTCCCAAATAAATCACACACGGAGGCTTATTGTTAATTATAAATGCCCAGCCTTAGCTTGACTTGTTTCTTGCCAGCTTTTCTTAACTTTAAATTATCCCATGTACCTTTTGCCTCTGGGCTTTTTCCTTTTCTTACTTCTGTGTATCTTCCTTTCACTCCTACTCCGTGGCTGGCTGTGTGGCTGGGTGGCTGGGTGGCTGTGTGGCTGTGTGGCTGTGTGGCTGTGTGGCTGGGTGGCTGGGTGGCTGGGTGGCTGTGTGGCTGGGTGGCTGGTCCCTGGCATCCTCCTCTCCTTGTTCTCTTGCTCTTTTATCTTTTCCTCCCAGATTTCTCCTTCTATTTATTCTCTCTGTCTGGCACCCCCGCCTATCCTTTCTCCTGCCTTGCTATTGGCCATTCAGCTCCTTATTAGACCATCAGGTGTTTTAGACAGGCACAGTCACACAGCTTCACAGAGTTAAACAAATGCAGCATAAAAGAACGCAACACATCTTTGCACCATTAAACAAAAATCTTAAAATATTCCACAACAGGCAGAGAGCTCACCCAGCATGCAAGCAGCCCTGGCTTCTGTCCCCAGCAACACAAAGCTGTCCTCTGTCATCCCCCGGTACTCAGGAGGGAGAGGCAGGAGATTAGAGTTCAAGGTCATTCTTGGCTACTTTGGGAGTTCAAGGGTAGACTACTGTAGGTGAGAATCTGACAGAAGACAGAAGGAAGAAGCTGTGCTGTTTCCTTACAAGTCCCTGGGCCTGGCCTCCCTGGTCCAGCGTCCAGCTGCGCTCATCCAAATATGTCCTTATCCACAAGACCCCTGGCAGCCAGTGCCCTCACCCAGCTCAAGACAGACACTCCCATGTCGACCCCCATGCCAGTCTGGCACTTGGCTTACCAGGCCACCGCCTTCCTCCCTACAAGAGGACCCAGACCCAGCTGCAGCCGCACAAAGGCCGATGTGTGCACAGCCTTTCAGGCAGGGATCCAGCCCACAGTGTCTGCTCACCTGTCAGGGAGAAGCCCAGACCCCCCAGGTCATTGGAGAGGGGGGTGGGGAGGAGAGACAGTGGGTACATTTTGAGACAGCTTGTAGCCCAAGCTGGCTTTGAACTCACTAAGTAGCCAAGAAGGCCCTGAACTCTTGCTGCCCCTGCCTTAGCCCTCCAAGCGCCATGATGGCAGGTACCAGCATACCTGATTTGGATGAAGCGGGGAGCCAGTGAGTCATCCATGCCAGGCTCTACCCATTGCCCAGCCTGAAGTCAATGATTGCATTCTGTTGTCGGTTTTTGGTTATTCGAGACAGGGTTTCTCTGTGTAGCCCTGGCTATCTTGGAACTCACTCTGTAGACCAGCCTGGCCTCGAACTTAGAGATCCGCCTGCCTCTGCCTCCTGAGAGCTGGGATTAAAGGTGTGCACCACCACTGCCCAGCTTTTAATTTTTTAAATGTTTATTCATTCATTCATTTATTTATTGTGGAGACAGAATCTCACTGAAAGTGTGGAAGCTGGGGCAAGAGGATTGCCAGTTTGGGGCCATCCTGAGCTACAGGAGTTAGTGCACTAGGCTGACCGGCCATGAGGTTGCAGCAGAGAGCAGGGGCCAAGGCCAAAGTCTCCCTCCAAGCAGCCATCTGGACCCCGGGTGTTTGTGCCCTGGTTGTTTTCTCTCTGTGAAATACATTTTTTTGTTGTTGTTTTCCGAGACAGGGTTTCTCTGTGTAGTTTTGGTGCCTGTCCTGGATCTTGCTCTGTAGACCAGGCTGGCCTCGAACTCACAGAGATCCACCTGGCTCTGCTTCAGGAGTGCAGGGATTAAAGGCGAGCGCCACCACCTGCGGGCTGTGAAATACATTTTTAAGGTCAAATGAGAGGAATAACAGGATAATACCTTGAAGGCTGGGGCCGTGGTCAGGGTGGAGCCCCGCCTAGAATCCCCAGTGAGGGTTGGGGGCGTGGTCAGGGTGGAGCCCCGCCCAGGATCACCAGGGAGGGGCTGGGGGCGTGGCTCTTTTGAAAGGCATCTTTCTATATGGGTGTTTCCTGAATCATCTGTTCCAAGGGAGAGCCGAGTCTGGGGCATTACTGCCTTGATCTGATTGCGTTTTCTTCTTTTCTCTCAACCCCCTTGGCTGGTCCGGTCATCCTGTGTTCCTCGTGCTGCGTTTTTGACCCGGTTCCTGGGGTTTCCACAGAC
Organism: Peromyscus californicus insignis; assembly: GCF_007827085.1. Classification (NCBI taxonomy): domain Eukaryota; kingdom Metazoa; phylum Chordata; class Mammalia; order Rodentia; family Cricetidae; genus Peromyscus; species Peromyscus californicus. The sequence continues at coordinate 53,703,497 of NW_026294492.1, forward strand.
CCCTCCCTGAAGACACTGGGGTGGAGCTGCTGGGCGGCGCAGTGGAAGACTCGTCCTGTAAGTTTGCAGAGCGCGCAGCAATGTGAGCTTGGTTTCAGGGTGCGATGATGTCCGGGGTTGCATGCAGGGTGGGGCGTCTGCAGCCTGGGCCCAAGGGGTAAGAGGACACCCACACGAAGACTGCGCCATGTCTCACTGTGTGCCCTTAGCTGTTTGCCCGATGTCTCTGTGCAGGTGATGCGCTTCCAATCTAGAAGCCCGGACTGGTGAAATGGGGGATGCTCAGTGGGTAGCACGCTCGCTGTTCTGGTCTAAGGACCTCAGTTCCGATTCCAGAACCTCAGGGCGGAGGGTGTGGGGTGGGGATCAGGCATGGTGTAGCTCGTTTGCGATTTTCGTGCTGCACAGGAGGATGGCTGGGACTCACCGCCCGCTGGCTACCTGAGTCAGTCACCCCCAGGTTCAGGGAGAGCCCCACGGTGAAAACACGGGAGAGCCACGAGGACACACTCTGTGCGCTCGCAGGCACCGCGCACACACAGTCCTTTCAGTTAGAAAACACGTGTATCTCAGTTTGTGTCTGCACACGGAGATACGTGCCAGGAGTCCTAAACAGGAGGCCGAGGCAGGGGGATTGCCCAAGTTCCAGGACAGCCTCATCTGTGGAGACAGACCCAATTGTGAGCCCGTCACAGGATAATGCCCCTGCCTGTGTGCCTTCCTCCAGGTCTGCCCTCCTCATCGTTTTTAGTTCTCGGACTAGAATCCAGAACTTAACACCGAGGCACTCCAACCGCCCCTCACTGGGGATTCTGGGCGGGGCTCCACCTGACCACGCCCCCAGCCCCTCACTGGGGGATTCTAGGCGGGGCTCCACCCTGACCACGCCCCCAGCCCCTCACTGGGGATTCTGGGCGGGGGCTCCACCCCTGACCACGCCCCCAGCCCCTCACTGGGGGATTCTAGGCGGGGCTCCACCCTGACCACGCCCCCAGCTCCTCACTGGGGATTCTAGGCGGGGCTCCACCCTGACCACGCCCCCAGCCCTCACTGGGGGATTCTAGGCGGGGCTCCACCCTGACCACGCCCCCAGCTCCTCACTGGGGATTCTGGGCGGGGCTCCACCCTGACCACGCCCCCAGCCCCTCACTGGGGATTCTGGGCGGGGCTCCACCCTGACCACACCCCCAGCCCCTCACTGGGGGATTCTAGGCGGGGTTCCACCCTGACCACGCCCCCAGACCCTCAAAGGGGATTCTAGGCGGGGCTCCACCCTGACCACGCCCCCGGCCCCTCACTGGGGGATTCTAGGCGGGGCTCCACCCTGACCACGCCCCCAGCCCCTCACTGGGGATTCTAGGCGGGGCTCCACCCTGACCACGCCCTCAGCTCTGTTTTTATACTTAAATCACACATATTGAACTCATCCTGTGCCCGTTGGCCTCAACCCATGGCACTCCCACTCTCTAAACCTCCCACCAGCTACACAGAGTGATCCTGAGGTCACACTGAGCCTCTCCAGCTCCAGCCAGGGTTCTTTCCACATGCAGGGAACACCACATCCCCTCCATCTTACAGCTCCAAATGTCGTATTCCATCCCAGCACCAGGGGGAGACCTGGGCCTCAGCCAGCTGTTCTAGGTCTGAAGGGATGCTGCTGGGACGAGCCCGTGCACACAGGATTGACCTGCTGGAGGAGCCAGCCCAGTCCATCTCCAAAGGGAGGGAGCAGGGCAAGATGGGGTCATGTGGAACGTGGAAACCTGTAGTTGGAATTTTCTTCAGGCCACCAACCAGCTCCCACATAAAGACATGGAGACTTAATATTAATTATGAATGCTCGGCCTTAGCTTGGGCTTGTCCCACTGGCTCTTATACTCAATTTAACCTGTTTCTCTTCATCTACGTTTTGCCTTGGGGATTTTTACCTTCCTTTGATTCTGTATGTCCTGCTTTCCTGCTTCCTCTGCATCTGGCTGGCCCCCGGCATCTCCCTATCATCTCTTTTTCTTTCTCTCCCCCCTCCAGCCTAAATTCCTCCTCCTACTCACTCTCCCTGCCCAGAAGTCCCGCCTGTGCCTCCTCCCTATCTATTGGCTGCTCAGCTTTTTATTAGACCAATCAGGTGCCTTAGGCAGGCGAGGTAAAACAGCAACACATGTTTACAGAGTTAAACAAATGCAACACATCTTCACATAATTAAGCAAATGCTCTGCAACATAAACAGAGGCAACACATCCTTACAGAGTTAAATAAATATTCCCCAACATTTCCTCATTTTGTCTAAATAAAAGTGGTTGGTAAGTAAAATGAATAAAAATAAATAAACTAAAAAAATAAGAAATAAAGACTGACACTAAAAAATTTTTTAAAAAAAGGTTTTAGCTCTAATATAGTAAGATAGTAAAAATTATCAAGCAAGAACTACATTCACAATAACCAGTCCATTTGTATTTGGCAAATTTAAAGAAAAGACTCCATTATCTATCCAGTCTTGGTGAGTCCACAGGTGTGTATCTAATCCACCTTCTAGCCTAACTGTATTACCAACCCAAAACCATCTTTTTAGACCTCAAAACATTTTCCTAGATAAACAATCCAATGTCTCTCAACATTATATACTTTACATAACTTTTTTGAGTTTATTTTCTGAATTCGGTAACAAGGAAAACTGTAAAACTATAACTATGTAGTCTTCAACCCCATCAGAGACCCGAGAAGGATATATATTACCTGAATAAACAGGGGACATGCAGAGCAAACAACGTCCAAAACTATAAGAAATGAGAGAAACAGCTGGCTGCCTGGACAGTCACCCAAAGTTCCTCTGCAAAGCTGGGCATCCATCTTCGCCCTACAGGTCCAGAGTATCTGACAGACTCTTATGTGAAGCAGGAATTTTGAAGGACTGTCCTGCCTTGTTTTGGTGAAGTTTGGCAGTCACTTTTTTTGTGTGTCCTGCTGGTCCAGTTTGGACAGCATACTGTCAGCAGTCGAGGTAAGGACAGTTTCTTGCCCAGTGGCTAACTTTGCCACATTTAAAGCAAACGTGATATGGAGTTTCTTTGATGCCCATCATCTTCCCTGAAGTAGATTGGTGCTGCCAGGAGCAGACATGTCTCACTGTCATGGAAATTCTTATGTTATTAAAACATCTAAAATGTCATATTCTCTATGTCTCTGGAGTGTCTGAAGACCATCTATCTAAAATATATTTCTGTTTGACCTTGAAAACATACCTGACTATAAGTTTGATTGTTATAGATAACTAGCTACTAACCTGTGTTTCTTTTTTTTTTTTTTTTTTTTTTTTTTTTCCGTTTTTCGAGACAGGGTTTCTCTGTGTAGCTTTGCGCCTTTCCTGGGACTCGCTTGGTAGCCCAGGCTGGCCTTGAACTCACAGAGATCCACCTGGCTCTGCCTCCCGAGTGCTGGGATTAAAGGCGTGCGCCACCACTGCCCGGCCTGTGTTTCTTAATTAACTTAAACAGTTTGTAATAATAGCTTTCAAGCACTAGAATTTTATATTTCTTCTTTTTTTTTTTTTTTTTTTTTTTTGGTTTTTTGAGACAGGGTTTCTCTGTAGTTTTGCGCCTTCCTGGAACTCACTTTGTAGACCAGGCTGGTCTCGAACTCACAGAGATCTGCCTGCCTCTGGCCTCCCGAGTGCTGGGATTAAAGGCGTGCGCCACCACCGCCCAGCTTATATTTCATTTTTAAATGAGCTGCATAGGTACAATACCTTAAGCAAGAGCATAAACATATGTACAATATAACAAAAATAACCTTAAGTTTGCATCAATATATAAAAATCCAAACCATTGTTAAATATTTGAGATGAATAGTTGTCCTTTTTATATTTTCTATATTTCTTTATCCCTGCTAAATGATGACAAACATTCACAAACCTATCAAATGACCGAAACCACCACCCCCACCTCTTGGGAATGTGGGCATCGTGTACTCTAGACTGCTTCCTGTTGTACAGAGGTGATGGTGTCCTCAGGGAACCCTGAGAAAATTGAGATAATGATCAAGTCCTAAGAAAACTAGCTATAACATTTGTTGTCCAGTCTCGGTGTAATAGGAAAATGCAAGGCTTATCTTCAATCCTGGCTAGAGTAGTCTGTGAGGCTGGACCATCTCCGCCAGCCACAGCCTTGAAGCTGTTCTGGACCAGAACTCTAAGGAAACCACAACAGAGACATTCTGAGAGGCTGCATCACCTGGGCCACCCATTTTCATTGGTGTCTGGTCCTTTTTTCCTTTCTGAAAACGCACAAACTTTCAAAGGTAACACACATATCTGCATTAACATGTGTATGGATTGTGAAGTGTGCACAAGCCAGTTAAAGATGATTTCATTCTATGTTTGCACAGGTAAAGGCATCTGTTAACGTTACAAGACTGTTTGGACTGTACAACCAAACCTCTATCCATGCCATATGAAAGGGTGGCAGGTAATAATCAGTCATGAGGACTCTGTAGCCAGATTTATCTTGTCACCAGATTTATCTTGTCTCATCCAGTCTCAGATCTGTTGATGTAGCATGTATCTTAGAAGGTCTTATTAATAAAATCAAACCTAAGGCCAGATATTGGGGTGAATGCTGGAAGATTAGAGAGACAGAACAAGCCACAGCCACCTCACCTGGCCAACTTCTCAGCTGATCTTGTTTCCTTAGACTGGAAGCCTCTGAGCTGAACTGTGCTGCTCAAAAGCCTAAAAGCTTAACTATGCCAAAAACGTCTAGTTTCTGGTTTTCACGCCTTATATACCTTTCTGCTTCCGGCCATCACTTCCTGGGATTAAAGGCGTGTGTCACCATGCCTGACTGTTTCCAATGTGGCTTTGAACTCACAGAGATCAGGATGGACCTCTGCCTTAGTGCCACCATTTTCTGGCCTCTGTATCTAGTGGCTGTTTTGTTCTCTGACCCCAGATAAGTCTATTAGGGTGCACAATATTTTGGGGAACACAATATCACCACATTTCTCCTTTTTTGTCTAAAATTTTAAAAAAGCTTATAACTAATGCAAGAAAAACTATATCCAATAAGTATATACAATATGTACAGTCAGGAATTACATTAACAATGTCTAGTCCTTTAACATTTGACAAATTCAGATAAAAAATTTTTCATTACTTATCCTATTTAAAACAAGTTCCTTTTTAAAGTAGATTCAATAATCTCCCTTTTTATCTTATCATGTCCCCATGTCAAAGGATCAGCATACACATCACCTGATTTTTTTTGTTGTTGTTGTTTGTTTTGTTTTGTTTTTATTTTTCGAGACAGGGTTTCTCTGTGTAGTTTTGGTGCCTGTCCTGGATCTCACTCTGTAGACCAGGCTGGCCTCGAACTCACAGAGATCCGCCTGGCTCTGCCTCCTGAGTGCTGGGATTAAAGGTGTGTGCCACCACTGCCTGGCTACATCACCTGTTTTGTAGTTTTTCTGCATTTATTTATTTATGTCTGTAGCCAAGATTTTCATGGGGTCTCTCCCCAATCAGATCTGGTCTCTATTAATTTTGAAGGAATCCATAGCCTTTCATTTCCTGTGGGAACAAAATCATAACTTCTCCCCCAATGCAATATATTTTCTGAGTTCCATTTTAAAGTTAAGGCATCCCTAAAGCATCTAGGCTGGTTTAATTCAGTGGTTCCTTTTACAATCCAACGTCTCTCAGCAGCTGTTGTTCATTGATCAGCATTAAAAAAAAATTCATGGGGCTGGAGAGATGGCTCAGAGGTTAAGAGCACTGGCTGTTCCTCCAGAGGTCCTGAGTTCAAGCCCCAGCAACCACATGATGGATCACAACCATCTGCAATGAGATATGGTGGTGCCCTCTTCTGGCGTGCAGGTGTACATGCAGGGAGAATACTGCATCCATAATAAATAAATAAGTAAATAAATAAATAAATAAAATTCAAAGTGAACACAACACCATACAGAATCCAGACTCCCTGTGTATGTCACATCTTCATGTGGTTTATTCTTTTTTTTATTACTTTACTCTTTCTTTAAAGACTTTACTTAACTGTTTTTAAACTATTATTTTTCCTACAACTGTCCACACCCATTTTCTTTTCTTTCTTAAGCACCTATGTACATTGTAACCTTTTTAAAGGATTTTCGTCTGGACCAGTTTTGCTGTGCACATGTAGTGTTCTCTGGCCACAGGAGTCAAACCTTACACTGCTAACTGTCACCTAGGACCTCCACCTCCACCGTGTGGCTCCCAGTTGGCTCTACCCACTTCTCCGGTCCATGAGAGCGGCACCTTAAGCCCCAGGGCCTGGCCGAGAGCTGCATTTAACCGCCCCAGCTCTAGGAAGTCGGTGCCCACACTGTGGCAGGGTTTTTACTTAGCTTGTTGTTTCTACTTAGCTTGTGGTTGCTCAAGTGCTCTGCTGCAGGGCAGCGCCTCCTGAAGGAGCCGTATCCATTTTCTTTTCTCTGTTTCTTTTTTCCCAGCTTTCTCAGGCCCTATGTGGAAATTCAGGCCCCACGGTAGACACCATTTGTTGTTGGAATTTTCTTTGGGCTGCCAACCAGCTCCCAAATAAATACACAGAGACTTATTAATTATGAGTGCTCAGCCTTAGCTTAGGCTTGTCCCACTCGCTCTTACAACTTATGTTAACCTGTTTTTGTTCATCTATGTTTTGCCTTGGGGCTTTTTACCTTTCTTTCATTCTGTATGCCCTGCTTTCCTGATTCCTCTGTGTCTGTCTGTCTGGACCCCAGTGTCTCCCTGGCATCTCTTTTCTTTCTTCCCCTGACCCTAAATTGTCCTACTTACTCTCCTGCCTGGAAGTCCTGACTATCCCTCCTCCCTAGCTATTGGCCATTCAGCTTTTTATTAGACCAATCAGGTGCCTTAGACAGACAAAGCAAAACAGCAACGCATGTTTACATAGTTAAACAAATGCAACACATCTTTACAGAGTTAAACAAATGCAACACATCTTTACAGAGTTAAACAAATGCAACACATCTTTACAGAGTTAAACAAATGCAACACATCTTTACAGAGTTAAACAAATATTCTGTAACAGAGACCTGTCAGGGAAAGAAACATTTAGCAAGTGGCATCTCTCTGTCTCTCCCTCCCTCCTCTCTCTTACTGTTTTGGGTCAGGGCCTCCTGTAGCTGTAACCTGAGCTGGCCAGGAACTCACTATGTAGCTGAGGTTGTGTGTCCACGTCCCCACCGGAAACCTCAGGGTGGGGTTCTAGGCGGGGCTCCACCATGACCACGCCCCCAGCTGTCACTGGGGGTTCTAGGCAGAGGCCATGACCCCAGTTTGTGTATTGTGGGTTGTTGGGTGTCACCTGTGGATTTTGAAGGACGGCTTGTGGGAGTCAGTTCTGTGTCCACCATCAGGGTTCTGGGAATAAAGCCACCAGGCGGGGTCCCCCCACTGTTGAACTGCCCTTTACCTACTGAGCCATCTTATCAGCCCTGTGTTTTGAGAGATCTGTCAGGGCCAGGCTGCCACTGAACCTTCCATCCTCCTGCCTCAGTGTCTCAGTGGGATGACAGGCTTGTTTCCGTACCTCTGGGAGTGCGGGCCGCATCACGATGGTTCTCAGTTGCCGACAACGGCTCCCGTAGAGCATCGTCTTGGTTCTCACTGAGCATGCCTGGGGGTCACCCCCCCACTGTCCTTAAGCTGCCCTGTCCAGACACCACTGTGGGAGCTAGGGTGCTTCCTGTCACCAGGACAAACACGGTGACAGATTTGGGGAGGACTTACCCCTGCACACCACAGTCCATCCCGAGGGACATCAGGGCAGGAACCCGGAGGCAGGAGCTGAAGCAGAGGCTGTGGAGGGGGCTGCTGCCCGGGTGCTCCACACGGCTGCTCAGCCTGGCTGATTTCTTTCTTTTTAGAATTTTTCTCCCATGCATTCCATCCTGACTGCATTTCCCTCCTTCCCCTCCTCCCAGTCCCCCACACACCTTCCCTCCCCCACGTCCACTCCTCTCTTTCCCTTCAGAAAAAAAGCAGGCCTCTCAGGGATTTCAACCAGACACAGTATGACAAGTTACAGTAAGACTGGGCACAGGCTGGCACGTTCAGGCTGGTCCAGGCGACCTGGTATGAGGAGTAGGGTCCCAAAAGCCAGTAAGAGTCGGAGATAGCCGGGCGGTGGTGGCGCACGCCTTTGATCCCAGCACTCGGGAGGCAGAGGCAGGCGGATCTCTGTGAGTTCGAGGCCAGCCTGGGCTACAGAGCGAGTTCTAGGACAGGCACCAAAACTACACAGAGAAACCCTGTCTCGAAAAACCACACACACAGACACACACACAGACACAGACACACACACAAACACAGACACACACAGAGCCAGAGATAGCCCCTGCTCCCACTGTTAGGAGTCCCACAAGAAGACCAAACTACACAACTGTCACACACATGCAGAGGGCCTAGGTCAGTCCCACGCAGGCTCCCTGGTTGTCGGTTCAGGCTCTGTGAGCCCCTGTGAGCCCAGGCAAGCTGATTCTGTGGGTTTTCTTGTGGTGTCTTTGACCCCTCTGGCTCTCACAATCCTTCCTCCCTCTCTCCTGGGCTGTGGTTCTGCATCTGTTTCCATCAGTGGCTGGATGACGCCTGTCTGATGACGATTATGCTCCCCGCCAGCTTTCTCACAGAACCCAGGACCCCTGGCCGGGGTGGCCCCGCCCACAGTGGGCTCAGCCCTCCCATGTCGATCACCATCAAGAAAACGCCCCACAGGCCCGTCTGGTGGTGACGTTTTCTCAGCTGAGGTGCCCCAGGTGGCTTCTCTCTCAGGTGCCCTCAGAAGACTCAGCCGCACTGAGCTCCTTCCGGGTGGACTTGGGTTTGGGGACAACGTGTGGGGGTGAGGCATAAACTTTCGGAGAAGGAGGTCACATGTGAGGGGGTTGAGCTCCGCGGTGGGCAGAGGCTCACTCAGCCCTGGGGAGCAGGAGTCCAAGGCCATCCTCTGCTACACACTGAATCTGGGGCCAGCCTGGGCTACCCAGAGCCTGTCTGAGCGGGGGTGGGGGTGAGCAATCTTTCCCATTTGTGGGTCCTGGCAGCTCCTCCCTCCACCCTGAACCTGGGTGGAGCACATCGGAAGAGAAAGACCCTGGTGGCCCCAGAGATCAACATCTCGCTGGACCAGAGCGAGGGCTCCCTGCTGTCCGACGACTTCCTGGACACCCCCGATGACCTGGACATCAACGTGGATGACATCGAGACACCGGACGAGACCGACTCGCTGGAGTTCTTGGGAAACGGCAATGACCTTGAGTGGGAAGGTAATGGTGGGGGTCCCCGCCCTGTCCCCCGGGGCTTCTCTCCGCCCCGCTGGCCCCAGTGGCCACCTCCTCGCTGGCCCCCGCATCATGGCCCAGGACCCACAATGTCTGGCCCCGCAGAGCTGGGATCTGTGTGGATGGATTCTCACAGACAGATGTCCAGATGGACACCACCCACGCGGGGGGCGGGGCAGCGGGGGGACTAGGGACAAGCTAGAATAGACCAGGAGTGATGTGGGCGGCTGGGAACGTCCCTGCCCTCTTCCGGTCCCCCGGGAGCTCCTGCAGTCAGGAGGGACCCGGGGCAGGGACACCATCTTCTCCCTCGACGCCCTGCGGGGCCCAGGGGGAGGAGTGAGCAGGGTTCAGGTAGTCCTGGCGGGGCAGCTAGGGAGGGCCATGCGTTGGGAAGCCCTTTTAATCTTATTTATCATTTATTATTTATTCACTTTTTCTTTGAGACACAAGGTCTCACTATGTAGCCCAGGCTAGGCTCGAACTCTTTTTTTTCCCAAAACAGGGTTTCTCTGTAGCTTTGGAGCCTGTCCTGAACTAGCTCTGTAGACCAGGCTGGCCTCGAACTCACAGAGATCCGCCTGCCTCTGCCTCCCGAGTGCTGGGATTAAAGGCGTGAGCCACCACCGCCCGGCAAGCCTCGAACTCTTAAGATCCGCCTGTCTCTGAGTGTCGGGATGATTTAAAAAAAGAAAAAGGGGGGCAGGGAAACCCAGCCGGGTTGGGGTGGGACGGAAGCCTCAGGGGTGGTGTCAGCGGCTAGCTTGGGTGCAGTCATGGAGGACTTCCCGCAGGAGGCTGCAGTGTAGCCAGAGCCGGGCAGGTAGATGGTCGCCGCTTTTCTCGTGGCTGCGACACCAGACACAGACAACTGGGGGGACAGGTTTATTCTGGCAGACCGTTGGGAGCTGCAGTCCATGGAGGCGGAGAGGCCTCGGCCCCTGCGACCCGGCGGCACCACAGTCAGGGCGGTTAACCCAGGCTAGCTCACCTCAGGTGTTCCCGGAGCTGGATGGATTCACACCTGGATTCACACCGCTCCGCTCCCCCCCCCCCCGCAGACGACACCCCAGTGGCCACTGCCAAGAACATGCCCGGGGACAGCGCGGACCTGTTTGGGGACAGCGCGGCGGACGAGGGCGGAGCGGCCAACGGTCGCCTGTGGCGGACCGTCATCATCGGGGAGCAGGAGCACCGCATCGACCTGCACATGATCCGGCCGTACATGAAGGTGGTCACTCACGGAGGTGTGTGCACGCCGCGACCCGCCCCCACGTCGCCGGGGTCGGGGGTCACCGGGCACGCGGCTCTCCTCAGCGGGCGAGTCCAGCTGGGGTGTGCAGGGGTGACACACGGGGTGCCATCCCCCCACCGGGTGGCGTTGCTCAGGGAGGTGCAGCCGTGGGGGGCCGGGGGGGGGGGGAGACATGGTCCAGCCTGGGCTACTGTGACCCCGGATGCCTCCTTTCCCAGGGTACTACGGGGAAGGCCTCAACGCCATCATCGTCTTCGCTGCCTGCTTCCTTCCGGACAGCAGCTCCCCCGACTATCACTACATCATGGAGAACCTCTTCCTGTAAGTCCGCGGCCCGCACTGGGGAAGCGGAGGTGGTGGAGCCGCGAGCTCGAGGCTAGCCTGGTCTACAAAACCCAACCAGCGAGGCAGCCGGGGCGCCTGGAGCTCAGAGAGCACCGTGGGGGTTCTCTGCTGTTTGGGGGTGCTGGAGGCCGGCACCCTCAGTGCCCCCACGCGGCGGGAACCCCATCCCCCAACCCCCCCCCCCCCCCCGCAGATACGTCATCAGCAGCCTGGAACTGCTCGTGGCTGAGGACTACATGATCGTGTACCTGAACGGGGCCACGCCCCGGCGGAGGATGCCCGGCATCGGCTGGCTGAAGAAGTGTTACCACATGATTGACAGGAGGTGAGGGGGGGGGGGACCCGTCAACGTCATTCCCCAGCCAAGGTCAAGGTGGACAAGGCTTTGAAGGAAGGCCCCCTTAGAGTCCTGCAGCGTCTGCCGCTGACCGACCACTCTAGGGACCCCCGGAGAGGGAGGCACCGTGCTGCGCGTCCTTCCGCGTCTGATCCATGTCTGAGAGCACGGAGTCCTCCAGGGTCATCCTCAGGGAGGCATCAGAAAGAAGGCCTTTTCTTTTTCGTGGCTGAGTAATATTCCAGCCTGTGAGCAAACTGAATTGTTTCTGTCTGTCCGTCTGTGAGTAAACACTGGGCTGTCTCCACCTTTTGTGTTTTATGAATAGCTTCAGACAGACTCTTGAAACCTGAGCACTTCCTAGAATTCAGGACTCTGTGTGTGTGTGTGTGTGTGTAAGCGCCACACTGGGCCACACTGCTGCCTGGTGTTGACGCGTCCCAGAGCCTCTAACTCTGCGGCTGTGAGGGCGCAGTTGGCTGAGGGGACCTGGGTCGTCGGGCTGGGGAGGGAGGCGGCCCACCCACGGGCTCCCTGCGCCCCGGACCTGACGGGTCGTCCTTGCCGCCCCGCAGACTGCGGAAGAACCTGAAGTCCCTGATCATCGTGCACCCCTCCTGGTTCATCCGGACCGTGCTGGCCATCTCCCGGCCCTTCATCAGGTGGGACCCTGCCTGGCCCTGCGCCCCGAGACTCACTGGCCGCCAGACCCGGCATCCCCCTGTCTCGGCCTCCCCAGCCCCGGGGTCACAGCTGCACCACCCCGGTGTTTCACCACGTGCTGTCGATCTGAGCTCATGCTGACGCTCGCCCAGCGGGGCCGTCTGCTCCGGCCCGTGGTTTTAAAGTCTCCCCGGCCAGCACTGAGGTGGCAATCCTCCTGTCTCAGCTCTGTGAGCACCAGGATGGCAGGCGTGTGCCACCAGGCTAGGTGGAGAACTCTGCTTTGTGTTTGTAAGAATCCGTTTGAAGGGCTGGCTCTGTGGGGAGAGGAGCTTGCGGCCGAGCCGACAACCTGAGTTCAATCCCCGAGGCCGCACGTTGGGCGGAGGGACCGGCCCCTCACGTTGTCCTCTTGTCTTGCGCGTGAATAAACGTGAGAGGACGTTTCTAAAAGGGACACACCTGGGGTGTTGGTCGTTCACCACGTGCTGCCGAGGCAGGAGGGTCGCGAGTGCCAGGCCGGCGTGGGTGACCCCTTGTCCGCCCGTGTGTGCCCTCAGTGTCAAGTTCATCAGTAAGATCCAGTACGTGCACAGCCTGGAGGAGCTGGAACGGCTCATCCCCATGGAGCACGTGCAGCTGCCGGAGTGCGTCCTGCAGTGAGTGTCCCTGGGGTCCCTTCCGCTGGGAACACGGGCGGGGGCTGGACAGGCGGCTCAGCGGTTCGCGCACCGGCTGCCCCTGCAGAGGACCCGGTTCGGTTCCCAGCACCCACCCGGGGCTCACAACGGCCCGTGACTCCCGTTCCGGGGGCCCGACGCCCCCTCCTGGCCTCTGCGGGTGCTGCACGCACTCACAGGCTCTCGTTGAAGTCAGCACACAGCTCAGCCGTCCCCACACCGAGGCTCAGTCCCCGGCACCCAGCCTCCCCTTCACTCCGCGCCCCACGGCTCCTGGGAGTCCGACTCCCTGCGCCTGCCTTTCTTTCCTTCAGGTACGAAGAACAGAGACTCAGAGCCAAGAGAGAGAGGTCAGTGTGGCGCAATCTCCTGACGGGGCCTGAGGGGTGGTTTGGTGGCTTCCGCTCTGTGCAGACCAACTAAGGTGCCCACTGGCTCAGCTCTGCCCTCAGTGGGAAAACTGGTGCAGGCAAGTGTGAGGACCTGAGTTCAAATCCCCAGCACTCACGTAACCTGCCGGGCATGTGATGCCCATCTGTAATCCTAGAGCTGGGGAGATGGAGATGGGATCCTGGGGCTCGCGGGCCAGCAGCCTCCCCAAACCAGGGAGCCCGGGGCTCAGGGAGAACCCTCATCTAAAAACGTAAGGTGGATGCCAGGTGAGGTGGCGCACGCCTTTAACCCCAGCACTTGGGAGGCAGAGGCAGGTGGATCTCTGTGAGTTCGAGGCCAGCCTGGGCTACCAAGTGAGTTCCAGGAAAGGCGCAAAGCGACACAGAGAAACCCTGCCTCGAAAACAAACCCATAAGGTGGACTGGGCCAGCGAGACGGCTTGGCCAGTAAAGGGGGCTTGCTGTCAGGCCTGAGAGCTGGTGGGGGGGGGGATGGTGACCCACGTGCGAGTTGTCCGCTGACACCTGACCTCCTCACATACACGCACACCTCACACACCCCCAAAGTCCTGCCTTTCAGACGAGGTCTCCGGAGTCAGCCGTGGATTCAAATCCCACCCTCATCATCTATTAGGTATTAGTGATCTGTTTCGGGTGTGAGTGTGCAAGCCATGGCACGGGTGTGGAGATCACTTTCGGGGAGTCAGTTCCCTTTCCAGTGGGGATCCAACTTGGGTCGTCAGACTTGGCGCAAGCGCCTTTACGTGTTGCCAAACCCCCCCCACCCGCTTCCTCATTTAGTTTGAGGACCTTACCCAGCACTGAGCACAAAAGTGGTGACCCCAGGATTCACATTTGTACAAACAATGCCAGCCACGCCCAAGGGCTTGGGCTGCCCATAAGCCCACACTGGCTCGGCCGCGCGCGCGCACACGCACACACGCACACACACACACACACACACACACACACACACACACACGCGCGCGCGCGGAGCTCAGGCCTGGAGGAACCCTGGTGATGAGGCCCCGTAAGTTCCTCTCTTTGTCTCTTTTTAGCATCTCTCTATCTTTAAAGTTTCTTTACGATTTCCATGCAGCACGTGAAGTCCCACACCTTGCCTGCCCCAGCCCACAGCCGGGCACAGCAGAGCCGTCACAGGGCTGTGCCCGCCACGCCGGCCCCTCAGAACTTTCCATAGCCCACAGAGATGCTCTGCCCCGTGCCACACTAACTCCCGCCCCCATCTGTCTGCTCTTGGTGCCTCCCCAACCCTGTAACCCTGGTCCCTGTGGCTCTTGGGTTCTCCTGGGAGTGGACACGGCCGTTTGGATCCTCCCATGTCCCGTTCAAGCTGAGCTGTGTCCTCACGCCGTCCATGTTGGCACGGTGTCAGAGATGTATTCCTTTTCATGGCTGGGTAATAGTCCAGTGATCTCATGGGAGATCGCTACAGCAGTCGGTGGAGCCCAGTGGGTCCCCCGCCCCCGGCAGCCCCCGCTTCCAGCACACAGACACCCTGCCCTCATCACACACACACCCCCCCCCCGGCACCCCCTAACCCCCGCCACCGGCACACCCGCCCCCCCCCCCGGCACACCCGTGCCCCCGGAACCCTCCCACCACCCCACCACCACCCCCCACCCCGTCACCACCACCACCACCCCCGGCAACCCCTGCCCCTCACCCCCCCCAGCACTCCCCACCCCTGGCACCCCCCCGCCCCCATCACCCCCCGCCCCCCATCACCCCTGCTGCAGACACTGGTGTCCTCTTCCTTAGTGCAGAGGCCCATTGTTTTTCTCTTTTGAGACAAGGTGTTGGGTGGCCCAGGCTGGCCTCAGAACCCGTGCCTCAGTGTCCTCGGTGCTGGGGTGGGAGGTGTGGGTCAGCAAGTCCAGCTCTATCTGTTTCTCCTCCTGCACCTTCCCAGCCTGGGCTTGGGGCCACAGCCCAGTTGGTAGGGCGCTGACCTCGCTGGGCCCAACCCCAGCGCCGCGTAAGCCGCTGTGGCAGCACAGCCACATCCCCGCAATCGGCGCGAGGACGCAGGAGGATCCCAGCTTTACGGTCATCCTCAGCTACATAGGGTGTTACAGGCTAGCCTGGGCTACATGGAGACCCTGTTTCTGTGAGAAGGTGGGGCAGGGCTCCTGCCCACCCCAAACTCCCTGTGTGAAGGGTCACACTTACCCCATCCTGGGCCACCAGCTCCCTCCAACACACCAGGGACATCAGCGCATGCTCGAGAGGCCAGTGGGATCCCAGAGCCCCGGCCACTGCACCCTGTCACCTGGTTCTGTCTGTCACAGCTCACGGCCCCCACAGCCCGAGTTCCTGGTTCCCAGGTCCGAAGAAAAACCGGAGACAGTGGAAGAAGAGGATGGGTGAGCGCAGGGGCAGCAGGCGGGGCCCAGGGGACACGGGGGGGGGGGGGGGCTGCTGCACCAGCTCCTCTGGTCCCCTCTCTTTGGGCTCGTCCTTACACAGCAGGTGCAGACTGACACCTGTTTCCTGCTAGAAAGAAGCATGGTGGCTGCCTTCCGGGGAGGTTTCCAGCCACAGTCAGTAAATGGGATTGCCCCAGGTCCCAAACAGGCAAATAACACCCTCTCCTCCTCACCCACAGGTCAGCGGAAGCGACAGAAGACCAGGAGACAAGGTGGGTGTAGAGGGTGTCAGTGGGTTTTCTTGGAATGTTCTAAGCGCAGTTGAGTCTGGGTAACTGAACATCTGGTCAACGTGTATATGCTCTGCCCCAGCAACTGGTGCAACAGACAGGGGTGTGCATCTGTTTCCCAGCTGTGGGACATGGTGGCCATGTCTAGGACACCCACCCACAGCCAGGTTCAGGTGCACCTCAGAGAAAGGACGATGGATGGATGGATGGATGGATGGATGGATGGATGGTGGATGGATGGGTGGGTGGATGGATGGGTGGGTGGATGGATGGATGGTGGATGGATGGGTGGGTGGATGGATGGGTGGGTGGATGGATGGATGGTGGATGGATGGGTGGGTGGATGGATGGGTGGGTGGATGGATGGATGGTGGATGGATGGGTGGGTGGATGGATGGGTGGATGGGTGGATGGGTGGGTGGATGGGTGGATGGATGGATGGGTGGATGGATGGATGGGTGGATGGATGGGTGGATGGGTGGACGGGTGGATGGATGGATGGGTGGATGGATGGGTGAATGGGTGGATGGATGGATGGATGGATGGGTGAATGGGTGGATGGGTGGATGGATGGGTGGATGGATGGGTGGATGGGTAGGCATTGTTGGATAGAGTTATGATTTGGTGGGTTGGTATTTGAGCACATGCACAGGTGGATGTTTCGGTTGTGACACTCTGAGTGCAGGAGTCCACAGGTCTTTATTGCTACCAGCCTGGGAGGGAGGTTGTCTTCTGATCTACATTAGGAATGTTGGTGGCCATCATGCTCTTTGCTCAGAGCTCTGCCAGCCAGTAGCTGACTCTGAGTCTTCCTGTGGAAGCTCACCTCCCCCTCAGACACTGACCGTACCCTACTTGTCCTGTACCCTCCAGCATGTCCTGATTTAACCAGAACCTAGAGATGGACAGAGAAGACTCCAGACACCACATAACCTCCGTCAGAGGCCTGTGGGCCCCGGACTTCATCCTGCCTCATCCTGCGTCCATCATCCGAGGACACCTGGCTCCTTTGTCCCTCTCTGAATCGTGGTGTCCTCTTTCTCTGCTTGAGTACATTTCCCTGTTTTTATTTTAAGAAGGCGGCACGAGCATATTCTGGAGTGGAGCACATCCTTGGCCTCTACCCTTCCACACCCTGAGCTTGGGGTTGGCAAAGCTGGATACGGGCAGTGTCACCCACGGGTCCTATGTGGCCTGGGCTCTTCCTCCAGACCTCATAGCCCCAGGATGCCTCTTACTGCCCCAGCTGGGGTGGCACAAATGTGCATTTTGGACTGACCCAATGAAAGACCCTTGGCTCACCTGTCGCCTGTCCCTGGCTGGAGCCTCAGATGCCCTGGTGGCCCTGGCTGTGGCTGCATCTGCTTTTCTGTGGAATGTACCCACTGTCTCCTCTCCCTGTCACCCCAAGCAGGGCTGTGACTGCCGACCTCACATCCCCATCGACACCCCCTGTTCTGCCATTTGACTGTCTTCAGGGGCCTTCAAGCCCTTTGCACACATATTGATCAGCCTGGTGGTCCCCAAACCTCCCCCCATAATCTAGAACATTTTCAAGTTCTTTAAAGTAGGTGTGACTCCAGGAGATTTTAACTGACACCTCATCCCAAGGGAAGGAGTTGCGTCCACCTTCCTGTCCCCTGCCTGGGCCAGACTTCGGTTCTGTGTCACCAAGCAGAAGATTGAGACTACTGCTCCATGTATGAGAACATGAAGAAAATGAAGATACAGGGGTGCCAGGGGATCTGGGGAACACCCTAAGAAAATACGTCCCAGTGGGCAGCCACTGCGGCCACCTGACCTCCAAGTCAGGGTCAGAGAACGAGTTTGGCTTGATGACTTGACAGTCAGGGTGGACTGTGTCCAGACACCATAGGAGTGTGAGGAGCAAGCCTCCTGTCTCCAGGGGCACTTAAGACCAGATGACATTTGCAAGGAGAGCCCCCTGTGATTCCTCAAGACCTGGTGGCGCACACCTTTAATTCCAGCACTCAGGAGGCAGAGGCAGGTGGATCTCTCTGAGTTCTAGGACAGCCTGATCTACAAAGCGAGACCCTGTCTGTGAGAAAAGAACACACAGGACCCTGGGCCTTGCCCTCTCCAAGGCTGGATTCCATCCACCCCACCGTGAGGCGTTTGTGACATGCCCTTTGCTCCTGAACCTCTGATGGCCCCAGAAGAGCAGCTTTCCACCTGGAGAGTCACGGTCTCCAGCCCACAGCACCCGTGGATCTGAGAGGACACACCACACACTGGGCCTCCACTCTGTGGCCTTGGGAGGGGACCCGAGAGAGTTGTTTGGGGTGCTGGGTTTTATTTTGTTTTGAGACAAGATCGGCCTGGCCTCAGACTCCTGATCCTCCTGCCTCAGCTTCTGAGAGCTGGCCTGGCAGATGCGTGCCCCCAAGCCTGGCGAGGGCTTTGTAAGTTGTGTTTATCCAACGTCAGATAGAAGAGGGGAACCGAGATGGTGCCCCCAGGTCCGGGTCCAGGCCTCTTGGCTTTTGGAAACAGAATCCTAGAGACTTTTCCTGCCAGGGGGTTTCCGGTGACAACCAAGGCCATCACAGCACAGCTGTGGCAGGGAGGGACGGGTGGACACAATCCCGCCGGCCCTCAAGGGTCTGAGGTCCCGCCCCCAACCCTGGGCTGCCTGCTACATCTGTCCCCCTGCCACCGTGGAGTGCCCACCACCCCTTTGAGATTACCAGCACCCACCGACCACAGGGAAGCAGGACCCAGAACCGTGGCCACAGAGGACCCTGAAACAGGAGAGAAGCCCTGCACTGCTTAATATCCCAGTCTGCACAGGACCACTACTTCAGGTTCCCGGGGGACAGTCTGAGGCAAGACGCAGAGGCCCAGCAGCCTGGTGGTGAAGGGCCGCTGGATTTCTCTACAGAGATGCCCAGGATCCATTTGAAAACTTGCCCAGAGCAACCGTGTCCACCGTCCACCAGCGAGTTGTGCAGTCATAAACATGGAGACGGTGGGCACAGTCGCTGTGGTGACATGAGGACCGGCGAGCTGGGGGGGGGCGATTTTTATGTGAAATAAATAAATTATAATGCAGAGGGAGACGTGTTTCCTCTGCGTGTTTCCAGGTGCGGGGAGTGAGGTGTGCAGGCCCAGTCCCGTCTGTGAGCAGTGGCCAGGCCTAGCTGGGGGGGGCGGGCTGGTGAACCTCCAAGGACTTTGGCTCCACAGCCTGGACCTTGGGACACACTGAGTGGCCGGGAGACCAAGGGCACGCGGACAACGCTGTGTTTAGTGTCACCAGCAAGACGTGGTGGGGACCTGGGCGTGGTGCCCCATGCCGGACATCCCAGCCCGCAGGAGGCTGCTGAATTCCGGACCAGCCTGGGCTGTGGATGTGGAGACTGTCTCTAACAAACCAGAGACAGTCTCGGCCAGTGTGCGGTCCCCTGGATGTGCCAGATCCCTCCTGGGACGTGGTGTGGTGACAGTCCCTAGGGAGGGGGGTGCTGAACAGTGGGATAAAGGCTGGGCGGGATGGGGTACCTTTTGCTGCATGCAGGCTAACATTACACCCATTCATTCCCTAGCTCATTCATTCATTCACACACAGTCACTCATTCCTCACTCCATGGCTCTGGGGTCTAGTCACCCATGCTTTTCCCATCTCAGTCACAATGCCTGCTCAGGTCCCTGGGGACCAGGAGGGAAGGGCCAGACATTGTCCTGGGGTAAGAGTCCTCTCTGGAACAGTGTGGGCCCTCAGCAGCGGCGGGCCCGCAGGGGGGATGGGGACTTGGAACTCAGGGGTGAGGTGCCAGCCACAGGGCATGAGGAGGACCGCCCTTCAGATGGCCCAGCGCTGGCACCTGGAGCTCAGCCCTGGGGAGGCAGAGACAGGAGGGTCCCTGGGGCTCATTGGCCAAACACCCCAGCGCAACCAGGGGGACCCCACCTAAAAATAACTGGACGGGGGCTCTCAAGGAGGTCCTGACCTGGGTTCGATTCCCAGCACACACCTGGTAGCTCACAGCCACCTGTGACTCCAGTTCCAGGGGACCCGACGCCCCTTTCTGGCCTCCTGGGCACCAAACTCCCAGACAGACAACATACATATATACAAAAATAAAAATTAAAAAATCTGCCAGGCAGTGGTGGCGCATGCCTTCGATCCCAGCACTCGGGAGACAGAGGCAGACTAACCTGGTCTACATAGCAAGTTTGAGGCCAGCCAGAGCTACATAAGAAGACCCCAGAAGAAGCCTGACATAGGCCTCCTGCCTCCACATGTGGCTCACACACATGTGCACACACGTGCGCGCGCGCGCGCACACACACACACACACACACACACACACACACACACACACACAGAATATTTCTTCTCCCTTACCAAGAACGGGGTGGGTCACAAGGCCCCACCCTGGCTCCCCTGAGCCTGATCTCAATGACTCTGGTCACACGGTTCACGACAGGGTCACGCTGAAAAGATCATCAGAGCAAAGCAGTCTTGTGATTCACATCCAGAGGCCTAAACCCACCTTCGTCATGACACTTTTGGAAGACTTTCCTGGCAGGGCCTAGCTGGGGACAGGGGAGAGGGGGAGGGAGGAGGAGAGGAAGAAGGGGGAGTCCCTTTCCTTGGCCCCATGAGAGCCAGTTTCAATGTCAGGGTCAAGCCAGGGGACACAAAGTCAGGCAGATATTTTTAGGGATAGAAAGGTGTGACCAGTGAGGATGGGGAGGAGGGGGAAGAGGGGAGGGAGGAGGGAGGGAAGAGGGGAGGGAGGAGGGGAGGCAGACACGGGAGCACAGCATGGAAGTTGGCCGCTGTCCCCGGCCCTCTGGCTCCTGACTAATTTAGGCAAAAGGCTACTGAAGCTATTTGCAGCCTGAGAAACAGGTGCTCCCCACACACCCCCGGTGCTTGGGGGGCCTCCTCCCCCGGGGCGGCCTCTGGGCTGCCCAAACCTATAAAGGCGTACAGCTGTGTCAATGAGGCTGGGACTCGCTGGAGCAGCTCCCCGCAGGTCACAAACACCTGGGCTGCAGCCACCTCAGGACCAGTCCCCGCTGCCAGGCCCCAGCATGAAGCTCATCGTGGGCATCGGAGGGTGAGCCCCGGGCCCGGAGTGGGACCCTGTATGGGGAGGGGAAGGGCCCGGGGGCCCCGGGAGGGCAGCTGCCTGCTGCCGACGGTCAGTCTGCGTGAGGGGTGTGCGGCTTTGTGGTCACAGAGGGCACAGAGGCTGACCCCTGTACGGGCGCTGATTGTTTAAACCCCGCTGGGAACCTGGGGCGGGGCAGACACACGGACATCGAAGCCAAAGTGTCACTGAACAAGATGAAGACACCAGGTTTGTTTTATTTTGTTCTGGAAGCAAAAGGGTAGATCCGGGCCTTACGCACCTAGCGCAAGCCCTCAGTACTGGGCTGCGGGCCCAGCCCTCTTTTTACATTTTGTTTTGAGACGGGGTAACACTTGGTCACGCAGGCTGGCCCAGAACTGAAGACCCCCTGTCTTAGCCCCTAGCGGAGGTGACAGGGGTGTGGCTCCATGCCGGCCTAAGGTAGGACTTTTTGTATCCATTTACGACGGCTCTGCTTCCCCATGACTTCCATCACGTGGGTCCTGTCAGTACCAAGACCAAAGGCAGACGACCAGAATGGCTGAGGGTGACCTGAGTCTTGACCTACTGCCCTGGAGTCCCTCAGGCGAGGCCCCGCCCTGACCACGCCCCCAGCCCCTCACTGGAGGATTCTGGGCGGGGCCTCACCCTGACCACGCCCCCAGCCCCTCACTGGGGATTCTGGGCGGGGCCTCACCCTGACCACGCCCCCAGCCCCTCACTGGGGATTCTGGGCGGGGCCTCACCCTGACCACGCCCCCAGCCCCTCACTGGGGATTCTGGGCGGGGCTCCACCCTGACCACGCCCCCAGCCCCTCACTGGGGATTCTAGGCGGGGCTCCACCCTGACCACGCCCCCAGCCCCTCACTGGGGATTCTAGGCGGGGCTCCACCCTGACCACGCCCCCAGCCCCTCACTGGGGATTCTGGGCGGGGCCTCACCCTGACCACGCCCCCAGCCCCTCACTGGAGGATTCTGGGCGGGGCCTCACCCTGACCACGCCCCCAGCCCCTCACTGGGGATTCTAGGCGGGGTTCCACCCCGACCACGCCCCCAGCCCCTCACTGGGGATTCTGGGCGGGGCTCCACCCTGACCACGCCCCCAGCCCCTCACTGGGGATTCTAGGCGGGGCTCCACCCTGACCACGCCCCCAGCCCCTCACTGGGGGATTCTGGGCGGGGCTCCACCCTGACCACGCCCCCTGTCCATGTTTTTACTTTGCATTTTGAAACAGACTGGGCAAAGTTGTCCAGGCTGCCTTTGAACTCATGTCCATTCTGCTTTCTCAGCGCTGCGGGTGTAGACAGATATTTACCACCAGACCTAGTTTGTTGGGCTAATTAAGAAATACATTGCTTAGGCCAGTAGATGGCTCAGTGGGTGAAGCCTGATGGCTCAAGTTCAATCCCCGGTGGGAGGGGAGACTTGATCCCTGTAAATTGTCTTCTCACACACACACACACACACACACACACACACACACACACATGCAGACACACATGCATGCACAGATACACGCTCACATGCATGCACTCACACACACATGCACACACGCAGACACAGACACACGAATGCACAGACACACACGTGCACAGACACTCACACGCACGCACACACCACCCGTCCAGGCTGGCGCAGCCCAGTGGGGCGTGCTCAGGCCTCACGATGTGCCCTTGCAGCATGACCAACGGCGGGAAGAGCACCCTGACCAGCCGCCTCCACAGGGCGCTGCCCAACAGCTGCGTGATTCACCAGGATGATTTCTTCAAGGTGGCCGCCCGGGCGGGGGTGGGGCTGGAGGGGACGCGGGGCCGGGCGATCTCATCGGCCTGATGTCCCCGAGGGTCTCGGTCCCCCGTGCCCGGGACCCCTTAGGCTGATGGAGGCCTCGCTGTGGCCCATGACCTCGGTGCCTCTGCTTTCCCTTCTGTGCGGTGGGCTCAGCAGGGGGGCGTGACTGGCAACGGCAGGGAGAGTCCCCAACCTCCACCCGCTCGGGACCCCCAGCTCCCCCAGGCTCACCCGCTCGGGACCCCCAGCTCCCCCAGGCTCACCCGCTCGGGACCCCCAGCTCCCCCAGGCTCACCCGCTCAGGACCCCCAGCTCCCCCAGGCTCACCCGCTGGGGATCCCCCAGCTCCCCCAGGCTCACCCGCTCGGGACCCCCAGCTCCCCCAGGCTCACCTGCTGGGGACCCCCAGCTCCCCCAGGCTCACCCGCTCAGGACCCCCAGCTCCCCCAGGCTCACCCGCTCGGGACCCCCAGCTCCCCCAGGCTCACCCGCTCGGGACCCCCAGCTCCCCCAGGCTCACCCGCTCGGGACCCCCAGCTCCCCAGGCTCACCTGCTGGGGACCCCCAGCTCCCCCAGGCTCACCCGCTCAGGACCCCCAGCTCCCCCAGGCTCACCCGCTGGGGACCCCCAGCTCCCCCAGGCTCACCCGCTGGGGATCCCCCAGCTCCCCCAGGCTCACCCGCTCGGGACCCCCAGCTCCCCCAGGCTCACCCGCTCGGGACCCCCAGCTCCCCCAGGCTCACCCGCTCGGGACCCCCAGCTCCCCCAGGCTCACCCGGGGCAGCCCCAGAGGCTCCCAGAGGGCTGAGGGGGGCTGGGCGGGCGCAGGCCTAAGCCTCGGGGTCCTGTGTTTCAGCCCCAGGACCAAATAGCAGTTGGAGAAGACGGCTTCAAACAGTGGGACGGTAAGCGCCCCCCGTCGTCTGCCCATCCCCCAGCCTGTCCCCCCCCGTCTGCCCATCCCCCAGCCTGTCCCCCCCTCGTCTGCCCATCCCCCAGCCTGTCCCCCCCCTCGTCTGTCGCCCCATTCCATCTGCCCACCCACCCCGTCTGCCCACCCACCCCGTCTGTCCCTCCACCCCGTCTGTCCCTCCACCCCGTCTGTCCCTCCACCCCGTCTGTCCCTCCACCCCGTCTGTCCCTCCACCCCGTCTGTCCACCCACCCCGTCTGTCCCCCCACCCCGTCTGTCCCTCCACCCCGTCTGTCCCCCCACCCCGTCTGTCCCCCCACCCCGTCTGTCCCTCCACCCCGTCTGTCCCTCCACCCCGTCTGTCCACCCACCCCGTCTGTCCACCCACCCCGTCTGTCCACCCACCCCGTCTGTCCCTCCACCCCGTCTGTCCCCCCACCCCGTCTGTCCACCCACCCCGTCTGTCCACCCACCCCGTCTGTCCCTCCACCCCGTCTGTCCCTCCACCCCGTCTGCCCACCCACCCCGTCTGTCCCTCCACCCCGTCTGTCCCTCCACCCCGTCTGTCCCCCCACCCCGTCTGTCCCCCCACCCCGTCTGTCCCTCCACCCCGTCTGTCCCTCCACCCCGTCTGTCCACCCACCCCGTCTGTCCACCCACCCCGTCTGTCCACCCACCCCGTCTGTCCCTCCACCCCGTCTGTCCCTCCACCCCGTCTGTCCCCCCACCCCGTCTGTCCCTCCACCCCGTCTGTCCACCCACCCCGTCTGTCCCCCCACCCCGTCTGTCCACCCACCCCGTCTGTCCCTCCACCCCGTCTGTCCCTCCACCCTGTCTGTCCACCCACCCCGTCTGTCCCTCCACCCCGTCTGTCCCTCCACCCCGTCTGTCCCCCCACCCCGTCTGTCCCCCCACCCCGTCTGTCCCTCCACCCCGTCTGTCCCTCCACCCCGTCTGTCCCTCCACCCCGTCTGTCCACCCACCCCGTCTGTCCCTCCACCCCGTCTGTCCACCCACCCCGTCTGTCCCCCCACCCCGTCTATCTCCCCGCGCCCGCCCCGTCTGTCTCCCCCCACCGAGCCCTGTGATGTGGCCCCATCTGAACCCCACGGTCTGCCCCCCAGTGCTCGAGTCCCTGGACATGGAGGCCATGCTCAGCACAGTGCGCGCCTGGGTGAAGGACCCACGCAAGTTCGCGCGCGCTCACGGCGTCAGCCTCCAGCCCGGCGCCTCGGACACGCACATCCTCCTCCTCGACGGCTTCCTACTGTACAGCTACATGTAAGCCGGGTCCGCCGCGGCGGCCCCGAGAACCCGGGCGAGCTGGGGTCCCAGGCTGCACCTGGGAGACGAGGGGAGGGGCGCAGAGGGGAGGTCCGCTGACGTGCCCCTCCCCGGCCAGGCCCCTGGTGGACATGTACAGCCATCGCTACTTCCTGACCGTCCCGTATGAGGAATGCAAGCGGAGGAGGAGGTGGGTTGTGAGGGACACGGGGGTGTCCACGGGGCACGGGCGGGGCCTCCGCGGTGACCCCTGCTCTATGACCCCAGTGACCCCAGGAGCCCAGGGCCCCAGGCCTGGGCGCCGCCCACACCCACCCTTCCCCGGAGGGCGTGCAGGTCGGGGGTGCTGCAGCCACAGCCTGGGCCCGGGGCTGCGCCCCCCTCCCAGGGCCCGTCGGGGGTCCCGGGGCCTGCGGAGCACCGGCCTGCGCTGACGGCCGGCGCCTCCGTCTCTCGCTCCAGTAACCGCCGCTACACGGTCCCCGATCCCCCCGGGCTCTTTGACGGTCACGTGTGGCCCATGTACCAGAAGTATAAACGGGAGATGGAGCAGGACGGGGTGGACGTGGGTAAGCCGCAGGCCTGCGCACCGGCCGCCGGGAAGCCTGCGTCCGTCGGGGTCTGCCTCCCCGCCTCTCCCACGGCTCCCCACACACCCCTACCTGAGCCCGGCCCTGACCCAGGCCCTTTCCGGCTCCAGTTTATTTAGATGGCACGAAGTCCCGAGAGGAACTCTCCCGAGAGGTTCTGGAGGACATTCAGAACAGACTGCTAAACCGGTCCTAGCCAGATGCCGGAACCCGGGTGCGGCTCCAGACCCCAGGGGCCGTGAGGAGCAACCGGGCTGCGCTGCGCATGTTCCCCTCGGGGGGACCTTACATAGGAGGGGGTGCCCCCAACACCGGGCGGGGACACGCCTGAGACTGTAGCAGCTCTGTATTAAACTGGACCGTTTTTCAGCCCCTGGTTCCCTGTGTGGTCTCTGAGTGGAGGAGCCGACCCTCCCTCCGCACCCTCTGCGGGCCCCTGGTGGCCTCCGGGGTTGAGGCCGAGGGCACTGGACACTGCCAGCCTCCGCTTGTCTGTAACCTCGTTAATGTGCCTCAGTTTCCCCAACGGAGACATATCCTATGACCTTGGCTGAGGAGGGAAACCATCTCTAATCTAGACAGGCACAGAGAGGTTGCCTGTTGTAGCCACGGTCACACAGCAAGGTGGTATGTCCAGCCAGGATTGCTGCTCTGCCCGAGAAGGCTGAGATTCTAGAGTTCTTGAGGGAGTCCCGAGACCTTCGCTCTCTCATCCAGCCTCCCCTAACTTGTTCTAGGACCGAAGTCAGTTCTCACTTTGTAAGGTTATCCAGAATCTCCCATGGTAGCCACAAGGCACACACCTACTGGTCTGGAGTCTAGCGTGTCCCTCTCTCACAACCAGACACCTCCTGAGCCTGCGCCTCCGTGTGACGTTTTATTACTTGTTTTCACTTCATGAAAAGGGGAACTGAAGCCCAGAGCTTCTTGGGGATGCTTGATGTGAATGTGGGGGGAGAGGGCTCCAGAGAGTCCATTCCTTGGCCTGAGCGCGACACCTCATGGCCACCTGTGGAATTGCAATGACAGAATCCCAAACAGAAAAAACGTTATATACATAACAGGAAAAATGCTACAGTGAACGGATGGATGGATGGGTGGGTGGGTGGATGGATGGATGGATGGATGGATGGGTGGGTGGATGGATGGACGGATGGACGGACGGACGGGTGGATGGACGGATGGACGGACGGACGGATGGTGGATGGATGGATGGATGGATGGATGGACGGGTGGATGGACGGACGGATGGTGGATGGATGGATGGATGGACGGATGGGTGGGTGGGTGGGTGGGTGGATGGATGGATGGATGGACGGATGGACGGATGGTGGATGGGTGGATGGATGGACGGATGGATGGATGGGTGGATGGATGGATGGGTGATGGATGGATGGGTGGATGGATGGGTGGATGGGCGGTGGGTAGTAATGCTCTATAAAACAGCAAGTCCAAGGCCTCTGTCTACATGAAACTCTGTCTGAAAATAAAATAATACAAAAACTAATAAAATAAATTATGAATTCCATTTTCTTTTTCCTTTTTTTGTGCTTTGTTTTTCGAGACAGGGTTTCTCTGTGTAGCCCTGGCTGTCCTGGAACTCACTCTGTAGACCAGGCTGGCCTCGAACTCACAGAGATCCCCTGCTTCTGCCTCCTGAGTGCTGGGATTAAGGGCATGCGCCACCACATCTTGGCTTTTGAATTCCATTTTCTAACACTTAAATTTTACAGACGTCAAACTTAAGGATGATTTGCTTTGATTTGTTTTGGGATAAGGGCTCCTGTAGCTCAGGTTGGTCTTGAACCCTGATCCTGCCTTCAGTACACTTTTCCCTTCCCCCGGTTCATCCTGCCCCAGTATTTTGAGACTAGACATCTGCCTTCTCCCGCTCTGCAGAGGTCATGTGACCAACATGGGGTGGGAAGAGTTTCAGGCTCACAGCTTAAGCTGAAGCCTCCGTGACGTGTAGGGACTGGAGCATCTTGTCACACTTGCCAACGCTCGGCCTTTGTCCCAGGCACGCTCTGTGGCCAGACTCCTCTGCTGGTCACGGCCCCAAAATAGTTCAGCATGAGACAGGGACACGGGAGAGGTGGCTTCAGGGCAGCCAGATTCCTGCCTGGCTACTCGGGCAGCCTGAACAGGATTCACAGAATA
Organism: Peromyscus californicus insignis; assembly: GCF_007827085.1. Taxonomy (NCBI): domain Eukaryota; kingdom Metazoa; phylum Chordata; class Mammalia; order Rodentia; family Cricetidae; genus Peromyscus; species Peromyscus californicus. The sequence continues at coordinate 53,731,009 of NW_026294492.1, forward strand.
AAGAATGAACTAGGCAGCTGAAGCAATCGTTCAGTGGTTAGCGCAGCGGCTGCTCCTGCAGAGAACCGGGGGGGGGGGGGTGGTCTGGTCCCCAGTACCCACATGGCAGCTCACAACCATCCATAACTCCAGCTCCAGGGGACAGGACGCCCCCTTCTGGCCTCTTTGGGAATGGCACACATGTGGTGCACAGACCAAAATGCAGGCAAAACATCCCACACAATGTGCAAAACATCACACACAATGTGAAAAACGGAGCACAAACACACATCCACACATAGCACACCTAACCCATGCACACACAATGTAACAAGAACGTTTTTAAATGCTGAGAGCAGCTTGCTCAGTCTCCCCAGAACATTCCTCATTTTAACCCTGGAGGTCCAGTGTCCTGGGGAACCCCCTTGCCCTCAGCACACTGAGGCGGGGGGGGGGGGGGGAGTCCTGTGTTTTAAGATTGGGTCATTGCATGTCCCGTATCTGCAGAGCCCATAAGGGAAAGGTGCTTGCTCAGGGTCACTCGGCAGACTCAGGATCTGAACCCAGATCTGTGGCCTTCCCCTGCTGGGCAAACGGCCTCACTGTGCATCCCGCCCTGCTGGGAAAGTCCCTCACAGCCTTCCCAGATGGGAGGGTCCCAGGGACAACCACCTACTCCAACCTTGTCCTAGAAGAACTAGACATTGTTTAGAGATGTGGGCTTCTCCTACCACCCACACTGACACAAGCTCCCCACAAACACCCCAGACGTCATCAGCATTCTTAACTGAGGGATGGGACAGCCCGGACAGACACAGGACACCCTGATATCGCAGCCCAGAGCAGCAGTGAGTGGATCCATCCCTCTTTGTGGCTGAGGATGCTAAGTCCCTGTCCAAGGTCTGTTATGGAAAGGTGGGCTCAGGCTGGGCATTTTGACACAAGTCTATCACCCTAGCACTCACTGGGAGGCTGAGGCAGGAGGATCAAGATGTCAAAGTCCTTCTTGGCTACATAGTGAGTTGGAGGCCAGCCTGGGCTACATAAGACCTTGTCTCAAAAAACAAAAAAACAAAAACAAAACCCTCAGGTTAGTGGCTGTGTCCTCCCGAGGGTCCTGTGATGTCTGGAGACACATGTCACATTAGGGGAGCCCCAGGCACAGAGTGGGTGGAGTCAGGGGCACTGCTCAGTGCCCTCCAGAGCTCAGGACACCCCACACAGAACATCCAGCCAGACATCCCCACATAATGAGTCCGAGGCTCCTCTGTCTCCAGTGTGGGTCACGTGCTGACCTGGACACTCACGAGCCCTGGAGTTCAGCTAAGTCATCCACAGTCCCGAGGAACTGGCCATATATAAGGTCCCCTGCCTGGATCCCCCGTCTCCACCTGCCATCTCGCCGTAGGAACCACTGTGCCCAGCTTTACTTAAGTCCTGGGGATTTGAACCCGGACCCTCACACATCCTCACACATCACACACATCCTTTATCCACAGGACCGACTTCCCAGCTCAGAGGACCCAAGTGCCCTGCCCCACCACTCAACCCTAGGACTGTCACCCCACCCCACCCTACACACCCCAAGCCCTGATGACCAGGCACAGAAGCTGAGGTGACCATCTGATCAGGACCTGGAGGCGGGCGTCAGCATGGCCACCTGTCGCCGGCATCAGCTCACACTCAGCAGAGTTCTCAGTCAGCACTTACAACCCAGGGCCCCACCTGGGCCAACACCAGCACCTGCAAAGGGCACTGCACTCCAGACATCGGGTCCCCGAGGGCCCGAGAAGGGGGGGCATCCCCGGAGCTGAGTGGAGGACCAGCCAAGGCCAGAGGGGAGGGGCTGGCAGGAGGAGGTAGAAGCTACCGGCTGTAGATGTCCCCACGTCACCACCCCCCCACCCCCAGATCCACCATGCCGGCTCTAGAGACTGCAAGTGGTCGGAGAGATGAATGTCTCACCCCTCGCCTCTCCAGCCAGGAGGTCTGGGGCTAGGGGACAGAGGTGGGATTGGGGACACACCTTAGGGTCCCATCTATGTATGTGGGACAGCCTCAAAATGCCTTTAGCCAGGTGGAGTGGCGCACACCTTTGATCCCAGCACTCAGGAGGCAGAGGCGGGAGATCTCTGAGTTCAAGGCCAGCCTGGTCTACAGAGTGAGTTCCAGAACAGCCAGGGCTACTTAGAGAAATCCTGTCTCGGAAAAAACAAACCAAAATACAGATGACTGAACTCCAGGAGTCCAGGGAGCAGCGGACCTCCAGGAGAGCTGGGGTTGGGGACAGAGGGAGTTCCTCTGTGGGTCCCCAGCTGTTCACCACCCACACCAAGACATGCATGCATTCTTGGGGTCACTTGGGTGGGATGGGGGTGTCCCTGGCTCTGCACCCTGTCACATGTTGCCTTTCCCCTTCCACCCCTTGTCCCAGAAGCCACTGGGGACTGTCGGGGTCTGTGTTTCATTCATCCTTCGTTTTAACACAATTCTTTGACTTTTTGGGGTCACCACGGCCGCATGAAGCCTGGGTGAGGGCCAAGGAAGGGAGGTGGTTGGGTACTTACTTTTAAGATCTCAGGGGTTGAAGGAGCCGCTGGGGCTGGCGGGCTTGGCTTTATAGCCTCGTCGCCGGCTCCCCACAGGGTTATTAATAGCGAGGTCATGTCTTGACCAAGTATGGTCAAGAGCTGAGGACCGTGAACTTGGCCGGGCCCGTCTGCTCTGAGCACCTGATCCGGGCTGTGACGGGATAGGGGATGGCACTCAGCAGTGCCCTCTAACCTACACCAGGCTAAAGCCGTAGGGGGATCCCCAAACCACAAATAGAACTAGCTGTGGTGACACCAGCCTGTCATCCTGGCACTCGGAAGGTGGAGGCAGGATCTGGGTTATAGTCATCCTAGGCTATACGCACACAGGTCGAGGCTAGCCTGGGCTACGTAGAGTTCCAAGACTACACAGTGAGACCCTGTCTCAAGACATAAAACAAGTCCATTAACTTGAGACTTAATCCTCAGGACCACTGCTACTCAAGCGCCCGCAAACTTGGGGTGTCTGGTTACTAGCTTGGGAGGCACAGGGACCTATTTCCCCGTGGAGAAGGGGTTCACAGCGGCTGGAGATTGCACCGGTTTGTCAGGAATGAGCTGGGCTCGGTGGGGACCACAGGTAGCCAGGGCGCTCGCTCCAGTGGCCTCCTGCCTCCCCCCACCCCCCACGCCGGGTTGGGGGCCCTGCGGCAGAGGCATGCCATTCCCTAGGCAGTATCGGCCCTACCAGATGACGTCAGCGGCACCCAGGCCACGAGCCCACCCTAATGGGATGCTGGCACCCCCATTCCAGGCTGAGCCTCTGTGTTCTAGAACACCCCACATCTGCCTGAAGCTCAGCCCAGCCTTCTCTGAACTTAGCTAACACAACAGAGACCGGTCTCCTCAAATAAGGCTCACTCCTGGGTCCTGAGGGTTAGAACACCTTCATATTTTGGGTAAAACCAGGGCTTACCAGGAGAGCCTGTGAAGGGGCCTATGGCGACAGCTTTCATGTTTATTAACTTGATTTTGTGAGACAGGGTTTCTCTGTGTAACCCTGGCTGTCCTGGAATTCACTATGTAGACCAGGGTGATCTCGAACTCACAAAGACGGAGCTGCCTCTGCCTCCCCAGGCCTGTGCCATCATGCCTGGTTTTTTAAATTTAGAAAATTTTATTTATGTGTATGAGTTTGTGTTGGGGCACACGTGCGTGCCCCGTGCCCGTAGAGCGTATCGGATTTCCGAATTTGGAACTACAGATGGCTGCGCTGCCGTGGGGTGTGGGACTCGAACCCAAGTCCTCCTCGAGGGCTGCAGGCACTCTGACTAGGGTCCTGCCCGCGGCCACCCCCCCTCTGCTCTCTGCTGCCGCCCCACGGCCGCTTTGCAAGGACACCGTCCTCATAATCCTGCCGGGAACCCGCGTCTGCAGGGGCGTGCCCACGACTGTGGGAGCACGTGGTCTGTGGTCTACGGAGACCATGCGCTGAGTCCGGGTGTGGGAGATCCACAGTCCGTGCCAGCCCATGCCTGCGGTACGGAACAGAGCTAGACTAGAGGGGGGACCGGAAGGGCCGTGCGCCTTTCCTATGAGGACAGGTAACCCAGGTCCCCAGGGACACTGGGTCAGCTCACAGCTCAGGGACCTTGACTGTTTAGGGCAGGATGATGTCACAAAGTGCCTCAGGCAATCCTCCTGCCTCAGCCTCCACGCGCTCTGATTAACAGGCACCTATGGTGTCTTGGGACCACCTCTCCATGGTGTACCTCTTACTGAACGTGGCCCCCACCCCACCCCCACGGTGCGTCCTGTTCAGGGCTGTGTGACGCTGCAGGGGACCCGCCGAGCTGCAGCTTTACTAGTTCAACCTCGCGTGTCTGTGCGTGAACTGTGGGGGCGCCACCCATGGCGAGTGGCGTGGCACAGCGCATGACCTGGGGAGGGGACGGCCCTTGGAGGCTGTGACGGGGGTGTCCACGCACAGTCCTCGCAGAGCGTGGAACACACGCGGCAGTGCGTGAAAAGCAGCTTTATTCCGGGGTTGCGCGGGGGGCCGGGGGTCTGGGGTCCCGGGGTGCGGGGCGCGGATCCGCAGCCTAGCGCACGCCGCACTCTGCCTGCAGCCGCTCCTGCTCCAGCGCGCGCACCAGGTCGCGCACGAACTGCACCTCGGCGGCCACCTGGGCGGCCAGCGCGTCGTAGCGGTTCTCCAGGCGACACAGGCGGCGCTTCAGGCCCCCGGCGCCCAGCAGCGCCGCCCGCGCCTCCTCCTGCGCGCGCGTGCGCAGGGCCTCCGTCCGTCCCAGCTCCGTGCGCAGGCGCCGCAGGTCGCGACCCAAGCCCGCGCTCCCGTCGCGGCAGCGCGCCTCCCGCTGCTCGGCGGCCGCGCGCAGCGCGCACACGCGCTCCCGGCACTGGCGCCGGCCCCGCTGCAGCTCCCGCAGCCCCTGCTCCGCCGCTGCCACGTCCTCCAGCACGCGCGAGAAGCGCTCGAAGCTGGCGTAGCTCGTGTTGCGCGGCATGCTCGAGTGCGACTTGAGGCTGTACTCGCGCAGGCGCGCCGCGCGCAGCCGCCGCCGCTCCGGCTTCCGGGCGCCGTCCTCGCGCCTGCGCACCTGCGGGGAAAGGCGGTGAGGCCGGGGGTCCATGGGCCGCCGCCCGCCCTCCCCGGGGTCCCGAGGCCTCACCTTGATCCAGGAGTGCTCCAGGCTCTGTGCGATCGTCATCCTCCTCCTGCGGGAAGGGGCGCGTTAGAGCTGTGGGACTCCACCTCGGTGGCACCACCCCGTCAGGGCGACAGGGGTCATCGCAGACAGCACCCCATATGGGAGGACCCCCGTCACCCACGCGTGCCCCACCCCATCCTCCTAAGTACATGGAGAGCCACAGGCTGCCCCCCGCCCCCCCCCCCGCCAGGGTGGCTGTACTCCGCCAGCCCCGAGGGTTTGCAGGGACACTGGTGCCGCGGGGTCCCAGGGGCCCCAGGGTTCTCCTACTTGGGGTCCTTGACCAGCAGCCTGCGGATGAAGTCCTTGGCCAGCTCGCTGGTGCTGCTGAAGTACTCCTCGTCGAAGTCGTAGTTCACCGCCGAGATGTTCGTCAGCGTCTCCTGCTTGGTCTCCCCCAGGAACGGGGACGCCCCGCTCAGGCTGCAGGGCGGAGGGCGGGCACGCTGAGGGTTAGCTGGCGGAGGCGACACCCACCCTCTCTGCTGGTCACTGCCACCTGACACGGCCAGGGTCATCTGGGAATGGGGACCTCTGGGGTGTTTTCACTGTTGGCGACAGACGCGGGGGAGCTGGGGCCACGGCGAGCAATGCCAGCCCCTAGCAAGGGTCCCAGGAGGCGGCCCCTCACAGTTCCTGCCCGACTCCCTCCAATGGCTAGCTGTGAGAGCAAACCCTTTCCTCCCCAAGGCGGGTTTGGTCAGTTTTGGTCACAGCAACAGAAAGCTAACTGGAGCATCTCCGGGCGCCTGACAGTCCAGCGCACTGACCGCTTCGGAGAAGCAGGAGAAACGTCTCCAGGGAAGGGAAGGGGCAACCCTGAAACAGGGTCAGCAAACCTCAGTGAGACTGGGGGCGTGGTCAGGGTGGAGTCCCGCCCAGAATCCCCCAGTGAGGGTCTGGGGGCGTGGTCAGGGTGGAGCCCCGCCTAGAATCCCCCAGTGAGGGTCTGGGGGCGTGGTCAGGGTGGAGTCCCGCCCAGAATCCCCCAGTGAGGGGCTGGGGGCGTGGTCAGGGTGGAGTCCCGCCCAGAATCCCCCAGTGAGGGGCTGGGGGCGTGGTCAGGGTGGAGCCCCGCCCAGAATCCCCAGTGAGGGGCTGGGGGCGTGGTCAGGGTGGAGCCCCGCCTAGAATCCCAGTGTGGGGTTGGGGGCGTGGTCAGGGTGGAGCCCCGCCTAGAATCCCCAGTGAGGGGCTGGGGGCGTGGTCAGGGTGGAGTCCCGCCCAGAATCCCCAGAGAGGGGCTGGGGGCGTGGTCAGGGTGGAGCCCCGCCCAGAATCCCCAGTGAGGGACTGGGGGCGTGGTCAAGGTGGAGCCCCGCCTAGAATCCCCAGTGAGGGGCTGGGGGCGTGGTCAGGGTGGAGCCCCGCCTAGAATCCTCCAGTGAGGGGCTGGGGGCGTGGTCAGGGTGGAGCCCCGCCCAGAATCCCCAGTGAGGGGCTGGGGGCGTGGTCAGGGTGGAGCCCCGCCCAGAATCCCCAGTGAGGGGCTGGGGCGTGGTCAGGGCGGAGCCACAGTGACTGAGCAGCTCCTTCCCTGTCTCCTGGCCCTTGCAAGCCCGACCCTGGCCTCTGGCAGGTGCAGACCGAGGTCCCTCCCCGCACTCACAGGATGTAGGTGATGACGCCGATGCTCCTGTAGGGGCAGAAAAGATGGGTCAGCATGGCCAGGGCAGCACCCTAGGCCTAGGGCACAGGGCCCCCCACTCCGTAGCGCCAAGGGTTCCAGAGAGAGGTCAGTGTCGGTCACTGGGTCTCCTGAGCGCCGGGCTAATGCCAGGACGGCAGGTCCACAGGACCTCTGGATGGACGCGGCCCAGCATGCGCCTGCGTGTGCTCCTGCAGCCCAGACCAGGGTCTGAGCAGGAGGCCATCCAGGGCCTACACCCTCGCTAGCCGTCTCTGGTCTGAACAGCTAGGGGAGGGCGGAGCACGGCGGGCGGGTGCGTGCGCGTGTCTGGGGAGCACAGGGAGGGCAGAGCAGCCAGGGCCTCACCCCAACCCCACTCACCACATGTCAGCCTCCAAACCCAGCGGCTCGTAGTTGACGATCTCGGGAGCTGTGGGAGACAGGGTCGCGGAGCAGGTCAGGCTGAGGACGCGCAGGGCCCCCCACCCGGCAGTGCCCGCGCCGGCCCCTCACCCACGAACTCGGGCGTGCCGAAGATGTTCTTGAATTCGCTGCCAGCCTCAATCCTGTGCGCGATGCCGAAGTCGATGAGCTTGATGCGCGGGCTGGCCGCGTGCTTGTCCAGCAGCATGATGTTCTCGGGCTGCAGGACAGCAGGTGTGACCCTCGAGGACACACAGACACACACACACACGCACGCACGCGCACACACACACACACACACTCACACATGCACGCACGCACGCAGCACGCGCTCCACCTTCAGGTCGAAGTGCGCGATGCGCTTGGAGTGCAGGTAGTGGACGCCGTCCAGGATCTGCTTGAGGAACTGCGTGGCCTCGTCCTCCGTCAGCGACTCCTTCTCGGCCAGGAAGTCGAAGAGCTCGCCGCCGGACACCAGCTCCAGGATGAGCACCACGTCCGTCTTGTTCTCGAACACGTCGTGCAGCGTGATGATGTTGGGGTGGCGGATCTCGCGCAGGATGCTCACCTCGCGCTCGATCTCCTCCCGGCTCACACCGCGCCGGCTGGACGGCAAGCGCCGCTTCTTGATGAACTTGGCCGCATACTCCACGCCCGTGCCCTTCTGCTGGCACTTGCGTACAATGGCGAACTGGCCGCTGCAGGAGAGAGGACAGCTGAGCGCCGCGGACCCGGAGGAAGCCAGGGCTCTGCACCCAGCAGTGTCCCCCGGGGCTCCCAGAGCAGCAGGTCCGCCCCAAGAGTCAGGAGAGGGCGGCTAGGGGAGACAGCCTGGGCCAGGGAGCATCAGGGACCCGAGGAAAGTCAAGTGCGGTTAGCCCCAGTGCCGAGGGAGAGAGAAGGGCCCCTAGCCAGGGGATCCAGCCGCTTCAGCGAGCTCCAGGTTCATGCAGTGAGGCACCCGGTCTCAAAAACCCAGGTGACATAAAAATGGGGTTCCTCAGACAGGCACGGTGACCATGCCTTTGACCCCAGCACTCAGGAGGCAGAGTGGGGGGATCTCAACTTCAAGTCCAGCCCCTTCCTCCAAGGCGAAAACCTTAGCTGTTACAGCAAAGACCCTGAGGACAGGAAGCCAACACCTCATCAGTTTCAGGAAGTCCCTGAAGTTGACTCAGACCAGCTGGGCTGCCAGGGAGAGTCTCAGGAAACCAAGCCACCCTGGGAGGCTGTACAGTGTGTTCCAGGTCCTCGGACTTCACACGCCATCACCCATGCTGGGGGCGTCGGAGGCACAGCTGTCTTTGAGCTGTTTCTGCTGTCAGTAACCCTGTGCTGGTTGGGTTTTGTTAACTAGACAACCCTAAACCTATCCCGGAAGAGGGACCTTGTTGTGGAATATTAACTATGTAAAGATGTGCTACATTTGGGTATGTGTGGAATATTACTTTAGGCAAAGATGTGTTACATTTGTTTCTGCTGCATTTGTTTAACTATGTAAAGATGTGTTGCTTTGCCTGCCTAAGACACCTGACTGAATAAAAAGCTAAAGACCTGGCTGGAGCGATGGCTCAGAGGTTAAGAGCACTGGCTGCTCTTCCAGAGGTCCCGAGTTCAATTCCCAGCCCCCACATGGTGGCTCTCAACCATCTGTAATGATCTGGTGCCTCTTCTGACCTTCATGCAGACATGCAGGCAGAACACTGTGTAATTAAAAAAAAAAAAAAAAGAAAGAAAGAAGCTGAACAGTAGCTGAACAGGTAGGCAGTAGAGTGTGAAAACAGAGAGAACGAGGGAGAGAAAGGGAGATGCCTGGGGCCAGTCAGGCAGCCACCAGCCAGACATGGAGTAGAACATACAGAGTAAAAGGTAAAAGGTCCCAAGGCAAAAGGAAGATGAAGAGAAACAGGTTAAATGAAGCTGTAAGCGTGTGTCCGGAGGGCCGAGTGGTCTAAGGCACCAGACTCAAGTTAAGCTGTAAGAGCTAGCAAGAAACGAGCCTAATATTAGGTCTCCATGTCATGATTTGGAAGCTGGTTGGTGGCCCAAGAAAAGGCACATCTGTGGGTCGTTTTCTTGGTTGATAACTGATATGGAAGGGGCCAGCCCATAGTGAGTGTTTCCACCCCTGAGCTGCTGGTCCTGGGTTCTGTAAGAAAGCAGGCCAGTCAGCAGCCCCCTCCATGCCCTCTGCGTCGGCTCCTGCCTCGGGGTCCTGCCCTGAGAGCCGTGAGATGAAATGAAGCTTCTCATCCCAAGCTGCTTTCAGTCAGTGTCTTATCACAGCAACAGAGACAACCCCAACCCTGTTTCTGCAAGTGACCCCAACAAAACTCACTGGTTCACCAATTTGGGCTTTGGTGCTGTCCTCACCGTGGTCTGTCACTGGTTCCCTGTCTGGGGTGAGGGGAGGTGCATGACTCCCCAGGAAACACATCACACAACACAGTGAGCACCCAACAAGGAGACAACCAGGATGAGCTCCGGAGCCGAGAGCGTGGCTTTGGCAGTCCATGCAACTGAGGCTGTGCCGGGCGGAGGGCGGCACTCCGCCGGGGACTCTGGAAGGTGACCTTTCCTACGTGGTACAGGACAGCGTGCCTCCCTACTGGGCCAGCAGACCCTACAGCAGTTGGGGACACAGGCAGCCATGGCTGAAGTCTGGGTGGGGACAGCGGGCATCCCACGGATGCTGTTTGCCTATTAAGTGGCATGGGGTGGTTCATCTGCCTGACGAGTGGGGTCCAGTGAGCATGGGGTGCCCTGCAAAGGGCTGAAGGGTTAAACAAATGTTGCAGTCTGTGAGAGTAACGTGAAAGGGGGGTTCCGAGGAGGCTGTGTGGCCGGGGCTGTGTGTAGTAAACAAGTTTCAGGCTGAGGGGGCAGAGGCGGCCATGTGAGAGGCCGGGATGGTGATACCACTGCTGTTTCTTACACCGGGACACAGGGACAAGAGTGCAACCTTGCCAGAGCCTGTCCTGGGACCAGGAACTTGGAGCCCCTGGGAAGAACTGGGTAGTGAGTACTCAGGGCTGGAGTAACAGACAGATGAGGACTGTGAAAGTGACATGTGACACCAGTTCATCAGGCCATGAGGGCTGCCCAAGCCTGTACACACTCACACTCAGCCAGTCCTCGGCAAAACCGCAGACCGAATGCAGTGCTCCTGAGCCCTTGGGATGTCACCGGCCGGCCGGCCCAGTACTTCAGCATGGTAAGAACCAGGGACGGACGGGTGATCCCTACAGCCCCTCAGCCCAGGGGCAGGAAGGAGGCCTCCAGGGCTGGGAGCCCGCAGAGCACCTGACAGTCCCGTGTAAAGTAGTGGATTAATTGGGTTTCTGCTGGTGCTGATATCTGGACTCCTGTGTTCTAGAAGCTTCAATTCTTGGGGGCTCTGGGGTACCAGACACACAGCAGGGGTTAAGGGGAGTAAGCCTGGCCGACTGGACGCACGCACGCACACACACCTCTTCTCATGTGACTCCTGGAGTCGCCTGACACTGTTCCCGGGGATGCCCCAGGCTCTCCCCCACCTGGTGCTATGGGACTCTGTACTGTCCTGACTATCACCTACAGGTAACACAAAGCCAACACTTGTGTATTCTACACACACAGAGACACCCATGGATATGTGTGAGTGCCGCTAAAGAACAGCGGTGTAAACATTAAAAGTCCATTCAAGCCGGGCAGTGGTGGCGCAGGCCTTTAATCCCAGCACTGCGAGGCAGGGACAGGTGAATCTCTGTGAGTCCGAGGTCAGCCTGGACTACAGAGCGAGTTCCAGGACAGCCTGGGGATACACAGAGAAACTGTCTTGAAAACCAAAATCAGCAACAACAACAACAAAGACTGCCGGGCTGGAGAGATGTTCAGCGGTTAGCGCACTGGCTGCCCCTGCAGAGGACCCGGGTTCCCAGCACCCACGGGGCTCACAACCGCCTGTGACTTCAGTTCTGGGAACCGGATGCCCTCTTCCGGCCTCTGCAGGCACTGCACCCATGTGGTGCACACAGACACTCGCAGGAAACACACCCACATCCACACCCACCCACACACACACACACGGTATGAACTAATATGGTAAGAAAAAGACCCAATCGCTGAGAACGTCACATGCTAAGGCGAGGACTGAGCCTAAAGTGTCCCCTCCCTGTGGCTGGGCCCTTGTGGGCCACAGGGAGCTGCAAAGGTGGGCGGGGAGAGCTGCAGCCTGCATCCTCCACGTGATGGGCAGGATGTCAGCCAGTCAGAGGCTGGGCCTACAGTTAGGACCAGCTTTCTGATTGGACGAGAGCGCCAGGCCCCAGGGGAAGCCCCGTTGGCCTGGCATTTGTGACTGGCACCTGGCTTATGACCTCTGGCTGTCGCTGCTCCCATGTTCACTTAGACAGTTTGCTCGTTTTCTGCCTTTTCCTCATTGTGTTTTATAGAAAACCCATGTGGCCGAGACTTGCCGCCAGCCGCGCTCTGGAGAAGGGCAGGTGAGGACACAGAGGTTCGGGCTCATGTCACTCTCTCCAGGACCCAGGGACCCCTGGGGGTGGGGTGAGGCTGAGCAAGGGGCTCCCCAGGACTAACACCATCTACGGGGGATCCTTAACAGCGTTCCCAGGGGGGCAGGCACTCCGCCCTGCGGAGGCCCCTCAGCCAGGAAGTCCCTGAAACCGAGCGGTATGCTGAGCCCTCCCGCCCCAGGAACAGGAGCAGAAAGGACTGCCGAGAGAGAGACGCTGTCACACCAGCCGAGCTGCTGGGGAGGGAGGCTCAGGTCTACGGAGCCACCGGGAAAGGACGCTCTCCGGCCTGTCCTGCTGCCTGTGGGCTGTGCAGTGCCCTCCACGTTCCCAGCTTTGTGAGCCGTCACACACGCTGGGGTGGGTCTTGGGGATGCAGCTCTCTCGGTCATTTCTGCTCCTGGAAGTGACGCCTCGCCCACAGTCCCGGGAGTGACCCCTGTAAAACTCATGGTTCACCACGCCAGGCTTTGGTGGCGTCCGGGGCTTGGTCTGCCGTTGGCTCCCTATCTGGGGTGAGTCTACGCTTCTCCTTTGCCCAGCACATCACCATCTCAGCGACAACAACGGCCAAACCTCACTATGTAGCCCAGGCTGGCCTTGAACTCAGTGACCCCCGTCCTCAGCCTCCTGAGGGCTGGGAAGATGGGGGTCTGCCACAACACCCAGGTTGTTTTGTTTTGTTTTTTGATAAATTATGTTTGGCTGTTGGACCTTTTGTTTTTAGAATGGGAGATGGAGTCCAGCCATGTCATGTGGCCTGGCCCACGTGACCATCCTGCCTTGTTCTCACAGCAGCTGGGGCAGCAGACTTCCTGCAGCTTTTACCAGGACCCCCAAACAGGAGTGTTTAGGGGAGCAGAGTGCACCTGTCATCCCTAGTGCTGGGGAGGCGGAGACAGGAGGGTCAGAAATTCAAGGTCAGCCTTGACCACACGGTGAGTCTGAAGCCAGGCTGGGCTACCAGAGACTATGGAGCTGGTGAGCCGGTGGGGGACGGCACCAACCCTGACAAGCAGAGCTCTACTTCCAAGCCGGAGTGGGGAGAACGGACTCCTGCAAGTTGTTCTCAGACCCGCACATGCGCACCACAGCACAGTGCACACGCATGTGCACACACACAAGTAAACAAAAGTTAATAAGCCAGGTGTGGTGGCCACACCTTTAATCCCAGCACTCTGGAGGCAGAGGCAGGAGGATCTCTGTAAGTTCAGGCCAGCCTGGGCTACAGAGTGAGACTTTTGTCTCAAAACAGCAGGAACATGTTGCTGTTCTGAAAAGCTGTGTGCCTGAGGAGAGTGCTGTGGGTCAGAGCCTGCCATGGTGGGTGGCCCGAGTGCGCCTGGGGAAGAGGCCTGGAAGGCACCAGCCCTGCCTGACCCGGACAGGTGTCCATATCCACTACACAAGCACCAACACTTTGTCCCCTGATGGAGCTGGGGGAAGGGAGAGAGTCCCAGGACTGGGGCACCAATGGTCACTCGCCAGGTCCCCTCCACAGGCAGCACCCACAGCTGAGTCACCACCCCTAACACCATGGCGACTCCGGCAGCTCACTCCTGGGGCTGGGGGGAGTCACAGAGAGGCCCCAGGGGACACTGAGGGGTACCGAGGATGTGTGGTGTTGTCTATGCGGTGGCCCTGAGTCAAGAGCCACCGTCATCCCCACTTCACAGCTGAGGAGGACAGTGTTCAGCCAGGGCCACACAGGGCAGCACGAAGCTGGACCCTCGCCTCGGGGAGGTACCACTCACTGCAGGACTCAGCCTGCACCTGGCTCTGAACACGCTGCTCCAGCACGTGCATGCCTGCCCTCCCTGGAACTCAGCCTGCACAGGCACACACGTGCACACGCGGGACCCACACGGCGGAGGAGAGCCAATGGCGGTAAGCGGCCCCCTCCCCCCACACACACAAAGTAAAGATGCAGAGACCAGGCAGCGGGGGAGGGCACAGTGCTGCCAGGGCCTGGGCAACATCCACCCCAGCAGCAGAAACACTTTCAATGCATGGCACAGCATGGCACATCAGGATAGGCACAAACGCATCCTCTTTGCTAGAAGAGACGTGAGCACTGAAGCCTGTGACATCACGGAGGTCCCGGAACCATTCCCAAGATACGACCACCCACGGGCTACATTTTCCCGGTCTTCTGGGGGGAGGGGGTGCGGCACAGCTAACGCCCAAGAACAACACGAGCTGCCGTCCAACCTGTGGTCCGTATTTATTTCCATGCGAGTTTTGCCCACAGGGGCCTGAAGAGGGCATCAGATCCCTCAGGACTGGAGGCACAGATGGCTGTGAGCCGCCGTGTGGGTGCTGGGAATCGAACCCAGGTCCTCTGCCAGAGCAGCAAGTGTTCTAACCATTGAACCATCCCTCCAGTCCCACATCTTATTTTTTTATTTTATTTTTTTTTTGGTCTGGGTCCTCATTGAACCTGGGATGGCCCCACATCCCCAGCACCAGGCTCACAGGTGATGGAGAGCCGTCTCCCCGGCATGGACACACAGCTGTTCCCATTTGCCCCATAGTTTAGCTGGGAGGTTCTGGAGGGGAGGGGGCGAACCGGGGAAACTGCTGAAGGAAGTGGCTCAGGGTCCCCATGGCGTCAGGAGGACCCTCCCCAGCCTCTGCGCTATTTACATTCCATCCGGATGACATCATGAGGCGGGCCTTGAGGTTCCCAAGGCTGGCCAGGCCAGAACTCGCCAAATAAGGTCTGAGGCCCCTTAGAAAGAGGAGGGCCTGGTGGGCAGAGGGGGGAGGGGAGAGAGAGTGGGGGAAGGGGGGGGAGAGGTGTGCCCACCATGCCTACTGGGCGGGGAGAATCTGACTTTCCCAAGCAAAACCTGGGGAGACTCAAGTGTACCCAAGAAACCTAGAGAGGGAGACCTTCCACGTCTAGAAACAGCGTGTGCAGCAGGGTGGCGACAGCCGTCACCCGGATGCTAGGTCAACACCCAGGGCTGCGACACGGGACCCGAGTTCAGTCCCTGGGACCCACGTGGCAGACGCCAGACTCCAGGAAGTTGTGCTGTACATCCGTGCTACACTCACAAACACACATGCAACGCAGTAACTACATAAAAGAAGTTCAAGGCCAGCCTGGGGTACATGAGATCCGCCTCCAAAGAGCAAACGAGAAAAACCAACCAAGGTATCAACCGCGGTCAGGTGTGCCTTTAGTCCTGGTGCTCGGGAGGCAGAGGCAGTGGGATCTCTGTGAGTAGCGAGCTCCAGACCAGCCAGGGCCACACAGTGAGTGTCGAAGGGGGAGAAAACCAGCTCGGAACAACCCCACAGCGGGTGCTCAGGCACCACCCTGCCTCAGGGCAGCAGCTGGAAGGACGCGTCCCCACAGCTCGCTCAGAGGACGCCACACAAAAGGCTCTCAGGTCCACTGCCGCCATCAGCACACTCAGGAGTCACAGAGACAGAGGCCAGGAAGGGCGCAGGCATGCGCGCACACCCACGCCACTCACCTGCCCAGCTCCTCTCCCATCTCATAGTGGTCCTCGACATCTTCCTGCCTGAATGTGGACATGGCGGCGGCCTGCCTTCTGGAGGACTCTTGGGACAGGGGAGCTGGGGAGACAAGGGCGAGAGGAGTTGGTCATCAGGGATCCCATCTTTCCAAGAGGCCTGACTCCTCCCCGGGCATAAATGACACCCCTCGTCAATGCCCCAGGTTTCCTGTGGTCATCTAAAGCCCCCACCCAGCATTTGGTCATGGCAGAGCAAACCTGTCATCCCAGCACTGGGGAGAAGGCTGGAGGGTTACAAGTTCAAAGGCATCCTCAAATACCTGGGGGAGTTGGAAGCCAGGCTGGGCTACATGAGTGTGTGTGCGTGTGCGTATGTGTGCGTGCGCACACGCGTGCGCAGGGGACCGGAGAGATGGCTCGGATACGAAGAGTGGGTGCTGCTCTCAAGAGTATCCGAGCTGGGTTCCCAATGCCCACAGCAGCTGACTGACTATACCTGCCACGCTGTGACCTAACTCCCTCTCCCGGCCACCCCAGGTGCCTGCACGCACACACGCACGCACGCACGCACGCACGCCACCCAGAAACAGGTACAGATAAAATTACAAGAACAAAGTGACATCGCACACCGCACACGTAACCATAGACGCAGAGTGCACGTCCCCGACTGCTACCCCAGCACACCCTGGGGTGCATGCGATCTCTGCTCTCAATGTTCTTCCACAGCCTCCAGCTCTGGGGTCCCTAGCGAGCTTCCCCACCTGTCAATCATGCCCACCTGCACCCCGGAACTCAGGGGCGTCGCCAGAGGGCTAACGCATGCGCAGTCACTGCGGCCCGTCTCCCGGGGCTGAAGCGTCCTGAGGCCGACTCACCCCTCGCGGGTCCCCGCCCCCGGCTCCCGCCCTCGCCGCGTGCCCCCCGGGTGCCCGACACGCCGCCCCGGCCCGTCCGTACCATCCACGGTCCGCAGGTCCCCGCCCGACGCCAGCGTAGCCCCGCGACCTCCTGCGCGTTCCCCAGGAGGCATCTGCGCATGTGCCAAACGCGCAGACACACCCCTGCAGAGACCGGAAGCGGGCGCTAGTTGGCCCGTGTCACGACCAGGAGGACGGAAGCCAGCGCTCATTGGTCAGCATGACCACCCCAGGCGGAAGTGCCGCAGGTGACGTGGCCCTGTGAGCCGGAAGCCAGCGCTGATTGGCCAGCAGCACCGGCGCCCGCACGACACCAGCGACGTCGGGGAGCGCGGCTGCCATTGGTCGGAGCTCCCTGCTGACCGCATTGGCCCAGGCCCGGCGGGTCAGCGCCCGGGGCGGGTTCGAGGGGAGGCCACGGTGAGCTCGGGCCGCACCAGTCCAACCCGACGGCCGCACAGCACAGGAGCAGCACGGAGGTCAACCATAGCAGTTTATTATCCAAGGGTCGCACAGCCAGGGCCCGGCAGGCCGCCCGCCTCCCCTCTGGGAAACTCCACGGGGGCCATGGACGGACCATGGACGGACCGTGAACCTCTGAATGCATTTATTTAGACATTTGACATCTCGGCATTTCCCTCTGAAAACGATAGAGCTGCGTCCCGCCCGCCCCATGGCCCGCCAGTCCAGCCTGCAGGAGACTCCACTGCCTTGGAATTCCGAAATAAATAGAATCGGCGTCAAGTGTGAGTGTTGAGTGATGGCAGGGTGGCCCCGGCGACCCCCGGGGCGCACTATGGGGACAGTCTCAGGTGTCTTCTGATGGGCGGGCACCGTGCAGTGTGGGCAGTCCCGGCCGCCTACAGTTTGTCCAGGAAGTTGTCCAGCGCGGGGATGCCCTCTTTGAGGCCTTTGCGCTTGCGGGGTCTCGGCCACCACTTGGCTGGGTCGGCTGCTGTTGTCGAAGGGGTCCCCAGGCAGGATCTGCCAGTGGTCGAACACACACTGTGGGAAGGCCTGGCCACCGGTGTTGGAGCGCAGGTCGGCTGTGAACCCTGGACAAAGGTCGGATAAGAAGTTCAGCAAGAAGCCTAGCCCTGGGTTTGTGCCTCCCCTGGTGCATGTTTAGATGACCTGGTGGGAACCCAGGGAGGGGTGACTGGGCTTCCTGTCCAGTCTTACATGGTTTCTCTGTATCCCTGGCTATTCTGAGACTCACTCTGTAGACCAGGCTAGCCTCACCGCCAGGGTATGTACAGACCCCCCACTGGTATGCAAACAAGCCACCCCAGAGAGCTGAGGGCTGGGACACCAGGGAAGAGCCATGGCACTCACCAAAGGACTCGTTGACAGGCAGGTAGGCCTTGACCACAAACATGGGGGGTGCCAGCCACCTGGGACTCCTCAAACACATGACCACGCTTCCTGTTCAGGACACCGTAGATGCCACCCACAACTTGCTCAGGACACTGAGGAGGAAGAGCGGCAGTAAGAATTGGTGCACAGGAAGAAGACGGGCGGGCGGGCCTCCACAGCCAGCCAAGTTTACCTGGATCTCCACCAGGTAGATAGGCTCCATGAGGCGGGGCTGTGCGGTCAGCACACTGGCGTAGAGGCAGCGACGGGCTGTGGGGATGATCTGGCCACCACCCCGGTGGATGGCATCAGCGTGCAGGGTCACGTCGTGAACATCGAAGCGCACACCACGCATGTTCTCCTCACAGAGCGCACCCTGTGGAAACCTGGCTAGTCAGACCCAGCCATATCCCAACACTGATTCAGATCTCAGCCCTGATCCCCGGGAGGAACCCCGAGGCCCCAAGCACTCACCTCCTTGGTGGCCCACTGGAAGCCAGCCACCACACTGTCCTTGATCTCGTTCAGGTACTGCACACCCTTGGTGATGTCGGTGAGAATGTTGGGGCCAGTGCCATCAGGCCCGAAACACCAGATCTTTCGGGCTTCAGCGACATCCCACTCATACTTCTCAGCCAGATAGCGTGCCCGAGCCTTGAGCTCCTGGCGAGCAGACACTTCTCCCTTGTCGATGTCCCTCAGCCAGGCCGTCAGGGAAGGGCCGGGCCTTCATGTACAGGCGGTTGTGCTTGTTGGGGGACTTGGACAGGCAGAGCACATTAGACTCCTCACTCACTGTCTCCCGGGTACGAGACAACAGGGTCCGATTTCTGCAGGAGGAGACACGCGGGGTCACTGCTGAGAAGCCCTTGCGGGCAGCAGCAAAGGAGCAAGCCCCTGCTCCTGGCAGGCCCCTGTGCGGATGCCCACCTTGATGGGGATGCAGGCATGGTCCTCCTCCAAGTCCTTGAGGCAGATCTCCAGGTGCAGCTCCCCTGCTCCTGCAATGATGTGCTCCCCGGACTCCTCAATGATTGCACTGTTGGGGAACAATGGTCAGCACCCTGCACCCCCGGGAGGCAGCCCCCAGGTCTGCAGGCAGCACAACCGCACCAGGCCTGGCGCTGGCTGCCCTCCTCTCCCAGGCTCCCCCGCCTCCTCTAATCACAGCACACCAGTGAGCCCTGAGGCACACCTGCACCATGGGGTCGGACTTGGCCAGCCGCTTCAGCCCCTCCACCAGCTTGGGCAGGTCAGCGGGGTTCTTGGCCTCCACAGCCACTCTGACGACAGGGCTGACGCTGAACTTCATCACACGCATGTTGTGTGCGTGCTCAAAGGTGGTGATGGTCCCAGTCTTCACCAGGAACTGGTCTACCACCGACCAGGCCCACAATGTTCCCGCAGGGCACGTCCTCGATCGGCTCCACATAGCGGCCCATCATCAGGATGGTTCTAGAAGGAAGGACGGAGGTCAACGGGGGCCACCATGGGAAGCAGCCAGGGCTCAGGCAGACGGGGTTGCAGCTGCAGGATGGTGCCCACCTCTGGATGGGCTTCAGGTACAAGTCCTCCTTCTTCCCAGGGGGTGTAGTTGGGACCCATGATCCGGACCTTGAGTCCCGTCGACACCACCCCGGAGAACACTCTACCGAAGGCATAGAAGCGGCCTTTGTCCGAGGTTGGCACCATCTTGGAGATGTACATCAATGAGAGGGCCCTTGGGGTCACAGCTTTTAATGCCTGGATAGAAAGGAGTTCAAGTCACCGTCTGTTGACTCTGGGGGACGCAGAGCAGGGCATGGATGGCCCCCCAACACCTACCCATGGCGGCCTCGTCATCAGGTGGCCCCTCGTACAGCAGTTCACAGCGGTACTTCTGTGCGGTGACAGGGGACGGCAGGTGGATGGTGATCATCTGGAGGAGGGCGTCCCCGGCGGGCAGCCAGCGCCGCATCACGGCTTTGAGCAGGGGCTTGCCCTCCTTGTCCTTGTCCTCGCTGTCCAGCTTGATGTCCAGCTTCTCGATCAGCTTGGCCGTCTCCTCCTTTCTGAAGTTCATGATGGCGTCGAACACCTGTACAGAAGAGGGAAACAGAAGAGGAGACCAGGGGAGCTGATTCCCCAGGTGAGGGGACTCGAGGGCCTGCTGCCAGTGGACAGGCCGCAGCTCACCCACCTTGAAGATGGGGTCCAGGATGAGCTGGCAGAAGGTGCGGGGGAGCTTCTTTCCGTCGGGGCTGTTAGCAGACTTGCTGAATTTGCCATTGGCTGGATCAAAGTACCTGGAGGGGGAGGGGTCACGTCACACCACCCTGAACAGGGGTCTTGAGTAGTGCAGGTGAAGCAGGACACCCGACGCTCACTTACCGGTCCCCCCACAGCTTCTTCATCATGTCCTCCACTTTCTTCGCCCGTTCGGCTGGCCCCAACTGGCCCTCGCCTTTGGCTGCAAATTTGGCTACATACATCTCTGCAAACTGCTTCAGAGTGAAGGCCCAGCCATGCAGGCCAGAACCGAAGCCCACGGTGCCCAGAACGGGGTCGATCTGGAGGAGGAGAGCAGCACTGAGCCAAGGAACATCTGTAGAAGCCCACCCAGCCTAGAGACCCTCAGGCTCAGACACTGAGTTTCTTCAACAGACATCAGGTCAAAGTGAAGAATTTCAGTCATCATGTGTGGGCCCAGATCCCCACGGCCACTGACCCAACCCCACAGAGTAGGATCCGCACCATGATATTGCCCATGGGCCCACTCTCGCCCTCGCCGTAGGTAGAGATGATGACGTTGACATTCTCCACAATGCGCTGGAAAGTCTGGTACAGCTCCTCAGGCTCCAGCTGCAGCTCCAGCAGAGCGCGGTCCATCTTATTCATCATCAGCACGGGCTTGATGCGCTCGGCGATGGCCTGCCGCAGCACGGTCTCCGTCTGCACACACACGCCTGTGCACAGAGCAGGCTTTGAAGGGGTGGCTTTCTCTTGGTTTTTCAAGACAGGGAATCCCTGTAGCCTGGCCTTGAACTCACTCTGTAGCCCAGGCTGGCCTCGAACTCAGAGATTCACCTGGCTCTGCCTCCCAGATGCTGGGATTAAAGGCGTGTGCCACCGCTGCCTGAGTTTGTGAGCTCATGATGGCTGGCAGATGTCAGATCCCCTGTGCCTGGACGGTCCCCTGGAGGAGCAGCAGGGACCCACAGTGCTGTCTCGAATCCCGAGAATGGTGAATGCGTGTGTGTTTCTGAGTGGGAACGTGTGCAGAAGCGCAGCTTCCCAAGGTTTACAGGTAGCTTAGTTCTTGTGTCTTCTGCAGGAGCACACAGGGCTCGAAACCACGTGACAGCTTTCGAGTCTCACAAGAGGCTCCCTGTACAGACCCGGCTGTCCTTGACTTCAAGAGTTCCATCTGCCACCTTCCTGCTGCTTTCTCACGTCCAAGGACTGCACCACCACACCCTATCTTAAATTAACCTTAACTCTCTCTCAGTGGTGGCGCACGCCTTTAATCCCAGCTAATCCCAGCCCTGGGAGGCAGAGGCAGGAGAATCTCTGTGAGTTCAAGGCCAGCCTGGTCTACTGAGCGAGATCCAGGACAGGCTCCAAAATTACAGAGAAACCCTGTCTTGAGAGAAGAAAAACTTGTCTCTCCCTCACTGTACAATCCCCACACTGCACGGGGCCCACAGCATCAGGCCAGGCACCACCCCTGCAGGCCTCCCCAGGCCGCCCCTCCCCTGCTCACCAGACACGCAGTCCACCACCACCAGAGCTCCATCGGTGACGCGCAGGGCAGCGGTCACCTCCGAGGAGAAGTCCACGTGTCCTGGGGAGTCGATGAGGTTGATGAGGAAGCCGGAGCCGTCCTTGCTCTGCTTGATGAAGTTCAGGTCGTTCTCAGAGAGCTCGTAGAAGAGGGAGATGGCGCTGGGGTCACAGAGGGGACACAGGGTCAGCCCCTCCTCCTCCTGGCTCAGCCGCCCCGATCGCAGCAGGGCAGTGACCGCGGACACCCACAGCCCGCTTACGTGGACTTGATGGTGATGCAGCGCTCCTGTTCGTCCTTCCGAGTGTCGGTGAAGCGGGTCTCCCCGGCTCTGGCCGAGGCGATGATGCCCGCCTTGCACACCAGGGAGTCAGTCAACGTGGACTTGCCGTGGTCCACGTGAGCGATGACGGACATGTTCCTGATGTTGGCTTTCTTGTCCATGATGGCACGGATCTGGTCCACCGTGAAGTTCACCTGTGGGGGAGGGCCGGTGCGAGGGTCTGAGGACTCGGCCCGGCAGGCGGCGGCCCCGCACCATGTCCACACCCCCGTGAACGCGCCGCCTCGCCAACATGGAGGGCCAGGAGGGCACGGTGACTCACGCCCGGGGCACAGGGATCAGGAGTCCACGGCCCGCGTGTCAGCCGCGCAGGCCTCGGTAAGCAAACAGCACGGGACAGGGGCGGTGCGAGCACGGTGGGACTGCCCCGGCCCCCCGGCCGTGGGAGCCAGGCAGGCCACCCAGGCGGGCCACCGGAGGTCCCTGCGGCAGGGCCCGGGGGACTGACAGCCGCGAGCGCACACACGGGGACCCTCCGCTTCCCCAACGCCAACCAGGGCCCCGCGCCAAGGTCACGCCGGGACGGGCGGCCAAACGGCAGCGCCCGGGCGCTCCGGGCGGGCGCCGCGGGCCGTGCGCGCACCGACCCCAGCGTGGGCGACCCGCTCCGAGGGCAGCCCTCCCCGCGGGCCGCGCGCCCGCCCGCCCGCCCTCCGCCGCATCGGCATCCGGACGGCCGCCGCCGGCCACACCGGGCCCGGAGGAGGGAACCGGGCGCCGGCGGCCGCGGCCCGGGGCGCGCAGACATGGCGCCCGCCGCCCGCCCGTCCACGTCCCGCCGCGGCCGCCATGTCTGCTCCCCCGTCCGCCCCGGCGGGGCGCCACGGCCGCCCCCCGCCGCCCCGGGGCCCCGGCTCGGCCCCCGGGCCCCGCCGCGCCGCGGTCACTCACCATGGCGACGGATGGCGACGGATGCTCACGGGCAGACGAGGCGAGCGAGGCGCGCCGGCGATGGCGGCGGCTGCGGCGGAAGAGACCGCTGACGTCAACGCCGCGGCTTTTATAGGCCGGCGCCGGTTGGGCGCGTCACGTGTCGGCGCGCGCGCGCCGCGGGTCTGGGTGGCCGGGCCGGCCGCGGAGGGCACTGCGCGTGCGCGGACCCCGCGGCTGGGATTTAACCCCCGGAGCGCCGCGGGGGTGGCGGGGGCGCGGCCGGGGCGTGGCCGGCTCCGGCCCGGGACCCCCGCCCGGAGGTCCCCGCGCTCGGTGTTGAAGCGGAGGTGCTCGGAACGCGGTTGCCTCCGAGACGGTTCGCCAAAGGCCGGGCAGGTCGGGACAAACGGGACTGTGAGCTCCGGGCCGGGTCAGGGGCTGGGCCCGAGTCCGGCTTCCTGGGTTTGCGGTTGTTATGTAATGTGACACCTCTGGGAGAGGGTCGGGGCCGCCAGCTTCGGGCCACCGCGAGCTGTTTCCGCAGACGCCACCTGTGTGTGTTTTCATTGCACCTTTTTCGTAGGAAGCCTAGTCTCTGTAGGTAGCCCAGTCTCTCCCTAGCCCAGGCTGGCCCCAAATCACAGCGATCCGCTTGCCTCTGCAGGGCTGGGGTTCAAGGCGTGCGCCACCACCCCGGGCCTGCTGACAGCGTGTCGGTTAGCCTGTCCAAAGGTTTCAGGCTGGCCCTGTACGCACTAGGCTGTGGAGGCTGTCCTTGAATTCCTGATCCTCCTGTCGCCAGGAATGGAAAAAAAAAAAAATGCGTGGTGGCGCACGCCTTTAATCCCGGCACTGGGAGTCAGAGGCAGGAGGATCTCGGAGTTTGAGGCCAGCCTGGTCTACAGAGCGAGTTCTAGGATAACCTGGGCTATACAGGGAAAGCTTGCCTGGAAATACAAGACCTAACAAAAGAGAAAGAAAGAAAGGAAATCTCAGCGCGTGGAGCTGGGCACGGTGACACAGCTTGTCCTCACCCATCAGTTAGGGAGGTGGAGGCAGGGGGGCATCGGAAATCACCCCATCCTGAGCTGCGTGAGACCTCGCCCCAAAACCCAGTACCAAACGGGACCTGTTCTTTCCTGGATTTTCGTCTATTTTTTTTTCTCCCTTGAGACGAGATTTCTTTCCACAGCTCAGACCTCTGCAGCCCACCCTTCTGCCTCCGCCTCCCTGCTGATGCGGCGGCGGGCTGGAGTCCCGCGCGCGGCCACCGGGAGGCGCCGCAGGACCCGCGCAGCGCCGCTGTCCTCGCCTGACCCTGGCGCGCAGCCGCCTGCACACAATAGCCGCTCATTGTTTCCCGCGTCCGTGCGGAACAGCTCCCCTAGGGAAGCCGCGAGCCACCGGGTTAAACCGAGGGGGACACGTCATGACCCTCCGAGCCTGGGGGGCAGGCAGCGGGAGAGAACGAGCCCCAGCCTAGGACCAACGAAGAATGCCGTTTTCGACTCTTGGCTCTAGAATACACCGGCCCTCGCCTCCCCCCACTGCGGTCTG
Organism: Peromyscus californicus insignis; assembly: GCF_007827085.1. Classification (NCBI taxonomy): domain Eukaryota; kingdom Metazoa; phylum Chordata; class Mammalia; order Rodentia; family Cricetidae; genus Peromyscus; species Peromyscus californicus. The sequence continues at coordinate 53,755,118 of NW_026294492.1, forward strand.
TCTCCGACCTCTGCTGAAGCAAGCGGGGACGCGGAGGCCGGCGACAGGGGTCAGTGACCACTGGCTGGCAGGCATGCAGAGCCGCCCAAGGAGTGGCAGGTGCCTGAATTCAGCTCAGGTTCGTGGCACCGCATCACCGGCCGGCGCATGCACCCTCTGGTCCGGAGCTCTGGGGAACTGTTTGCACCCTGATATCTTCCCCCTCTAATAGGCACAGCGCTCCGGCCCCACAGTGTCGGGAGAGTGGGGTCTTTGCAAAGGTTCTCATTCAAGGAGGAGACCTCAGGGGTGGGGCCTTTGCCCAGCATGTAGACCGCGCGCCCCTAGCACTGGGGCAACTGTGGGGTCCACCCCCCCCGCCCCCACGAACTGGCGTTGGCAGCACAGGCCTGTCATCCCAAGCAGCAGAGAGGACCAGGATCAGGAGCGCGAGGTTATCCTCGGCTACATGAGTTCAAGGCCAGCCTGGGCTACGCTGAGACTTTTGTTTCAAAAACAAAAATAAAAAAGTGATGGGGGGGGGCCGGACTTGGAGGGACTGGCCTGTCATCCTAAAAGCTGTCTAAGGTGAAGCGGAGGAATTGTGGGAATTTCTAGACGACTTGGGCTCTGCATTAATACCTAGTCTCAAAAATAAACAAGATGGTGAGATGACTGACGGAAAGCGCTGGTCGTGCATGGATGACCTAAGACTGACCCCAAAACCATGGTGGAGAGAGAAGCCACTCTGCGAAGTTCTGTGACCCACGTACACATTTCAGCACGGACATCACATACCATTAATAACGAATAAAAAGGCAATCAGGCTGGGCTCGCCAAACACACCAAGTCCTTGGTTCCATTTCAAACACCACAGAAACCGAGCATTGCCGGCACATAGAGGCAGAAGGGGTGGGGTCAGCTCAAGGTCAGCCTGGGCTAGAGGAGACCCTGGATCAAAATTAGGAGTCATTAGACTTTGGTGTTTGGTTTTTGAAGCAAGGTCTCTGGACAGCCTGAAAGCCATTATGTATTATGTAGCCCAGGCTGGCCTCGAACTCACAGAGATCGCCTGCCTCTGCCTCCTGAGTGCTGGGATTCAAAGGCGTGGCGCCACCACCGCCTGGCAAATTAGTTCTATTTTAGCCAGGCAGTGGTGGCGCACGCCTTTGATCCCCAGCACTCGGGAGGCAGAGGCAGGCGGATCTCTGTGAGTTCGAGGCCAGCCTGGGCTACAGAGTGAGTTCCAGGACAGCCAGGGCTACACAGAGAAACCCTGTCTCGAAAAAACCAAAAAAAAAAAAAAAAAAAAAAACAACTCTGAGACAGGGGTCCTACCGTACACGTACGGAGCAGGCTGGCCTGGAACCACAGAGACTCCCCGTGCCTCTGGGTCGCTAGTGTTGGGGTTCAAGGCCTGCGCCACTAGCCGGATTAAGTAATTTCATTTAGGAGAGAGGGGGTTAAATTTGCTCCGCGTGATTGGCCTGACAGGGACAATGTTCAGGGCTGAGGGGAGGGAGGGGGCGTGGACAGGCTGCTGCAGGGAGGGGCCTGATGCACAGAACCTAAGATCTGCAGAGCCTGCGCCAGAGGAGCCACGGTCGCGTGCGGGATCAGTTCCGGCCAGAGCAGGGCGAGGGCGGGAGAGGGGTGCGGAGCCGGGGCTCCCGAGGACGCTGCAGGGAGGTGCCATTGCGCGTGCGCGTGGCCGGGTGGGAGCGGAGGGGCGGGGGGGGGGGGGGGGACAGCGGCCCCTGCTGGCGAGGCCGTCGCCTACTGCATGGCTCTCGGATCTGCCTTTCCCGTGTGGAGGGGACGATCAGATTTGAGAGTTGGTTAAAGGCGGGGGCGCACGCTTTAACCCAGCACTCGGGAGGCAGAGCCAGGCGGATCGCTGTGAGTTCGAGGCCAGCCTCGTCTACGGAGCGAGATCCACGACAGGCTCCAAAACCACACGGAAAAAAAATTTTTTTTTTGGTTAGACGCGGTGTGAGTTTAAATTCTAGCTCCGCTTTCACGTGCTATGTGACCTTGGATGAGTTACTGGATGTCTCTGGTCCTTAGAGTGAATAATAAACTATGCTATGTGGCACTTGTAAGAATAAAGAAATGAAGAGTGGGTCTAGGGCTTCGGTCGGCACAGGGCCAACCTCGTGAGCCCCCAGCGGCCCAAACATCACACGATCCACCTGGCATGGTGGCGCATGTCTGTCATCCCAGCACTGGGGAGACGGAGGCAGGGGGATCCGGAGTTCAGAGGGCAGACTGGGCCACAGAGAACCAGGCTGAAATCACACCAAAAACAGCACAACAACATGGCTGGACTGGAGCCCAAGCATAACAAATCTGTGTTCAATTCCCGGTCCCGTGTACAAAACTGGGCGCGATGGATGGCACGTGCCCTCGTGGATCTGCAGTTCTCCTAGGAGGCTGGCTCTGCCAGGCGGAATCAGGGATCCTCCTGTCCCTGCCTCAAAAAAAAAAAAAAAAAAAGAAAGAAAGAAAAGAAAAACTCTGACCTCTACACAAGTGTCTGAACACAAACTCGTATATGCATGTGCATACAACAAAGGAAAAAAATCAGAGTAATAAAAATAGGTGAAATGCCATAACGTTATACGTGTGTGTGAAATTGAAGACAGTGCTGTTCTAAAGTAGAAAGTGGTGACGGTGTCATGGGCCTCTGAGGATGCTGGACTAAAGTCTATCAAATTGTTGCAATACAGGAAAATTATATACTATGTGAATTATTTGTCAATGAAGATTTTATAAATGTTAAAAAAAAAAAATAGGTGAAATGAAGAATTTCAGTCCAGCTGGAGACGGGGGGATTTGGTTCCATGGGTAGGAGGACTGATATCACACAAGATCCTGGTTTGGATTCCAGCACCCATATCAGGTGGCTCAGGGTGTCCGACGCCCTCTTCTGGACTCCGAGGGCACTGCACTCATGTGCTTAAGTACACACAGTTAAAACTAACACGAGTAGCCGGCTGGTGGTGGCGCACTCGGTCTCCAAAAACAAAACAAAAAACCCAAAACCCAAAACCCAAAAAACCTAATAATAATACAAGTTAAAGTGGGCACGGCAGTGCATGCCTTCAATTCCAGCACTCGGCAGGCAGAGGCAGGCGAGTCTCTGTGAGTTCGAGGCCAGCCTGGTCTATATTGCTAGTTTCAGGACAACCAGAGCTAAACAGAGAAACTCTATGTCTTGAAAAAGAAAAATAAATAATTTTTTAGGAAAATCTCTTCCTAGCTGTCTTCTAAGGTTCCTGGAAAGTTGGTAACCTTCCTCGAGGTCCGGTATTTGGTGCATGATCCCTGCCTCCACCGAGGAGGAAAAAGAGGAAAGATGCATCACTCCCCCTATTGGTCAGATTTATGTCATGTGACTGCAGTTCGCAGTAGCACCCTGGGAAATGTGGTCCACTCTGAAAGGCTGCTTAAAACGGAAATTGAGGTCACTGGAGAGAAGTGTTGTCGGGCTGTGTTGATGTTAGTGAGCCAAGGAGACGCTTCAGTGGGGAATGAGTTTGTTGCACACGCAGAGGGATCTGAGTTCAAATCCCTAAACTATGCAAAGAGCCAGATGTAGTGGCTCGCCGACCATTGCGGCACGTGGAAGGCTGAGACCGAAGATCCCAGTGGCGGGGCCCCAGCCAGTGGGCGACAGGTTCAGGGACAAAATCTGCCCCCAAAACCAAGTGGAGCGGGGCGCCGGTGGTGCACGCCTTTAATCCCAGCCCTTGGGAGGCAGAGGCAGGCGGATCTCAGTGAGTTCGAGGCCAGCCTGGTCTAAGGAGCTAGTTCTAGGATAGGCTCCAAAGCTACTCAGGGAAATCCTGTCTCAAAAAACAAAAACAATGAATGAATGAATGAATGAATGAATGAATGAATGAATGAATGAATGAATGAATGAAACTCAGGGAAATCCTGTCGCAAAAAAACAAAAGCAAATAAATAAGTAAACCAAAGTGGAACCAAGGGATAGTGGCCACACCCTTAATTCCACGTGGTAGGAAGCCAAAGGCAGGTGGATCTCTGATTTCCAGGCCAGCCTGGTCTACAGAATGAGTTCCAGGACACCCAGGGCTACACAGAGAAACCCTGTCTCAAATAAAAAGAGTGGAGCGCGGCCGTGACCGCGGGAACTGCTCCTCCACCTATTGGTGAGAGTCACTGTTGGCAGCACCTCGCCCATTTCTGCAGGGCACACAGGCCACGCGAGCCCAGGGTTCCTCCTGTCTCTGTCACCTAACTACATGGGACCACATTTCCACGTCACATGCTGGGCGAAACACAGCGACCACCGAGAACAAAAGACGGTGCGCTTCCGCCCCTGCGTGCTGGCCCGCGCTTTTTACAGGAAACCCTTGCCCAGCCGCTCTGCTTTGTTAGGGGACTTTCTGCTTTGTCAGTTTTTTTTTTTTCCCTCCCATGTGCTGGGGTTAAAGTTCCTAAGCAACACTTAGAGTCTATGTCTTAATGTAATTCTTACAGTCCATATTTCCAAAAATTAAGAGATTCAAAAAAGAAACATTTCTGTGCAGTGGTGGCACGCTGTGGAATATTATCTTAAGGTGTGTTACAATTATTTATGCTGTAGAACATTTTTTTAATGACGCAAAGATGGTTACATTCTTTTCTGTTGCATTTGTTTAGCTCTGTGAAGCTGTGTGACTGGGCCTGTCTAAAGCACTTGATGGTCTAATAAAGAGCTGAACGGCCAATAGCAAGGCAGGAGAAAGGATAGGAGAGGCTGGCAGGCAGAGAGAATACATAGAGGGAGAAATCTGGGTAGAGCAAGAAGAAAAGAAGACACAGGAAGAGATCAAGGAGAGGAGGGTGCCAGAGGCCAGTCACCCAGCCACCCAGCCGCACAGCCACCCAGCCACACAGCCGCACAGCCACCCAGCCACCCAGCCACACAGCCGCACAGCCACCCAGCCACCCAGCCACACAGCCGCACAGCCACCCAGCCACCCAGCCACACAGCCGCACAGCCACCCAGCCACCCAGCCACACAGCCGCACAGCCACCCAGCCACCCAGCCACCCAGCCACACAGCCAGCCACGGAATAGGAGTGAGATTTACAGAAGGAAGAGAAAGATAAAAGCCCAGAGGCAAAAGGTAGACGGAATGATTTAAGAAAAGCTGGCAAGAAATAAGCCAAGCCAAAGCCAGGCATTTATAACAAAGAATGAGCCTCCATGTGTGACTTATCTGGGAGCTGGGTGGCGGGGGCCCCCAAAGAGCCAAAAGAGTAAAACAACAACAGTGGCACATGCTTTTTTTTTTTCCCCCTTCAAGACTGCGTAGCCCTGGCTGTCCTGGATCTCACTCTGTAGACCAGGCTGGCCTCAAACTCACAGAGATCCACCTGCCTCTGCCTCCCGAGGGCTGGGACTAAAGGTGTTGGACACCACTGCCCTTTGGTTTTGGTTTACACCTTTAATCCCAGCACCCTGGAAGCAGAAGCAGGCAGATCTCTAATTTGAAGCCCAGACTGGTCTACACAGTGGGGTGGGGTCCAGTCCGGACCAGCCAAGGTGATTTGGTGAGATGAGCCCTTGTTTGAAAAATGAAAATAAACAAAAGCAGAAACAAAGCCACAAAAGCAGCAGACTGAATGGTCCCTTGGGCACTGCCCCTGTTCCCCACTGTGTTAAGCACACCCCACGTCACCATGCAATAAACTGCTCCTATGCTGCCTATTTACAGAAGCAAGATAACTGTGGCTCACACCATCATCTTGGAATTCAGGAGGTTGAGGCAGGTGAATTGCTAACAATTAACTCAAGGCCAGTCTATAGCTAAGGAGTGCCAAGCCACCTAGGGAGAGATCCTACCTCAGGGAGTACACTATGAGCCGGGCGGTGGTGGTGCACGCCTTTGATCCTAGCACTCAGGAGGCAGAGGCAGGTGGATTTCTGCGAGTTCAAGGCCAGTCTGGGCTACAGAGCGAGATTCAGGACAGGGGGGACTACACACACACACACACACACACACACAATGGAGTACAACTCTGGGGAGATGGATATGGATAGCAGGGAGATGGCTTGGTGGTTAAGAGCACTGGCTGCTCTTGCACAGGACCCAGGTTCAGTTCCCAGCACCCACCTGGTAGTTTACAACCCTCTGTAACTAGATCCAGGTGGTCGGACCTCTGTAGGTACCATGCACACATGCGGGCAGACAAAACACACAGACACATAAAATAAAATTTAAAAATATTAAAAAAAATTAAGAGTACAAGAGGGGCCAGGGTTCAGCTGGTGGTGTGCGTGCTTGGCAGTCATGGACCCCGGCTTGATCCTCCATATCATATAAGGTGTGGTGTTCCATGCCTATTATCCCAGCACTTGGAGAATCAGAAACTCAGGGATAGATCCGGGGTTGCATAGGGAATTTCCAGGCCAGCCCGGGCTTTGTGAAACCCGGTTTCAAAACAAAACAGTTTAAATCTATATCTATGGAGGCAAAGGGGCTTTTGAGAGGTCAGGGTTGGTACGAAGCTCTGGTAGTTTTTACATCTAGTCCGGACAAATGGGGTTGAGTGGCCTGCAGGAGAGTGTGACCTGAATGCTATCACGCACACGTTCACCCCAAAGAAGGGAAGGTAAAATATTTTTCTTTGACACGTAGGTCTTTCTTTATTGCCCAGGCTGGCCTCAAACTACCAATCCTCCTGCCTCAGCCTCTCAGTTGCTGGGAATATTAGTGATATTCCCAGCTTCATATTAGTTATATTGGCAGTTTTGGGGCTGTGCGTCTGTGCTGCTTGGAGCGAGCCAACCATGTGCACGCGGAACCCGGATGTGCACCGCGCAGGACGGGCTGAGCGCAGCACCCCATCCCACTCGGCCAAGGGAGAGCTGCACCTGCCAGCCGCTGCTCGCGCGGAACAGCGACACCTGCCTGGCCGCGTTCCGTTCATCCCAAACTCTCCCTCCCTCCAAAGGACGAGCAGTAGCAAGCAAGAGCCACCGAAGAGCGAGGGTGGGAAGAGCGTACGCCTTTAAGGGCCCCCCCTCGGGGTGGCCGAGGCCCCGCCCCGTGAAGCGGAAGCGCGGGGCGGTGCTTGCGCACTTTGAAAAGGCAGAGCTCATCCGGGAGTGGGCGTGGTCGCTGCGCCGGCAATGGGAACCAGGATGGGGGCGGGGCCTGTGGAATGGCTCACCCCGGCTCGGCAGTTTGCTCACAAGCCTGACTACCAGGAGTTCGAGCCTTGGGACCCTTTTGGCGACACGTGGTTAAAGGAGAAAGTAATTCCAGCAAAATGACCTCCAGCGTCCACACGGGAGGCGTGGAACGCGCGCACCCCCACCCCCTCGCACTTGTCTCCAAACCCGACTACCCGAGTTCGATTCCTTGAACCCATATGGTGGAAGATGAAAAACCAACTTCTTTCTTAGTTTTTTGTTTTTGTTTTTTTGGTTTTTCGAGGCAGGGTTTCTCTGTGTAGCTTTGCGCCTTTTCCTGGAACTCACTCTGTAGACCAGGCTGGCCTCGAACTCACAGAGATCCTCCTACCTCTGCCTCCCAAGTGCTGGGATTAAAGGCGTGCGCCACCACCGCCCGGCCGGCTGAAAAGCCTCTTGACACCCAAAAACAGAAGAGACCACACGAGAGTGGGCGTGGCCTCGGGCCAACAAAAACTGGAGGCAGCTGGAGGGGCTTCTATGCCCGTAAACAGACTATTGCGGGCGTTGTAGGGCACGCCTTTAATCCCAGCACATCTGAGTTTGAGGCCAGCCTGTTTACATAAATTCCAGGACAGCCAGGGTGCGTGGTGACCTTGCCTCAAAAATAAAAACAAAGGACTAGTTTCGTTGCCCCCAGGAGTCCAATTGAAAACGAGGCAGGGGGCCGAGCGAAAAAGGTGGGGCCAGTGAGAGGGCACGGGGCATGAAGGTGTTTGGGGCCAAGCCCGAGGACCTCATCCCTGGAGAACCTACTTTCCTTTACTGTTCTCTGACTTCCACACATGTACACATTAAATGGATAAATAAACGTCTTTTTTTCTTTTTTAAAGCAGGAGAACTGTAGGCGCACACTCCGCAAGAGCAAGGAAAATGATGCTGCGGATAGGGCTACTACGCCTTTAAGAAGCTAGACTCCTCCCCCGAGGGGCGTGGCTAAGGCAGCACCTTGAAAAATAAGCACAGGGGCGGAGTTTGGCAGTTGTCCCTTGTGATTGGTCAGATCCTCGGGCGGTGGCGCCTGGGCGCGCGTGCGCACGACGCAGCCTCCCGCCTCCCAGACGCGGGGGCGTGGGGGGAGGAGCCAGCGAGAGCTTTCATTGGCTCTCGCGCAGGCCCCGCCCTCCAGGCGAGGGCGGTCACGTGACGCGGCGGCTGGGGCCTCCCGGCGCGGGGGACGCTAGTGGCCAAGATGGCGGCAGAGCTGGTGGAGGCCAAAGTGAGTGAGCGGCGGTGGCGCGGGCCGGGGCCGGGCGGTGGCGCGGTGCGGACGGCGCCTCGCACCTAGCTGGGAGGGAGCGGTGCGGGCTGTGGCAGTGCGGGCCGGCGAGGGCGCGACCGGGACGCGGGCTGAGGCTCCGGGCGGGGGGCGGGGAGACCGGGGGCGGGGTCGCCAGCACCGTCTTCGGACTGTCCCCGCCGGCTCCTGTCACTCCATTTGCGACCCGAGCTGAAGGCTCCTGCGGTGTGGGGACACGGCTTCCCCGGTGCAGGCACTGTCCCTCCCTTTGGGACAGCCCCATTGGGACAGACCTGGGGGGGGTCCCCTGTGGTCTCCCAAGCCCAAGGAATGCAGAGAGTGACTTGTCCATCCCGTTTCCAAGGCAACGAGGAGGACTAGGTCCGGGTCCCCCATCTCTCCTCCCCTCCGGGACAGCATGGGGAAGGTCTCGGGGAGTGCCACAAGTCCTCTGATTCTCGGGGTCCCCTCCGACACCTCCCTCTACTGAATAAGTCAGACTCCAGACTCAGTCCGACTCTGAAGTGCCCGGGCTCATTTTAGAGTCTCCGAGCCCTCGAGAACCGCTCCCCGCTTGTGACACTTGCCTCCTTACACACTGGCTGCCCCCTTGCCTCCCCTGTCCCCCTGGCTCCTTGTTACTTCCGAGTCTTGGGAAGGTCCCCGGCCCTGTTTTAAGTCCTGTGTACCCGGTTCCCCTCTGGAGGTCAAATCGTCTGTGGGGTACCTCATTCCCCAGTGATCCTGCCACCGCACCCCACCTCTAACCTCTACATCCTGGTGAATCATCCTGTGGGGTTTCGCTGTTCCCTGGTGTAGCCCACAGGACCCTCCACCCCCTTTTTTCCTGTGTTGCTCCCCAGGCTGGTCCTCATAGGATCCCTTGACTGAGTCCAAGGGAGGACTGTTTAGGCCTGTCCCCCCCCCCATTTCTGCTTTGAGGTACAGGGCTCTGTCCCTGTTAAACCTCCCTGAGGCGTGGCTCAGCATCCATCCAGTGCTCCCAGCACACTCGTCCCTCCTGAGTTACTGTTGGACCTCAGTGTCCCTTAGACATCTTCCCACCCATAAGGTCAAAACTTGCACCCCTTCTTTCCTGGTTCTCTTGTTACATGGCTCTTCTCTCCCCACTTGGACCTTTGGGGTGATTCTAGAGGCTCAGATTAAAAAGTGTACTCCTCTTTTCCCCCATCCATGGACCCAAGATGTGTACCATATACGTAGTCAGAGTTTTGAGACACTCGGGATGGGAACATGTGACCTGTACGGGTCCCAGGCACAGTCTTACTGCTTGCAGTCCCTGTCGCATCCTGAAGCGTTGAGGGGAGCCCAAGCCTCTGTGTCCACCTCCTCCCTCAATGGCTTGACCTCCCCTTCTGCTTGACCCTCTGGACCCCCTGTCATACCTCAGTTGAACTTGACCCTTTGAATCTCTGTAATGGTGAACTAATGCAGGTCCGGAGGGACCCCTGTGTCACAACCCCACACTGCCCTGAGTGTGATGGAGACACTCCATTCTTCCAGTAGCTTTCCTATAATGTGTCACAGTGGGCTGGAGATTCTGTCTTTTGGGTTCCACTGGGGCTTATGGGAGGCGATCATGGCATTTGTGAATGAATGGACCATTCAGAAGTCCCTTCAGTAGGTTTGAACGCCACCTTCATCCTTTGGCCCCATGTCAAGGGTCTCAGCTTTCTGAAGAGCCTGGGCTCGTGACACAGCTGAGTGCATCCACTTCTGTCTGCCTGGGGTGTCGCTTCTCATCGGGGCCCCAAGCTGAATGCTCTAGAAGCCTTGGTACTGTTTATAAACCCAGCCTGGTAGCTGGTGCCAGGGCGGGAAGTACGCTCCGGGAGATGGATGGAGGCTTCTTCCTGTGCTCCTGTCCTAGTGCCCTGCTGTCCCTAGCAGGCTGCTCTGGGCAGAGCAGCTGCTGAGAAACCCGACCCAGACCATATGGCAGCGACCTGGCTGCTGGGATGCTTGCCATCCGTCCTGGGTGACAGGACTCTTGGACATCTGCAGGGGCCACAGAGCCCCCTGGCTCTGGCTGGACCATCGCGGCCAGCTCCCCCTCAGTGCACCCCTCTTTTGGTCTCGGGTTTGGGCCTGTTCTAGTACAAACTGCTGAGTGTGCTGCGAGACCCTGCACGAGGTGGGAGCTCAGGGCCATGTCGACAGTGCCCAAGGGCCACTTACCGTGGAGTCCCTGGAAAGTCACGGCTCCCCAACAGGAGCTCTGAAAATTCTGGTAGCCCCTGGGCCAAACTCCAGCCCAGCCCATTGTACCAGGAGGCCTTAGGTCATGCTGTAGTACTGGTACCCCCAAGTCCCAGGTGCTTTTTGGGGCCCCCCAGGACACTGCTCTTGCTCCCCAGGGCCTTGTGCCCCAAGTGGCCAGGTAGCCACCAAATGGGCTGGATCCCTGGGGCTCCGGCCTCTGGGCTTGTGGGGTGGCCTTTCTGTGTCTTGCAGGCTTCTTTTGGGGCTCAGGGCCTGAGTCAGCCGCCTGTGTCTCCTCCTGCCACGTGGGCCATCAGCCAGTCCCGTGGAAGTCCCATTCTGCCTCCGGCTTTCATTTAGTCCAGGCCAGCAGCAGGACTGAACACAGCAGGTCCCAGGGCCTGGCTGGCCTGGCTCCCAGGGATTGCTTTCCACCGGTGGGGACCTGCCATGCCCAGGTGTCAGCTGTTGTGAGTGCAGGCCACCCACCCAAGGGCCCAGGTGCCACTCTGGGATACCCTGCTGGTTGGTGCCATTTCACCTGAGGGACCCTGATAGGTCTATCCCTTGTCCTGTCCATCCTCTGACACTTACGTCACCAGCTTGGTCACTGACGTACGTGTGCAGGTGCTTGGTTTCAGGGACCAGCTGTTCTCACGTAGGCCCATCCTGCTCCTGGGTGCCCTGGGTGGTGCCTGGGGGAACTCCTGCCATAGTTGGGTGGAGACCAGGTACAGGGTCCAGAGCACTGCACTGTAAGGCCTGGCCCAGTCCACAGTGCCCCAGGGGCCTCGTCTGAGACTAGCATGCCATCCCTAGTTTAGGTCAGCACACATGGGAAGTGTGTTAAAGAGGGCCTCACCAGGGCTTCAGGCCTGACACCTCCTGTCTGCAGTGTGAGCTTCTGCCACTCCATCAGGGCTGTCTGAGGGAACATAGCTGAGGATGTGGCCGTGCACCTGCCATGACCAGGGTGGGCAGGCCTTCTGTTTCTTGTATGCCTCCCAGAAGAGGAGACTCGAGGTCAGAGAGGAGGCCGTGGAGGGGGGCGGGGTCTGGTGGCTGCCACCAAGGCAGGGTAGAGGTTACCCGCTGAGAGCCGCTGTGGTCACCCTTCCGCAGAACATGGTGATGAGCTTCCGAGTGTCGGACCTGCAGATGCTGCTGGGCTTCGTGGGCCGCAGCAAGAGTGGGCTGAAGCACGAGCTGGTGACCAGGGCCTTGCAGCTGGTGCAATTCGACTGCAGCCCGGAGCTCTTCAAGAAGATCAAAGAGCTGTACGAGACACGCTATGCCAAGAAGAGCGTGGAGCCCGGCCCTCAGGCGCCGCGGCCCCTGGACCCCCTGGCCCTGCACCCCATGCCCAGGACTCCCCTGTCAGGACCCACCGTGGACTACCCCGTGCTATACGGGAAGTACTTGAACGGACTCGGACGCCTGCCCACCAAGGCCCTTAAGCCAGAGGTGCGTCTGGTGAAGCTGCCCTTCTTCAACATGCTGGACGAGTTGCTGAAGCCCACCGAGTTGGGTGAGTGGTGGGTCTCGGCCGGGGGATCCCCACAGTCGGCTCAGCCACTGTGCCACATGATCAGCCACCCCAAACCTAGCAGCTTAAAATATATGCTGTAGGGAGGCATGGCAGGTCACACTGGCCATCTCGGCACTTAGGGGCTGAGGCAGGAGAATGGTGAGTTCTGGGCTAGCCTGAACTACAGAGTGAAATGTTACATGAATCCTAAATGGTCTTATAGTGAAAACCTGGAGCCAGATGTCAGGGTGAAAGCTGAAAGATCAGAGAAGCAGAGCAAGCCACAGCCACCACCTCTTACCTCACCAACTCCTCAGCCTAACAGAACCTCTGCAGGAGAGCAACCCGAACGTCTGTGGCTGGCTCTGTCCCCTGATCTTCAGGCAAGCTTTATTTCTTAGATTACAAACATGTCACCACAGTGAAATGGCTTCTAAACAACAACAACCAAAGAGCGCTGGCTGAGGATGTCGGTACCAGTGAGCAGAGCACTCACTAGCATGCACGGAGCCGGGAGCACCATCCCTAGCACCCAGGTGTGGTGGCACACACCTCTTATCCCAGCTCTCAGGAAGCTGAGGCAAGAGGTGTGCCATGATTTTGAGGTTAGCCTGGGCAAATAGACCCTGATTTTTAAAAGAACAAAATCTGGGCATGGCGGCAAAGTCCAGTTACCTCCAGCACCTGGAGATGGGAGAAGAATTCAAGGAGTTCAAGGTCATCCTTAGCTACACAGTGAGTTTGAGGCCAGCCTGGGCTACATGAGACCCTATCTCAAAACAACGAAAAGCAGATTTAAGTGGAGCTAGCTGTGTTCTGAGCTGTCAACTATCAGACAGCACAGACCGGCAGACCCATCCTCGGGGGGCAGAGGTGGCCCCCTGTGCTGCTGTGGCGTCGAGTGGGGTCTGCCCTTAGCTCTGCACCTGGCAGGCCTCAGAGCAGGAGGTCCCGGCCTTTTAATGGGTCCGCCTCTAGGACCTGGGGCTTTCTCAGGTACCCAGCGCCTCTAGGACCTGGGGCTTTCTCAGGTACCCAGCGCCCCTAGAGACACTTCCTTGTCCCTCACTGTCTCTTCTGCCCGCCTCTTTCTAGAGCTAGAGGTTGGACCCCAATACTTGGCAGGCTCCAGGATGGGCTGTTTCTTGTGTCACCCCACATGGTGCTCAGAGGCCTCCCTGCCTGCAGCCTGCTCTCAGGAGACTTCCCTTTCACTCCCACCGTCATCCTTCCGCTGCAGCAGGCCACGTCCCCCTTGTCCTGGGACTTGGGCCCTGTTTCAGTTGTGCTGCTGCAAGCACCTGAGAAGGCCCCACCCCCTGACTGGAGGCTCCACCCCTGGCCTGAGGCTCCTCCTTCCTTGACACCCTTGGAGCTGAAAGGCGCTGGCCACCATTCCTTTCTGCCCTGCTTCAAGTGCGGCCTCCCCCAAGGTCTCCACAGCTCTTGGCAGCTTGGGGCCAAGCTGACTGGGTATCGTCCTAAGGATGACCCAAGTGCCAGGAGATTGCCCCCTACCCTCAGCCTCCCAGCCTGCATGGCGGGCTTCCTTCCTGCAGAGCAAGCCAGCCCCACAATGCATCGCTGTGCCCTGAGCCCCCAGGGACCCTGGTCACCTGATCTCCGGGAGAGCGTGCTCCCCTGTCTACACCAGCAGCTTGAACAAAGAGACTAGCCCGCCCCGCCTGCCTCCCCACCAGGGCACCCCCTTCCCTGGGTCCCACACCCTGAGGGTTGCTGGATTGGGAGCTCTGATGCTGGGTGTGAGGCCGTGATCCCTCAAGCTCTAAAACGTAGGATTTCACACACCTGCCCCACCCTGGCCTGGGCCCTCCCCAGCATGAGCCCGCCATGCCAGTTCACAGTGGCCAGCCCCTTGCCCAGGCCAGAATGAGCCCCGTGCTCCTGTAGGATCCCCCGGAAAAGCCGCCTGCTCAGCCTGTGCCTAGCAGACAGAACCCATAAATCACCTGAGTACCCAGAGGGGGCGGGGGGAGGGCCACAGATGAGCTGCAGACCAGGGCACACTGACAGCCCGTTTAAAGAGGGCTGGTGACCAGAGAGAGCAAGGGGCGCATGCAGGGACCCAGCGGCCTGAGCCCCTCCCCCAGGCTTCACCCTGCACCCTTGTCTGCAGGAGCCCTGGGGATTTCTCCCACTCCCTGGCTAGGCAGATCCAAGGCAGCAGAACTGGCTTAGGACTCTCCCGTCTGAGCCCAGGGCGGAAGTGAGGATGGTGCCGGACCAGATGGGGAGGGATGTGTAGCTGGGGGGCTTCCTGGGAGAGGGGGTTTAAGGTGGGGCTCCTGAGGTCATCTGAGCTGAAGGAAGCAGTGTAGGGGCAGGAGTGTCAGTTCTGGGCCTGCGGAGGTCCCTGGGACGTCGGCCTCATTGGCTCCCTGCCACCGTCCCTTGCTGTCCACACCAGGGCGAGCGTGCTGTCGCTCTTGTTTGGGGACGTAGCTCTTGAGGCAGGGCTAACAGTGTGGCCTAGGCTGGCCTGGAACCTGTTCCTCTAGAGCAGTGGTTCTCACCCTTCCTGACACTGTGACCCTTCAGTGCAGTTCCTCATGCTGTGCTGACCCCAACCATAAAATTACTTTGTGGCTACTTCATAACCGTAATCTTGCTACTGTTACGAGTGTAGATATCTGTGTTTTCCAGTGGTCTTATGTGACCCCTGTGAAAGGTCATGACCCACAGGTTGAGAACCACTGCTCTAGCCTCTGCCCTTGTGCTAGGATCGGAGGCCCACCCCAAAGCGTTTGCTGACTGTGGGGAGACCTGTCAGGCTCTGTCTGCCCCGGGGCCTTTGCGTGGGTTACATTGGCCTGCCACACTTACCCCCCAGGCCCTTTGGTCGATGCCTGTCCTCAAGGCACCCCTAATGTCCTGCCCTAAGAGGTCTCCTCCACGATAGCTCTTTCCAGTATTGCCTTTGTCTGTTTTCATCTTTTGCATGATTTTTTTTGTGTGCCGTGTTTTGAGACAGGGTCTTAGGTAGCCCAGGCTGGCCCAACTTGTTATGTAGGCAGGATTGACCTTGAACCTCAGATCCACCTGCTTCTGCCTCCCCAGTGCTGGGCTGACAGACACATGCCCCCGCACCTGGTGTCCCCCTCGCCCTCTGATACACAGTTCAGGTCACTGATTTGGAGCAGGCCAGCGGCACAGGTGAGCGACAACCCTTGCTTCGCTCCTGCCCACCCACCCGAGTCCCACGGTGGAGCTGGGTAGTACCTGTTCCCAGTGCTGGTCTCCATGCTGTCCTGACAACCAGGACACACACAGGCCCACTGTGCTGCCTTCTGATGGCTCCCCTGAAGCATGCTGGGCCCCCACCATTCGCCTTGACCCTCCCCATGAAACCAGCTAGTTCAGAGTTGAACACTCGTCACCACAGCCCCTGGTGAGAATGTCTGAACCTGAGGCAGTGACAGGGGTCGCTATCTCATGGTGCTGAGGGGTACCCAAAGCTGCTTCTGGGTCCTCAACACCCGCCCTCCAGTCCTGGAGTGCACAGGCTAAGAGGGGCCACATGAACGTGAAGGGCCTGGGTGCCCTGTCCTGGTCCCCACCTGCCCTGTTGGGTCTTTGTGATGGCTGGTGTGCGCCCTGCCTCAGGCATGCTGTGGAGGGTGGCTGTGGGTCCTCAGCATCTGTGCTTCCGCCATCCGTGTGTAGTGTCTGCTGTGGCCCTCACCCACAGTCCATGCTGCCGTGGCCCAGAGAAAGTGAAAGTAGTTGATGGTGTGGACAGGCAGAGCGGGGAGGCTGTGTGTGTGGTTCCCAGCTCCTCACAACCAGTCCTGCAGTTTGATCATGTTCTCAGGAGGATGGCAGTCCAAGGCCAGCTGGGTTATAAAGTGAGACCCTTGGGAGAAATAGGGGTGGGTATTGGGTAGGGAGGCTACCAAGGAGGAGTTCAGTCCCAGCTGGTGCTGCTGAGGAGATCCTGCGCTCAGTGTCTCAGACACAGAGGGGCTACTGCTCTACCTGGCTGTTGGACGAGGGGGCCGACAGCCATGGCAGAAGCACTGGCTTGGGGAACACCCTGCGGCCCCCTGGAGCAGCAGAGGGGGTGGGGCCCACCCCAGCAGTGAGCACACCTGGCAGCCTGGGTCCTGCTTGATCCCTGCCCCTATACTACAGCACCCCCTGGGAGGGTAGATGGGCCCCAACTCCTACCCAGCCTGTGCCAGCTCAGGTGCATGCCATGGCCCTGCTGGGCTCTCCCCAACCTCCCTTAGGGGGTTTACTCCAGGCCTGACAGATCTGAGCGTGCCCAGGTGGCCCTGAGCTCCAGCTCGTCCCTCAGGCCCTACAGATACACATCCACCACCAGCGTTCACCATTCAGGGACCCATGGGCTCGCTACATGATCCTGGGCTGGGCAGGTGTGACCGTCCCTCACCTGAGCTACCCCACCTCCCAGCTCCCGAACCTGCCTACACTCACTATGGCTGCTCCCACAGCCTGGTTCAGAAGGTTCCAGGCCAGTCCCACCCAGCGTCAGCACTTCTTGTAAACAGGGTGTCACAGGAACTTAGCATCTGGGGTCCTCATCCGCTGGGAGTGCCTGTGGCCAGACAGGGAGTGCCACCTGACGGGGCGGTGGTTGGGCTTGAGTGCTAGGTGGGACTCGGGGCCTGCTGCCCACGGCTCTGCCCTTGGGCCTCAGACCCAGCCTGGACTGAGGCTGGTTTTTGAGTCCAAGATCCTCGTGCTTCAGCTCCCGCATACTGGGGTGGCTGGCCTGCACCCCGCAGTGCCCCTCTCCTCAGAGGCCTGCTGTGGCTGCTCTGCCACAGCAGCCACAGCTGTGTCACATGTCCACACGGGGTCAGAGCCCTCTGCTGGAAAAGGACCAGGGGCCTCCTGCACACTAGGCCAGCAGTCTGCCCTGGAGCCCGGCCGCCTGCTGGAGGCTGCGGGTGAAGTGGTGGTGGCCTAAGGAGATGAGCGGCCCCAAAGGGACCCCGCGTTGGAGGGGCCGGGGCATGGCCCCTGAATCCCAGGCAGAGAGGGCTGGCGGCCTGACCCGTGCGTGTTCAGTCCCACAGAGTGCAGAGAAGCTGCAGGAGAGTCCGTGCGTCTTCGCGCTGACGCCCAGGCAGGTGGAGATGATCCGCAACTCCAGGTGTGTCCACACGAGCAGCTCCTCTGTCATGTGCCCACCTGTGTGGGGCCATGGGATCACCTGGGCCAAGACATTGCGTGTGGGACCCCACACATCCACCCTCTGCATGCCAGGACCACCCCAGCTACACTCCTCTGCAGATGTCCCCAGGGTGCCTTGGACAAGATGGTGTGGGTGGCCCTAGTGTGAGGTGCTTGGTGAAGCCCCGGGCCTCTAGCAGCCAGTCTGCGCACGTCAGGCTAGTCTGGGCTGTCCTGGCCACTGGCTGCCTTGCAGTCGTGACTGTGTCCTGCCCCATTTGGCAGGACAGAGGTCAGGCTGGGGTGTGGCCAGGTCCTCTGCCCGCCTCCTTCCTCACCCCTGCGATGGACAGAGATTCTTCCTGGCGTGGCCTGGGAATGCTGTTGTCCTGTGGCCACTTACTCACATGGTGACCATGGGGAGTGCTCCTGGGTGGTCCACGCTGCCCGCTGACTCCTGCCTTGTGCCCTGCCCACAGAGAGCTGCAGCCGGGAGTGAAAGCCGTGCAGGTGGTGCTGAGGTACGAGAGCAACGCCCCGGCCCCCACCTCTCTGCACGCCCCCCCACGCTGTCCACCCCCGCACCCCTCTGCTGCCGCTTGTCTTCACAGCCCCGTGTCCCTGTCTCCCCAGGATCTGTTACTCTGACACCAGCTGTCCACAGGAAGATCAGTACCCACCCAACATCGCTGTGAAGGTTAACCACAGCTACTGCTCAGTGCCGGTGAGCAAGGCCATGGCAGCCCGGGGAGTGGGTGACCTGCACAGGGGGAGAGATGGGGACCGAGTGGGGCTCAGCCTGACGGCTCTGCCCACAGGGCTACTACCCCTCCAACAAGCCTGGTGTGGAACCCAAGAGACCCTGCCGACCCATCAACCTCACCCACCTCATGTATCTGTCCTCGGCCACCAACCGCATCACTGTCACCTGGGGTAACTATGGCAAGGTGAGCACCCCGCGTCCAGCACCCCTCTGCCCCACACTGACCCCGTCCACCCCGCGTCCAGCGCCCCTCTGCCCCACACTGACCCCGTCCACCCCGCGTCCAGCACCCCATCATCCCACACTGACCCCGTCCACCCCGCGTCCAGCACCCCCTGCCCCACTGACCCCGTCCACCCCGCGTCCAGCACCCCATCATCCCACACTGACCCCGTCCACCTCGCGTCCAGCAGCCCTCTGCCCCACACTGACCCCGTCCACCCCGCGTCCAGCGCCCCTCTGCCCCACACTGACCCCGTCCACCCCGCGTCCAGCACCCCTCTGCCCCACACTGACCCCGACCACCCCGCGTCCATTCACAGAGCTACTCCGTGGCCTTGTACCTGGTGCGGCAGCTGACCTCCTCAGACCTGCTGCAGCGGTTGAAGACCATCGGTGTAAAGCACCCAGAGCTCTGCAAGGCACTGGGTGAGCAGTGAGGCTCCGGGCCTGGCCGCGCCCAGGGGACCTGCTTTTCCCCGGGTGTACAGCACCCATGCCAGGATGGCTCAGGGTTTGGGGCAAAGGGGGAGTGTCAGCCTGGGGTCAAGTTCTGGTCTAAGGTTTCTGGATCTTGGTGTGGCAGTTTAGGGGTCTGGTCTGTGGGCGCAGAGCCTCACGGGTGACAGGCTTCCTGCCTTCCACACATTAGGGAGCAAGGGCAGGTGGACACACTGGGAGGAAGGTGATGCGCGAGATGGCCGGGTTTTGTATGGTTATTTACCTTTTTTTTTAAGCCTAGTCAGAGTTGACTGGGTCCTGAGGCAAGCTGGACCAATTTGATCCCTCCTTATTTTTTAAATTTATTTTATTTATTTAAGATTTATTTTTATTTTATGTGCATTGGTGTCTTGTCTGAATGCATGTCTGTGTGAGGGTGTTGGAAGCCCTGGAACTGGAGTTATAGACAGTTGTGAGCCACCATGTGGGTGCTGGGAATTGAACCCGGGTTCAAGAACAGCCAGTGCTCTAACCGCTGAGCCATCTCTCCAGCCCCTTGTATGGTTATTTGTGATGGGTGGGTTCTTTGGTTGGTTGGCTGGCTGGTTTTGTTATTCGAGACAGGGTTTCTGTGCAGCCCTGGCTGTCCTGGAACTCACTCTGTAGACCAGGCTGGCCTCAAACTCGCCTCTGCCTTCCAAATGCTGGGATTAAAGACATGTGGCCGTCTTCACCCGACGGTAACAAGTGTCTTTAAAATGAGACGGTGTGGTTATGAAAGACAGCACCTGCAGCAGCCGCCCATAGTGCCCACCACACACTTGGCTGATGGGGCCCTCGTTGGCCCTGGACATCACCAGTGGCCATTTCTTTTCAGGACACCCCGGGGGCGTCAAGGCCTGTTGTTGCCCCTCCTATCTGGGGTTGGCCAGGCTGGGTTCTGGCCTGTTCTGAAGAGGGGTGGCATCTGGCCGAATGTCCCTGTGATGTGACACCATCTCGGAGGCCAAGACCTCTGAGCAGGAGGAGGTGGCCCAGGCCGACTGGGGTTGCTCATGCCTGGACAGTTGAAGGCAGGCTCTGCAAGCCAAGGCCACCAGCTCTGTTCGGTGACCAAGGTCACAGGTGCACTGTGTCTGGGTCCGGGCTGAGCCGGTCAGTGCTGCTGGAGCTGCAAGGCGTGGGTTAGAGGGCTGGCCTGGCCTCAAGCTGCCGACTCTGGCGTCTCCATGGTGCTCACAGCTGCAGGTCTCAGGAGCCCACGGGGCCCCTGTGTGGACTGCATCAGGGTTTGTGGGGCTGGCTGGAAGAGAAGCCCAGGCAGGGACTCGGGAGCTGCTGGAGGCAGAAGGATCAGGCTACAGGGAGATTTGGAGGCCAGCCTGGCCTACATGAGTCCTGGCAGCCTCCGTCAGCTGTGGAGAGACCCACCCTCTGATGCCGCATCCCGTCACCCCACAGTCAAGGAGAAGCTTCGCCTAGACCCCGACAGTGAGATCGCCACTACTGGAGTGCGAGTGTCCCTCATCTGCCCAGTGAGTCCCCATCTGTCCCCAGCCACGTGGGTGGTCAGCCTCGTGTGTGATGGAGTGACAGCCTCACCTCCCGCCCATCCTTTCCCCAGTTGGTGAAGATGCGGCTGTCGGTTCCCTGCCGAGCGGAGACCTGCGCACACCTGCAGTGTTTCGACGCCGTCTTCTACCTGCAGATGAACGAGAAGAAGCCCACGTGGATGTGCCCTGTGTGTGACAAGCCGGCTGCCTATGACCAGCTGATCATAGATGGGTGAGTGCGCTGGAGACGGGCGGCCATGCTGCCCGCCTGTGGCCTCGGCTGCAGGAACTGCTGGAGCCTTTGCTGTGGACAGGATCCTGTCTTAGCGTTCCTCTGCCTCGAGTCCCCTGCGCCTGTGACCTCCTGAGGAGAGGAGTCTGTCCCGCAGCAGAGGGAGGGGTCGTGTTTCCCCTTGGGACAGCCGAGCTCTCCCCTGTAGACCCTGGGTCTGCTGTCTGGTACCTGAGGCTCCTGCCCGTCACCCAGAGCCAGCATAGGTGGCCGAGGCCGTCACAACCACTTGCCTGGGACTCCGGGTGCCTTCTGCCTGCCCTTGGGCCTGGCCGAGGGACTGGAGTGTGTCCCCAGCAGACCCTGCCATTCAAGTCTGGCGGAGCCAGGTCAGCCTTTGACCTGCCATGCTCCCGATGGGGAAACTGAGGCTTGGAGGCTGCCACCAGCCCAACTCCTTCAGTGTGCAGATGCCCAGCTTTGCCCTGGGTCCCTGCTGGACGGGCTGCTTCCCTGACCAGCTCTAGCATTGGGGGGTGAGACGGCCCCGGGCACTTGGCTGGGCTCAATTGCCCTCTGTTCTCACCCAGCTGCGGTCCTCCACCCCAGCCCTCCCTTGCCCAGGGCTCTGGGCAGACGGCAGCATCAGTACCGGGGCTGGCAGGCTCAGCAGGTGCCCCTGCCCGTGGTGGAGCCCCGTACCAGCACCCAGTGTAGCAGGGGCTTCCTGGGGGGCAGAGCGCTGGGGCCCGATGGTGTGTAGGAGCTCTCCAGGCCCGAGCCTAGCCTGTCCACCCTGCCGCCCCCAAGGCTGCTGTCGAAGATTCTGAGTGAGTGTGAGGACGCGGACGAGATCGAGTTCCTGGCCGAAGGCTCCTGGCGCCCAATCCGTGCGGAGAAGGAGCCGAGCTGCAGCCCCCAGGGCCCCATCCTGGTGCTCGGTGAGTCCCCGCACACCGACCGCCCCGGGGCCCGCCCGCCAGCCCGGGCCGGCGGCTGAGCACTGTCCCTGTCCCTGCAGGCACCTCGGACGCCAACGGGCTGCCGCCGGCCTCCAGCACCCCCGGCGTGGGGGGCAGCGTGGGCGGCGCGCCGGGCGGCGCGGGCGGCGGGACGGGGGCGGCGGGCGGCCCGGAGAACGGGAAACCTGGCGCCGACGTGGTGGACCTCACACTGGACAGCTCGTCATCCTCGGAGGACGACGACGAGGACGAGGACGAGGACGAGGACGAGGACGAGGGCCCCCGGCCGAAGCGCCGCTGCCCGTTCCAGAAGGGCCTGGTGCCCGCCTGCTGACGCGCCGGCCTCCCGCCCGCCCCTCCCCGGCTCCCGGCTCCCGAACCTCCGGACTCTCCTCTTGGGGGATAAAAACAGTCAAGTGACAAAAATGAGAAAATACAAAACGAGAAAAGCGAGAGCGCACCAACACTTCCGCCGGCCGCAGCCCCCGCGCCCGGGCCGGCCTGGCCCCGCGGGGCGCAGGGACCTCGGACACTGGACGGCGCCGGCCCGGCCCCGGCGCGCAGTCGAGAAGCCATGGTGGGGCGGCGGCCGGGGACAGCGGCCACAATGTGCAATAACGTGGTGTCGCGGACCCGCGTGGCGTGGGGGGTGTCGTTTTCTAGCCAGCTACCTCGGTAACTCCAATTCAGGTTCACTTCCCCACGGGGCGGCCCCGCCGCGGGCTCGGGGCTCCTCGGCCGCCTCCTACCCCCGGGAGCCTCGCTCTTCCACCGCCCGCCGCCCTCCCCACCGACCCTGTCAGGAAGCAATACCGGTCCGGTCCGGAGTGGGCGGCCTGGCGGTGTCACCGCATGAACTCGCCGGGAGGCCGGGGCCCTGGCCAGCCGCGCGGCACTCTTTTCTAATATTTGTATTCTAATTTAATTGTTTTTTAAAAATGCAAATAAAAAAAAAAAACAAGAGTAGCCGGTCCTGGCCGTCTGTGTTTTGTTTTTTTGTAGCCCAGGCTGCCCTGCCTGCCCTCCCCGGGAGCTGAGGGCTGGGGTGGACTTGCTGAAAACTTCAGCCCTTGTCCCCGGAGGCCCGTCAGAAAGTTAAACACGGGGGTTGGGGGGCGCCTGGGTGAGGACCCACCACACAGAAACCTGAACTACTGCCTATAAAAGGTGTAGAAAACACACACACTGGAGTATTACTTGACCCTGATCAGGAGCAAGGCTCAGACATAAACCCACAGAGTGCAGGGACCTTGAGGACACTGTGCTCGGTCAGAAGCTGGGACGGTGACCACTCACGTGGATGGGGCTGGTGGACAGCTCAAGAAGTAGATAGCATGATCTCGAGACTGGAAACCTCAGTGCGCCAGAGCGAGTCCGACAAGCCAGCATGTGTGAGCATTGTATCCCTAGACCCAGGAGCCTACCCTGCTCAGCCCTGATCCACGCCGTGGCTCTAGCCTGGGCCCACGGCCGTCTGAGAATGGAGTGCCTGGAGCTGGTCCAGCAGGTAGCACTCCAGACAAGGGGCCCTGCCTCTCCGAGTTTGGCAGTCACCCAGTCACCCGTGGGTAGACAGATGTCCCGGAGGCAGAACTCAGGCCTGGTAGGTTCCCGACACCCAGGACCCAAGTGCACCTCACCCATCCACGGCTTCACTGCTCTGGACACAGCTCATGGGATGATAAGCACAGAGGAGAGTGGACCCCACGCCCACCCCACCCCTTCCCCAGTGACAGGGCCCCAGTCCCCACTTCCTCCTGGGGACAGGAAGTTGTCCACAGCCAGCTGAGGTTTCCGGACCCCTAGGCTCGATAAGGTCACTGGAGCCCAGCCAGAGACACCACCTTGGGGAGCCCTCCTAATGATCAGGGTCAGCCCACCCAGGGCCTGCAACACCCAAGAGTTTGAGGTCACCAGCCCAGGTGGCCCACAGGTCACCCCTTTCCCCAGGAGTGGCCTGGGAAAACCCCACCACCCACCCCGGGACCCTCTGGGTCCCTCTGCCAGGCCCCACACAGGGCATGAGAGACTGGGCAGAGACTGGGTGTCTCCCAGGCATCCCCACCCTCCCCCAAAAAAACAAAACACAGAGACCAGGCAAGGAGACATCATAACAGGCTGCATTTAGTGGTTGGGTTTTTTTCTTTTATGTACAAGAAAAATGAATTCTATTTTTTCGGAGTTTTCATAATTTTTTTCTTTTTTATTACTTTTAAAGCTTGTCCCCCCCACCCCCAAAAAGTGCATTTTTTTTAAATCAATTGATTTGTTTTGTTCTGCCTCCCACACTTTTTTATAAAGATTCTTACATCCAGTCAGTGGAATGTCTGTTCTGTGCTCCGGACCCCCCTCCCCCCAAATCCAAGGCACCTCGTTCTGGGCCTGGGGCGTGGCTCCCCTGGCCCTCTGTCTCCTGAACTCCCCTGCCCCCCACCAAGGTAAGTCAATATTTAGTGCGAGCTAATTCTGAACTGAGATAATCGTTCCTGGGGTGAGGAGCCCCCCAAGACCCCGACCCGTCCGGTGCCAGCCACCCCGAACCCCGGGAAGGCTGTTTCCTCAGCTTAAATAACTTTTTAAAATAAAACTGCAAATATAAATATCTTTCTTTCTCAAAAAATAGGATTTTGCTCTTTTTTTATTTTTTTGTCGGTTTTTGTCTTTTTTTGTTTTTTTCTGTTTTTCCTCTCAGCCTGTGTCCCCCTTTTAATCCCTGCTACTCGCACTGTGGACACCGAGGAGACCCTGAACAGCCGGCCTGGGGCCCACCTGCACTGTGCGGCCGCCCACCCAGGGGACCCGCCAGAGCACCCCTCGAGGAAGGCAGCCGTGCTCAAACAGAGTGACAAGGTGGGGGCCGCCGGGGGGTCCTCCCGAGCGACCACCCCAGGGCAGCCCACTTTGGTTCTGCCCAATCCAGCCCAGCTTGGCGGGGCCACGGCAGGCCACGGCGGGCCACGGCAGGCCACGGCTGCCGTTTACATTCATTGGTTTCTATATATAGAGATTTTTTTCATTTTTATTATTTTTTTGCCTTTTTATTTTATTTTATTTTTTCTTAATCTCGAAAGGCCAGTAGGGGTAGGAAGGCAAAGAGCAGCAGCTACTCGGCAGGGGTGGCCTATGCTCAGGTCACAGGCTGGGGACAGCTGCAGGCCGCGTCCCCGCGCCAGTCCTGGGGTCCCCGGAACCCTCTCTGTCTCACTCACACACACGGAAATTCACCATAATGGAAGTAACGAATTTGTTGTCTCTTTTTTTTTTTTCCTATTTGTTATTGTTGTTGTTGTTGGTACCAGGCATTTAAAAAAGAAAAAAACAAAACACACACACACACACACACACACACACACACACACACACACAAATGAACCCCCAAACAACCGAACAAAATCCTTCCTACAGCACCCTCCGCTCAAACCTCTAGTGAATTCCACAATTCTCTTTGGCAACTTTTATCACGGCCTTAATTTAAAGAATAAAAATTTGTAAAAATCGATCCACATTCTATGTACAGCATGTGATTGCAGTGTGGGGGCGGGGGCGGGCCTTGGGGAGGCGTCCGGCGGGGCCCATGCGGTGGCTGCGGCCCGGGACGGGCTGGCGGTTAAGGCAAGGCGGGCGGGCGGGCGGGCGGAGGCGGCGGGGGCGCGGAAGCGGGGCCGGGCGGGGCGGGGGTTAGTGCAATTCCCGAGGGGCGGCCCTGTCGCCCGCGGCCCCGAGGGCCCCGGGTCGGCGGCCCCGCCGGGATGACGTGCGGCCAAGGTTGGTTTTATTGCAGGGTGGAGGGTCGGGGCTGCCGGGCCTGCAGCTCGGTCCCGGCCGTGGAGTGGGGTGCGGGAGCCAGCACCACCCCGCCCCTTGGCCTGCCCCTCCCGCTGGCCCCAAGGGGGGACCCTGAGACATCTGGGGGGACTCGCAGGACAGGAGGGGCGACAGGAAAGCCTCTGCTGGACTGGAAAGCGGCCTTCTCACCGAGCTTCCCTTTGGAACCCAAGAAGACATTCGTCCACAGGCCGTGGGACACGGGACCCCACCCGCGCCGGCGGCGGCGTGTGCCCTCGCAGGGCCCGGCACCCGGCAGCCACGACCCGAACCCCGGCCCTGTCCGTGGCCTGTGGCTCGGTCACACCGGGCCTTTGGGGGGAAGCCGGAGTTTGGGGCGAGGGGCCAGGTGCCGGCCCGGACAGTCAGTGCCTTAGTAAAAAGAGGGGTGCCTGGGGGCCACCACACGGGGCCGGCCTGGCTGGCCGGGACCAGCCCTCTCGGGACATCCCTGAGCTGGGGAGCAATGGCGAGCCGGAGGGGGCCTGCGTCTCCGGCGGGGCGGGGCGCCCGGCAGACTGGGGACCCGGGGTCCCTCCCCGCGGCGTCCTGGCCTCCCCGCCCTGAGCCTCGGGAACACACGTGCATCCCACCGGAGCAAAGGGTTGGGTTTCTTTTATTTTATACAAAAATAAATTGACTTAGTTACTTTCCACCGCTTGCTCTCTCGCGCTCGCTCTCTCGCTCTCTCTCTCTCTCCAATTTTTCATAGAAGCTGGGTGCAACTTGTAAACATTTCTTAAGAATGAAAAGTACCCGTTCAGTTACAAAGTGCCAAGATCCCCACCTGGCTGTCTCCGCTTTTGCTGTGTTTTTGTTTTGTTTTGTTTTTTTAAAGTTTTTGTGTTCTCCCTTCGTGTTTAGTAAAATCTTGGGGTTTTATTGCTGTTTTGTGACATTAAGCTGTGGCCTCTCTTGCTCTCCCTGTCCCTGCCTGAGTCCCTGGGGTTCCCCCGATCTTGGCTATGCCCCCCCCAAAACTGCTGCCGGCTCCTCTGAGGGAAAGAATATTTTATATATATCTCTCTATATATATCTCTATATAAACTGTCTGTAAGGAGGAAAAGGGGAAAGAGATCTAAAAAGTGCTTTAAAAAGTGGGGCGCAGGGTGAAGACGAATTTTTAATCTCTGAACACGGGGTGGGGTCGGGCTAGCGGAGACAGGAGGGTTGGGGGGGTCGCCCTGAGCAGTGGCCCTGAGGACCCCGCCAGGTGTTAAGTGCCGTGAAAGGATGGCGGGACCCGGCGGCCCCCCAAATCCCAGCTCTGGCCACCCAGGCTTGGGAATAAATAGACTTGTATGTCAGTGGTGGCCAGGGTGGGGTGTGCAGAGGTGTGAGGCCACAGGCAGGATGGGAGCAGGGAGGCGGGGGGACACCCCCCTTTAGTAAGTGCCCTGAGGAAGGAGGGTGGGGAGCCGGGGACCATTTTAACGTCCACTCACAGTGGACACAGCATTTAAGGTCTGTCTGAGACCCCTAAAACCAACCAGCAAGGAGCCGGGCACCTGTCCTGGGGTCCCCATCACCCTCACCTTAGCCAGGAGCAGGCAGGGGGGCCCCGGGTGGGACCCCACGCGGACGGGGTGAGGGGCACGGGAGCGGGTGGGGCCACGTCCTAAGAATCTGAGAAAGGCAGGCGCCCGCAACGGCCGTGGATATATACACGCACACAGGTCCGCGCGTGGATGGATGGAGGGAGTCTGGACAGACAGCTGTGGTGCTGGGGTGGGTGTGGTTTCTCTTCTCTCTCTTAGTTTGTTTTGTTTTGTTTTTTGGTTTGTGGTGTTCTGTTCCGAATAGAGTCAGGTTGCAAAGTTACCCTCGGGGGCGGCCGCCGCGGGGCCACCCGTGCCGTCCTCACCAACGCCGCTGCCCGCTACATTCAGACGGCCCGAGCCGTCGGGGCTGGCCTCGTCCTCGTCCTCATCCTCGTCCTTAAAGTGCTTCTCCTGGCCGTTGCGCGGGGTGTCGGGGAGCCCGGGGGGCGCGGCGGCCCCGGCGGGGACATCGGGGGGCACGCCCCGCACGCGGGGCTTGCGGCCGCGTCGCGAGGGGACCCCGTTGCAGCCGTCCTTCTTGAGGTGTCTGTGCAGGTGGTCGGAGCGCACGAAGGTCTTGCAGCAGCTGTCGCACTGGTAGGGGCGCAGCCCCGTGTGCACCCGCATGTGGTTCTTCAGGTCGTAGTTGTGCGCGAAGGCCGCGCCGCACTGCTGGCACAGGTACGGCTTCTCGCCCGTGTGCTTCCGCATGTGAACCTTCAGTTTGTCCTGCCTGGGGGAGGGGGCACGGTCAGCGGGCACCGGGGAGACCCCAGCACCTCCCCAACACCGCGGCCAAGCCCAAGGGGAGACAAGGGCGTGGGCCAAAGCCCGCCCCTGGCATGGCTGTCCAACCCCAGAAAAACACTGAACAAAAAGCCGCCTTTTCCTCCCCAGCAGCAGAGGCTGTGAGGGCGGGTGTGCCCTGCACACAAACACTGATTTGCTGGGCACCTGCTGGATGTCAGGCCCCGAAAATGCCAGTGAGGAGAGGGGGCCTAGGACTACGGTGGGTGTTCTGGTCCTTAAAGAGTGTATACACGGGAGGCGCACACTTTAATCCCAGCACTCGGGAGGCAGAGGCAGGTGGGCCTGTGAGCTGGAGCCCAGCCTGGGCTACAGAGACACTTCTGGGACAGCCTGGGCTACACACAGAGACCCTGTCTCAAACAAAAGTCCTACATCCCCAAGACATGCGTGGAAGGACAGTGGTCCCACCCAAGCCACCCCGCGAGGCCTCCGAGACCCTCGCAGTGAGCACGCACCCTAGCCCCACACCCCTGTACTCTTGAGGAAGAGCGTGGAACGTGCCATCCTCCTGCCTCTGCCCCGCAAACGGTGCAAAGCACAAAGAGCCCACCTGCCTACTGACTAGCCTGGGGCTGGCCTGCCTGGTGAAGTCACTTGCTCCCTCTCTCCCTTCGCTGAAACTCTTACCCGACTGGTGTGACATTTCTTAGATCTGTGTCTGTCCTGTTCAGAGCACAGACTCCCCATGTAACCCAGGCTGGCCTGGAACCCACAACCCTCTGGCAACCCCGAGAGCTTCTTTGATCATGAGGACTGATAAACTCCTTCCTCTTCAGTCCCGTGGCCCCACTTGGGATGCCCCTCTGCCTTTGCCAATCCCCAGGGACCTGGCTCCTGCTTGGGCCGTCTCTGGCACCTGCCAGGCTGCCAACAATCCCTCCACAGCTCCCTCCTGCTCTGAAGGACATGACCACTGGTCCTCTGCACCAGGCCCTTGTCTCTGCCTCAGTCGTACCAAGAGAACATGGGGGAGGACCCCCCCACCCTGCATACTCGCCGAGATCCGCACCCAGTACCGGGGTTTCGGCTGCCCCTGCACAGGCCCCACCCACCCAGCACCCCAGTGGTTCAAGTTCTTGTAGCTGTGGACAGAGATTTCCCCAGAAGGCTCCGAGGGGAAACTGACTGGCCTGGGGTTGCACAGCAGACCGGGGGCCACCCAGAGGCGGGGAGGGGTGGGAGGCAGTACCAGTTTCAACACCCCAAGCCCCGGCCGGCCGGGGTAATTATAGCCCCGGCTGCCACAGGCCTGACTTACTCAACGTTCACTGTGAGTCACAGGGGCCCCTGGGCTCCCGGCCTGGAGGGGGCGGCTAGGGGGTGGGGGTGAGGGGTGGGGGCAGGGAAGGCCCCAGAGAAGGGGTAAGCAGGCAGGTCCCGGGAGAAAAGACCTCACCAGGCACCCTCTCTGGACTTCAGTTTCTGGGGGGAAGGAAGGAGCAGCCCGAGCTCGGGTGCAGCCCGGGTGCAGGTGAGAAGGTGCTGCTGGGTGGCCCCTGAACCGCCTAGGGCCGCCACCATGCTGGTCCCTCCGAGCCCATGGTCGCCAGGACGCTCCCCGGGGGAGGAGCCTTCCCAGCCCTGTCTCACGGAGACACCCGCCTCCAGGGTGCTCTTTGTCCCCACCTGGCACTCCTGGGCACTGGGGTTCGGCCCCACCCTCCCCTGCCCTCTGGGGAGGGGGCCAGGGTGCTGGGGAGGGGGTCGGGTGGGGCCAGGAAATTAGGACAATGGCTTCTTTCTTCAGGCCTGGTAGGTGTGGCCGGGGGAACCCCAGGGCAGGGGGTAACGCTGAGTCACTGGGCCTGGCTGCGCCCCTGCCTGCCAGTCACCCCCCCACACACAGGTCTAGCCGGCCCTGGGTCCATGCAGCTCAGGAGCCACCTCTGGACTCCTCAGACCCAGTCACAAACACCCCTGAACTGTCCATGCCTCCTTCCCCGTCCTGCCCACACCTAACACTCGGATCCAGACTCTCCAAGCTAACCGGCCCCGGGGCCTTTGTGCCGCTGTGAGAAGTCCTTCCTCTGCTCAGCTGAACTTGTGGCCACAGCAGCATCCTGCACCAGACAGGTGCCCGACAAACACGGGCTGGGGAGCCCAGTGTGGTGAGACAGGCTTTCCCGCACTCGGGCGGCGGAGGCAGGAGGATCTCCCCAGTTCCAGCCCCGTCTAGAGCAAGACCCCGGAGGCTGACGGATGCCAGCCACCAACCTAAGGAACCAGCGGCCTCTCTCTGGCCGAGGCAGGAGTAGAAGACACTGGGAGAGGCCGGGGAGCCCCGCGCCCCCCCCCCCCCCCCGTGCCGCCCGCCCGCCCGCCTGGCCCGCGGCTCCTCACCTGGTAAACCGAACCTTGCAGATGTTGCACTCGTAGGGTTTCTCGCCCGTGTGCGTGCGGATGTGGCGGGGCAGCTTGCCTGCGCCCTGGATCACCTTCTCGCAGATGGGACACTTCTGGAAGGCCTTGGCCCGGATCTTCTTCTCGCCCTTCTGCGACCAGGCCGGGTACACGTCGCCCTCGTGGGCGCCGCTGAAGTACTTCAGGTAGTAGTCCATGACACCCTTGTCATCGGCGCGCGACTCCTCGTCGCTGTCCCCGGCCCGGCCCACCGACGACATCATCTGCTGCAGCAGCGTGCTGGCCGCCAGCCCGTCCACGTCGGCGGTGTCGCCGTCCTCGCCCTCCGCTGCGCCCGACAGGAAGCCCGGGGAGTCGCCGGGCTCAGGGGCCGCCTCCGACAGTGACGCCACCTCCTCCTCCGCGGCCCCCGCGCGGCCGTAGTGGCCATTCTGCGTGGTGGCCGGCGGGGCGGCGGGCGGCGGGAAGAGCCCCCCGGCAGGGGCATCCTCATCCCGCTCGGGCCACAGCCCCGGGGTGCTGTCACCCTCGTCCCCGTCACCCGCGGGGGGCCGCTCGGCCGGGGGCCCCGGGCCGTAGAAGTCCAAGCCGTTGCAGTCCCCGGCGGCCACGGCGGCCACGGCGGCGGCCACGGCGTCCTTGGTGGTGTCCAGGTCGTCCTCGGGGGCCCCGAAGCCGGACCACGGGAAGGCGGCGGGGGGCAGGCTGTTCATGGGGTTGCTGCGGAAGAACTCCAGGTACTCCTTGGCGCGCAGCAGGTTGCGCTGGTCCGTGGGGCCCGCCCCGTCGGGCTGGCCCGCGTCGCCCGCGTCATCGGCCGCCAGGATCTGGCGCTCCAGCAGGTCTGCGCACACGTGGCTCACGGCCGGGATCTCCAGCAGCCGGGCGGCGCTCAGGATGTCGCCCACGTTGGCCGTGCTGACCGTGAGCGTGGCGGTGTAGGCGAAGTCCATGAGCGCCGTCAGCGCCTCGGCGCTCACGAAGTCGATCTCATACACGTTCTGCTGGTCCACGACGGCGCCCGACGTGAACAGCTTCTTGAAGTACTGGCTGCAGGCGGCCAGCACCGAGCGGTGCGTGGGGAACTCGCGGCCCTCCACCAGGATCACCACGTCGCACAGCAGCCCCTGCGTCCGCTGCTCGTTCAGGCCGCTCAGGATGTCGCTGCTGTGGTCCGGGAACGGGATCCCGATGGGGCCGTCCACGCCGCCAGCCATCTTCCGCGCCGACACCTGCGGGAGAGGTGGCTGTCAGGGGCCGCCCCCGCCGCCTCAGTTTCCCCAGGGGAGCTCCCAAGCCCCAGTTTGTACCAAGACCCCCAAGGCGGTAGAGGAAGAGGTCGACAGAACGGCTGGGGATCCCCGAGCCTGCGGACCAGACTCGGGTCTGGGGAGGGAGGTCACCCATCCGGGGCCCCACAGTGAGGCCAGGCCTGCCCGGGACCTGCACACTCGGGTGCCCCCTTTCTGCCCTGCCCGCAGGCCCGACACGGCCAGTCAGGAACACGGGAAACCAAACTACCACCCAGACCACGCCCCCACGCGGGGCAGGGCCTCCAGTCCACCTCGCTGCTGCCCAGGACGGTGCCTAGCATGCGCCAGGCCTCAGTCTCCCCACCTGGCAAATGGGCAGCCATCCCTGGAGGAGCCTGGCAGGGGGTATCGGACTGTCCCACCCGTCCCCACCCCTCCTCTTCTCTGTCCCCCCCCCAAGCTGTGACTCATCTGCCCACGGCCTTGTGCAACCCTCTGGCGCTGAACCCACCCCTCCGCCCTCTCCAGGGAGCCAGGCTGCCCTTCACCACCCAACAAGGCCCGCATTCCTCCAGAACCTCCTGCTTGCCACCGTAGGACCAGCGGCCACCGTACGTTGTCCTCCGCGGGGACAGTGCCCAAGCTGTACCCTCCTCGGCCTCCTGAGGCCTCTGGGCCCCTCCTGTCCCCGGCCTGGCCTGGCCCTCACCCAGAGGTTCGAGAGGGAGGCCCCGTCCATGGTGGGTCTCTCCCCACAAGAGTGGCTGGTGACACAGAGTCCTTTGTGCCCCTCGGCCGCCGCCCACCCTCTTCCCGCCCCACCAGCTGCTTGAGCAGAACCCCTACCCCCCACCCCTGCACAGGGAGGGGAGGCTCAGATGTGATTGCAGGACTGGGGGGCCATAGAGGGAACCCTATGCCAGACACAGCCCTGGGAAGCCTCGAGGGGCCCCACTGGTGGCTTCCACCCCCTGCTACCATCTGCCGTCTGGCCCTGGGCCTCGGGGAGCATGTGGGCAGACAAGACAAACCTGTCCCCTCCCGCCACAGCCCGCCACTAAGAGGGAGGGGGCACGTGACCCCAAAGATGTCCCCCAGCCAGGGTGACCCAGGTCCCTTTGGGATGGCTCAAAGGTGTCCCTCCAGGGGCCCCTGGGGCCTGAAAAAGTCCAAGTGAGTCAGCCTGGGCAGGGCCACCCTGGCTTCCCACCAGGCTCTGGGCTCCAGGGCCAGGGGCTGCTGAAGCCCTATTTTAAGTACGAAGGCGCCCGGGCTCCGGCCTGCGGGTCGCAGCTGGGCCAGGCCTGGAGACACGGGTCACAGAAGCCAGCCCTGTATCACGTCTCACAGCCCACTGACAGAGGTGACCCGGGACCCAGAGAGATCGGGCGGCTGGGCGAGGCCTTGGCGGGCGGGCGAGGGCTGGTGCTCCCGTCTCCTGCTCGGCGCTCCTGGGTCCCAGGGCCCCTGCAGACACCTGACCCGCCTTCTCTCCAGGAACAAGCACCACCTGCCCGCCACACCCTAGGCCTCAGCACCACCTGGGCCTCTGGGGGCCTCAGGCGAGGAGCAGGCCGAGCCCCAGCCCAGCTCCTGGGGCTCACAGGGTGCCGGGGACCCTCGCTGGGCCACACCGGGCAACCATGCGGGAGCTGAGGCTGCCCAGCTCCGGGGCTACGTCCCTCCTGAGGGAGACCTTCCCAACACTCACGGGGTCCCCACACGACAGCTCCTGCCTGTGCCTGCTCCGTGGGATTTCTGGGGCTGTTCAGTGCTGAGCCGGCGGCCGGGCAAGGGGCAGGCCCTGGCAGGCCCCTTCTGGGTTGGAGAGGTGGGGCACCCTCTCCTGGGGCCAGGCCGTACAGTAGGGTCACAGCTAAGGTCAGAGGAACCAAAGACCCGGGCCCACACCCTGCTCCACCCACCTGGCAGGCTGACACACCCAGTATCAGGGGACAGCTGCTGGTCCCACCTCAGGTCTAACCTAAGATTACTTGCTGCAGCGACTTTCCAGACTATCAGTCCTCCCTCTCTGAAGGTTCAGGAACCGATCGGGTCCTCTCCTCCCCATCTTCCCTCCACAGTCCAGACAGGCTCAGAGAGACAACTCGGATAACCAAGGTCACACAGCACCCAGGCAGGCCCCAGGGACCGAGGAAGGGCGCTCAGGCGTGGGGACAGGCCTGCGCAAAGCTGGAGGTGGGGGAGGGTGGAAGCCCAAGTCTGGGGTCTACCCAAGGCCACACAGGTCCCACCCTCAGGAAGGAAGAGGGGGCTTCTGGGAAGGGACTGGGCAGAAAAATTGCCACCCACCACCTTCCTGCACATTCCTGGGGGCGCGGCCGGCTAATGAGGGGTCAGATTCCACCCCACCCACCTTCCACCCTAGGTTGCCAGGGTTCCTGGATGAGCTCCTGCCAGAGGCCACACCCCTCTGGGCCTCAGTTTCCTTGGGGACTCTGGCCAGCGAGCACAGAGCTGAGGCCCGAGGCCACACAGCACGGCCCTGCAGCAGTGCCCACCAACCCCTGGGCCTCTGGGGCTCCTCACAGTCGCCTTCACTAGGCCCAGAGAGGGTGGGCAGCCGCCCCAAGGTCACACAGCAGGCCCGGCGTGCAGGTGCAGCCTGCCCGGCCCCTGCCCCACGGCGCCCGCCCCCTCCCGGCCTGTGTTGCAAGGTTGGTCCCCACGGGTTGCAGCGCCCTGACCTGGTGCCAATGGCCGCCTGGCCGGGTCCCCAGGCCTGGTCTAATGGGACAGGAATTCAGTGGGGGCGCATGGGTGGCCCCCTGCCCGACCGACCGTCCAACTGGACTAGGCAGCAGCGGGCCGGGCAGGCTCAAGTGGGCCCCGCCATTTACTGGGCATTTATTGCCATGGTGGGGAGGGGCTTCCTGCCCCGGGCCTTAAAGGGCCAGAGGCAGGAAGGCAGGCGGCCCAGTGGGAAGTGTGTGCGTGTGGGGGCGGGGACAGGCAGGCCTGTGGGGAGCCCAGCTCCAGGGTGGGGCCCAGGCCCACCCTGTTCCCACGCTCAGAGTGCCACTCATCCAGGAAGGCCAGAAGTGAGGCCTAGGCCAGTTTCAAGTGGAAGACCTTCCCCAAAGTGGAGGGAGTGAGGTTCCTGCCGCTGGGGGCAACCAAGACAGACCGAGGGCCCAGCCTTCTCCTGCCGGAACCGAGCCTGGCTGCACCTGTTATCCAGGATGCCCACAAAAAGCAAGTCTGAAGGGACCTGGCAGGACCCTCCTGCCACCTGGAGCCAGCTGCACTCCCCCCCAGGTCCCTGGGTGGCCCAGGGGCCTGCAGAACGTGCCACCTCCCCTCTCAGACACATCCTGACTCAAGGTGGGCCCCAGCCTGTTTCCCGTCAAACCAGAAAGGTGTGGGTGGGGACGGCCACTGAGTGGCCCAGCCCCAGCCTGCTGAGGGGACAGATGGAGGGGCCGGTCCTCAGGCCACACTCCAGATCCCACATGGTGGATGTGAAATGAGGCTGGACCCAGTGGTGGTGGAGGAGGAGGGGGCTGACCCAGCTCATCCCAGCGTAGTGCATGGGACACTGCTGGGAGGGCTCTGGAATCCGGCCCCCTCCCTCAACACACAGGGGACTAAATCAGAGAGGGGAGGACACCGGCCCAGGGCCACAGAGCCAGCTGGAATTTGAACCTGGCTTGTCTTGCCTAACCCGTTCTTCCCAGGGCACCTCTCCCCTCCCCCGACACAGCCCCCAGGGAGCTCAGGGCACAGGGGCCCTGGCCTGTGCAAGCCATGGGCACGTCACCCCAGGGGGCTGGCAGGGCTGTGGTCCCTCAGCCAGCTCAGGGCGGCAGCTCCCGCCACCCACCAGTCACTCCAAGCCTGTCGGGAAGAGGACAGTCAGGGAAACTGAGGCGGGGAGGGGGATGTGACCCCCCTGGGTGGGTGGCAGGCCCTGCCTCCGCTTGCTCTCCTGGCTCTCTGCAGGGCCTGTGACGGCCTTGAGTCAGGAGCCCGGGGCACTTGAGGTGGGCAAGGCCAGGGAGGCTCAGGTGGCTGAGACCCACGCCCAACTCCCAGCAGACCCTGGGGTGCCCTGAGCTGGCCCCAGGGGACCTGAGAGGACAGAGTAACCTCCTGGGGGAGGGCTCCAAGACAACAGCTGAGTCACTCTGTGGACCCCTCCTCACGTCAGGCCCTGGGAAGGTGACTCGGGTCCCTTCCGGAATGACCAGAACAAACCACAGCTCTGCTGCCTTTGGGGACCGGGGACCAGGTGTGGGACTGTGGGTACTGTGATTCTGGGGTCGAGACGCACACAGCCCACAGGTGCCCAGCCCACAGGGTGGCAGTTGCATGGGACCAGGGGGCAGGACTAGGGTTCCAGCTGTGTGACCTTGGAATCTCGCTATCCCTCTCTGGGCTCAATGACATCTTGGGCAGAGTCCCTCCGATGGTGACAGGTGTTAGTGACTGCATCCAGGCCCCGACACCAGCCTCGGGGTCTCTTGGGAGAGACACCCCTGGAACATTAGGGGATTTTTGGAAAGACCCCTCCCCTCCGAGGGAGGGCCACTAGGGACATGACCTTGAGTCTACCCCTGTACCCTCCATGTCCCTCTGCCCCTCGAAGACCCCGGCTCACCGGGGACCTACCCACCCCAAGCCTCGGCTCCCTTCGATGTGCCAAGGACCGAGCTATAGGTCACACAGCCTCAAAGAACAGAACAGAATGCACCCCAAAGCCACCAAGGACGAGGCAGTCCTGCCCAGCAGCCGGACCCACACCAGGCCACACGGGGCTCTCCTGGTCTAGCCTCAGTGTCCCCAAACACCCCTGAGACCCGAGGTGTAGGGCTCCCCTTCCTGGGACAGGAGCTGACTGGCCTCTACCTCGGCCAATCTCAACTAAATAATAAATACCCCCCACCCCCAAAGTGACCGGCAAATTAAAATTTCAGTGTCCTCGTTGGATCCTGTTTCCTGCCTCTCTCCCAGCCCAGGCTGTCCCCTCCCTCCCTCCCCCAGGCCGTCTCCACAGCGATGCCTGCCGGTAAACAGAGCCCCGAGCCCAGCCCCGGAGAGGTGCCAGGGCCCAGCTGGGGGAGACACGGGAGGCCCTCCGGGAAAGGTGTGGGCCGAGGAGGGGACCCCGGGATGGGCCGACGTCCCCCGCCTGGGAGAACCCTGCTGCAACCTAGGGCCCAGCCCGCGCCGGGGTCGGCCTGGGGGCCTCTCCCACCACAGCCCTGCCAACTGCAAGTAGTCAGTGTGGTGCCTGGGGGGCTCCCCCTCCTCAGCGTGGGAGCGGCCACTCAGGGTGACGCCCTGGGCCCAGCTTGGGGGAAGGTGGGGGGGGGTTGGCTTGCTGACATGGGAGGTCGGAGACACCCTCGCCGGGGCAAGCAGCTGTGGCGAGGAGGAGGGGAGACGCCAGGTTTCCGCCAAGTCTGTCACCCATGGGTGCTGGGCTTAGTCATTCACGAGTGCTGAGCTAAGTAGGTCTGCTTGGAAGGAGAGGGAAAGGAGAGGAGGGAACTGGGGAAGCCATCTGTCTCCGTCTCTCTCTCACTTCCGCCACTGAAGGAGCACCCTTGGGTGCCAGGCCCAGGTGGGGACGGCGGCGGGGGCGCACGTGGTGGCGATGGCGACGAGGAGGAGGAAGGGAAGACGGAAGGGACGGGACGGCGGCGCCGAGGCCGCGCGGCTCCTACCTCCTTCCCGGGCGGCGCGCGGGCCCCGGCGACCGTGACGATGGCTGCGGCGGGCTGGCGGCTCCGAGCCCCGGCGGGCGACGCTGAGCCCGGCCCCGCGCCACCCTCCGCTGCCGCCCGGCCAATCCCCACCCGGGCTGGGGGGAGGGCGATGCAAATTACCCCGGATCTGGGTCCGCCCGTCACCTCCCCCGCGCCCGGCCCGGCCCGCGCCAGGCCGCGCATCCCCGGCCTCGCCTGAAGCCCCGAGGCCCCCGACACCACACCCTCCCCCGGGGAGGGAACGTCCTGTCTTGCGAAGGAACCTTTCTCCTCGTCCCGGAGCGTCCGGAACTAAACGGAAAGGGGAAAAAATAAAATAAAAAATATCGAATCGGAGGAGGGGGGGGGCCTAGGGACGGTTACACAACAGGAGGGGAGGGGCGGCAGCCGGAAGCCGGGACCGCCACCGGCCCCCAGCGAGGGAGCCGCAGAAGCTCCGCCCCTCCGGAAAGAGCCCGCCCCTAGACGCAAGCTCCGCCCTGACGCAGGCTCCGCCCCCATGCAGCCGCCGCGCCGGACGGCTTCTCACTTCCATTGGCCCTCTGGCCCGCCGCTCACCGCCCCTCCTCCGCAACGCCCCTCCCTGAGCCGCCGCCATCGCGGGGCATTCTGGGATTTGTAGTTCAGACTCCCTGACCACCTTCCAAGACAACAAGCCCTGGAGTTAAGAGAAAGAACTACAGCGCCCAGGAGAACCGCGAGAGGCCGCGCCCGCCCCCCGGACACCCCACCCCTTCCCTCCCCCCCGCCTCTCTAGCTTTTTTTTTTTTTTTTTTGCAAAGCCCCCCTCCCTGTTTTTTCAGCCCCCATCCCCCCTCCCCCATGGAGCTCCATCCTGGCCAACTCCAACGTCTGCGCGCAGTCCCGGATAGGCCCCCCCCCTCGCCCCGCTTGCCCACGACCACTCGAGAAGGGGAACGGCGCGCGCCCCGGGCCCTATTGCAAACTTAGCACGCGACGCGCCCCTCTGCCCCCACCTCCGCCCTCGGTGCGGCCCGGCTCCCCTCCCCCCGGCCCGCGCGCCGGGAACCCCGAGGCCGTGCAGTCTGAACCGGGAGGAGGGGAGCGGGCGCGGACTCGTGCCCTTCGCCCCGGAGGGACCCGGGCGGAGGCCCCCCCCCCCGCCCCGATTAGCCTCCGGCTGTGGCCGGGCACTCCCTGGTCTCCAGAACCCCGGAGCTGCGGAGGCACCGCAGATCCCTCCTCGAGCCCGTCTCCGCTCCGTATGGGCGCTCGGGGTGCGCACTGCGCCCCCGGCCGCGTCCCCACCCTGCAAGGGAATTAAAAAAAGAAAGAAAGAAAGAAAGGAAAACAAAACCCACCTCTCCCGGAGAGGGGTCCCCTTCAGCCCGGGCGGCTTACCTCGCGGGGACCCGGGCCCGGAGGACGCGCGATCGGGGCTGCCCGCGGCGCGGACCTCGCTCGGGCGGGCGGCGGCGTCACTGCCCTACAGTAGCCGTACTGTACGCAAAGCCCCGTATGATGCTCGCGACTCCCTTCCTGGTTTGTCCGAGGGCAAGAGGGGTCCTCCCTCGTCTTAAAGGTGCCGCAGCGCCGGCACCCCCACGCCCAGCCCGCCCCCCCGGCCGCCGCGGCCAGAACAGGCTCTGCAGGTCGGCTCTTGCCACGTCCCGCGGGGCTGCGCCGCGAGAGTAGATCCGGCTGCGATTAGGGATTTGGGGGTGCCGGACGGGCGGGGGGCGCAGCCCCGACCCATCGGCCCCTCCCCTGGCAAGCCCGTGACCTCTCCGCCCCGTGCGCGGCGCCGTGCCAGCCTGCTGGCTTATCTACGGCCCGGAGCACCCCGGGGTGCTGGGGGCGGGCAAGAGGGGCCCCTCGGGTGCAGGGGGTGGGGGCCGCAGATAAACAGCCCCGGCCTGTGCGCGCAGGGCGGGGTGCAGGGGGCGCGGGCTGTGCCCCCGACGCCCGGGCGGGGCGGGGCGGGTTGGCAGCGGGGGCGGGAGCGCGGTGCGCACCCGGAGGACCCGCTGCTGGGGCGTGGGGGGCGCGCTGGCCCCGGGAGCTGAGGGGAGGGCGAGGAAGCGACGGTCCTCTGCCGCCACACCTCTCTCCCGAGCCACCAGGGCGATGGCGCGATTCCTCATCGCCCTCCCCTGGGCCTCAGTTTCCCCAAGTGTTGCAAGGGACTGGACGGAGAAGGAAAGGGCTGTTGCAAGGACAGCGAGGTTGCCTCGGAGCGCCCGGCTTTCCGTACTGTCACCCTGGGCCTCAGTTTACCCAAGAAGTGCCAGCAGCCCAGGAGAGAAAGAGGAAGGGTATTTGCAAGCAACACACGAGCCTACATCTGAGCTCCGGGCCCCCCAACCCCCACCATAAGCCTCAGTTTACCCAAACTGCGAAGGACCCAGAGGAAGGGGAGCTGTTTGCAAATATAGCTGGGTTGCTTCAGAGAGTCGGGTCTCCGTCTACCCCTATCTGGGACTCGGTTTACCCAAAGCCGTGCCAGGGACCCCCGAGGGGAAGGCTTGCAGGGCCCTAGGTGGCAGCTGAGCTCGGGGGTCCCTCCCTCACCGTTGCAGCCAGCTAGCAAACCTGCCGCCCCGCGATTACATAAAACAGTCGCCTCCACCCGGCTGTGCCAGGGGCGTAGCGCGGGGAAGGGGTTGGCGAGGGGCGGGGAAGGACGGTTGTTTTCCAGGCCTTGTAATTTTCCCCCGGCCGGTGAGCCCGCCCGGCCGAGGCGGGGCGTGGACCCGGACCCTCGCCGAGCGGCGCGACCCCGGAGCGGCACGGAGGAGGCGGGAGGTGGGGAAGCGGGATGCAGCCCGGCTTATTTCTTGTTTTCCTTGTTCACCTCCGCGTCCTTTTCTCTCCCACTTCCTCTCCGGTCGTGGGAGAGGTCCGGAGAGGGAGGGGGAGGGAGGAGGGACAAGCGAAGTCCCGCTTCCCAGGCCCGCTGGGTTCGGGCTCCGCCACCGGACGACCTGGCTGTGGGTCCGCGGCTCTCGGGAGGGGGTGGAGCGGGAGTGAGAGCGAACTCCAGGCCTCAGTTTCCCCTTCTGCACCCCTTCTGCTGGACCGCAGGGGATGTCGGCCTCCAAACGTCCGGGTCCTTACTTAATGATATTTTTCATTCATTATTACAATTATCAATATTAACGATATTTTTCAAGGCTGCCCCATGTTTATTTTGTTTTTTACATCAAAGCATAGATCCCTCCCCAGGTCTCCAACACATCTTTATAAACCGAATTAAAAGTAGAGTTCAGCTGGGTGTGGTGGCGCCCAGCACCTGGGAGGCACAGCCAGGCGGATCTCTGTGAGTTCGAGGCCAGCCTGGGCTACAGTGAGTTCCACGACAGCCAGACCTACGTAGTGACACTGTCTCAGAAACATAAATAAAAGTGCCTTTCGAGCACCCAAACAGACTGGATTGGCGTGTTGTACTAACGGGTTGCCTTCTAAGGGGAAACCCAGGAGGTCCCCACAGGGGAAGTGGTAACCCGGGCCAGGCAGTGACACCAGCCAAGGTGGGAAGGACGAGGGGCGGCCACGTGAGCCTGGCGGGGGGGGTGGGGGACCCGGAACCTCGGCCACGGGACGAAGCCAGGCAACGGGGGGCGGGGTCACCGGCCGGAATTCAGAGGACACTTTCCACGCCCACGGCTGAAGCTCCTCCCACCTGCCTCGGTTTCCCCAGAGACTGGTGCTGGTCTGGGATTAGTGGGCTGCGGACCTCAAGGGACGACTTGAATTCATTCAGTCTTGCAAGTCCAGCTGTCACCACAGGCTGGACCCTCCCTAGGGGCCTGGACAGACCAGCATCGCCTGCGGAGCACCCCAGACCTCATCGTCCCCAGTTTTCTGATGAACGCGAAAGGGGCCCAGGGCCTGGACCCCACTCTCCCCACCACACAGGGGGAGGGGAGGGGAGTGGGAGTGTCAGAGAACTGGAGGGAAAGGCTGGAAAGTGCTAGCCTGGGCGACCTTCAGGACCTCCCAGCAATCAATAGGATGACAGATTATTAAATAAAGTCTGGCGGGTAGCACTCCATTTTAATTCTGAGGAAGTGGAGACAGGAGGATTCGAAGACTCCTGAGGCGAGCCTGATCAGCATAGCAAGTCCTAGGCCATATAGGACTACACGTGGAGACCCTGTATAAAAGAAAAAAAAATTTAGCCGGGCGGTGGTGGCGCACGCCTTTAATCCCAGCACTCAGGAGCCAGAGGCAGGTGGATCTCTGAGTTCGAGGCCAGCCTGGTCTACAGAGAGAGTTCCAGGACAGCCAGGGCTACACAGAGAAACCATGTCTCGGAAAAAAGAGAAAAAAGAATAAGAAGAAAGGAAAACAAACAAATAAAAATACAGGTGGGGCCCGTTGGTGGTGGTGCACACCTTTAATCCTGCCACACAGGAGGCAGAGGCAGATGACTCTCTGAGTTCAAGGCCAGCCTGGGCTACACAGAGAAACCCTGTCTGGAGGGTGGGGGGAAGCAAAATAATAATAATAAAGCAACAAAACGTTAGTGCAACTAAGATATAAATCAGAGTGAGGGGAGGCGGTGCTCAGGGTCTATGGAACACTTAACTCCTTACTTTCTTATTAATTAACTCTGCCGCGCTGTGGACAGAGCACAGGGCCTGGAACACGCTATGCGAACGCTCCACTTCTGTAGTCCAGGTTACCTCCAGCTCCTTATGTAGTGGAGGATGACCTTAAACTCGTGATCCTCCTGCCTCCACCTCCCAAGTGCCACCGCCCAGTTACACTCCTTTTTACAATTGCTCACATGTCAGAGGTTGTGGATGCGCTAGGTGTGGAGGAAGCCAGGGTTGTGGGCCCCGAAGAGAAGCATTCTGGGAGCATCCTGGATGCACACAGGGATTTTGAGGGTATGCTAGGGAAGGTGCCCCGGGTGATTCTGTAGCATCAATGTGCTTTTCCGCTGCGGCGGAAATTGTGGCTGTCATCAGCTGTGTGTGACTTAGGTGCCGTGAAGTGGCTCACGTGTGTGTGTGTGTGTGTGTGTGTGTGTGTGTGTGTGTGTGTGTCATATATACATAAAACACAGACAGGCTGCGCGTCACACAGCACCCAGCTTTGCTCTGGGCCAAGATTTATTTATTTATTTATTTATTTTAGTTTTTTCCTAGACATGGTTTCTCTGTGTAGCCCTGGCTGTCCTGGATCTCGCTCTGTAGCCCAGGCTGGCCTCGAACTCAGAGATCCGCCTGCCTCTGTGGGGATCAAAGGCGTGCACAACCCTGCCCGGTTAAGATTTTAAATGGTCATCCATCCAGGTAGGTAGCTGTCCCACAGGCGGTGTGTGTGAGTGCAGAGTGACAGGCTGGAAGATGGGGACCCTGGGTACTCAGAATAACCTGAGCAAAGGCCCAGAGGCTGGACTGAGTTTACTGCGGGGCAAAAGCCTGGAGACGGAGACCCCTGTGGGTGCCGCTGAGGGCACTCAGAAGCCAACAGAGGAAAACACCAGAAGCAGAAAAAGTTAGTTAGTCAGCTCCGGTTTTTGTTTTTTTTTTAAAGATGGTCTTATGTAGCCCAGGCTGGCCTGGAGCTTACCACATAGCAGAGGATGACCTCAAATGTCTGGGATGTCAAGTGAGTACTCTACCCACTGTCTCAGGCCCTGGAATATTTTCCTTTCTTATTTATTTATTTATTTATTTGTTTGTTTATTTATTTATTTATTTATTTTTGAGTCAGGGTCTCACCCTGTGGGCCTCACTCTCCTGGAGCTCACTTTGTAGAGCAGGCAGGCAGATGTCAAACTCAAACAAAAGCCAGGTGTGGTGTGGTGGTGGCGGCACGTGCCTGTCTTCCCAGAACTGGGGAGGGGGAGGCAGGAGGTCATCCTTAGCTGCCTAGTGAATGTGAGCCAGCCTGGGCTACATGAGACCCTGTGGCGGGGGAGGTCTACCACAGGGAGAGAAGGTGGGGAGGGCTGTGTTCACCTCGGGCTGGTTCCCCGCATGCCCGGCAAATGGCCTCCCTCCCTTCTGCACACTGCGGTGGGGCCTCTGGGGCCAAGAGCCTGGAGAACCTCAGCCATGCCTGGTGACATGAGGAACCGGGAGCCGCCCGCAAGGTGTGTGGAGGCCGGGGGACCATGCCCAGCACCCTGCAGGATCCAAGATGCATCAGAGCATATGTCCTGGCCCGGCGTCCACAGTGCAGAGGAGAAGCTGGCTGGAGTCTAACTTGAGTCTTGCATGCTGCGGTTGCCTTTTTCCCAGTTCCTTCCCTAATCAGGGGCTTCGCTGCCCTCCCCCGAACCGTGCACGGCGGCCTGCGGCCTCACTGGGCAGGAGACGTGAATTCTCCTGTCTGGGGTGGCCGGTGGAGACTGGAGAGGACCCCCGAGGGAGTGAGGTCGGCGCCCCGACCACGCAGCCATCGGGAGCCGCCCTGGGGCTGCCGGGCGGGCGGCCAGGGACGTGGCGGAGGGGCCGGTTGTCCCCACCGGCTCCGGGAAGGCCAGACGCGCGGCGGCGGCTCGGGCAGCGCCCCTCGCAGTGGCCTGCCACGTGGGCCGGCTGCGGCGCGTCCCCCCCCGGCCGCCGGCCTGGGCTCCGGTTTCATTTTGCTGCCGCGGTTTCAGTTTCCAGCCGTGGAGAGAGCGACCGGGAGGGAGCGCCGGGACGGCAGGTGCAGGGCGCCCGCCGCGCCCCCGGCCCCCGCGCCAAGGTTACGGGGTCAAGGTCAAACTCTCCCCACGTGGCCCTGAAGCGCGGACGTGTCACCTGAGGCTCAGGGTCGCCCGTGCGCCGTGGGTGCCGAGGATCCCATCCAGGGACTTCTCGAGGAAGTGTGGCCGGTCCCCACCCCCGAAAGTCCCTCCCCACCCGGGGGAGGGGCGGGGCAACGTCCCCAGCAGAACAGGATGTGGGTCACCCGAGTCGCCCGGCCAGGGACACGCTCGGTCCAGAGTCCACCCGGACGGACGACGCTCAGGACGGCCCTCGGCGTTCCGGACTGCCAGGGGGAGACCCTGGCTCAACACACACACACGCTCACAATCATACACACACAGACACAGACACACACACACACAGAAACACTAACACACACACAGACACAGACACACACACAAACACACACAGAAACATTAACACAC
The DNA here is from genome assembly GCF_007827085.1 of Peromyscus californicus insignis. Taxonomy (NCBI): domain Eukaryota; kingdom Metazoa; phylum Chordata; class Mammalia; order Rodentia; family Cricetidae; genus Peromyscus; species Peromyscus californicus. Next base: position 53,799,248 of record NW_026294492.1, read on the forward strand.
ACACACACACACACACACAGACACACACACAAACACACACAGAAACACTAACACACACACACACACAGACACACACACAAACACACACGCAGACACACACAAACACACACAGACACACACAAACACACACAGAGAAACACTAACACACACACAGACTCACACAGACACACACAGAGAGAAACACACACAGAGAAACACTAACACACACACACAGACTCACACAGACACACACACACAGACTCACACAAACACACACAGAGAGAAACACAGAGAAACACTAACACACACACACAGACTCACACAGACACACACAGAGACACTCACACACAGACAGACACACACACACTCACAATCATACACACACACACACACACAAACACACACAGAGAGAAACACTAACACACACATACAGACACAATCATACACACAGACTCACACAGACACACACAGAGACACTCACACACAAACACACACAGACACTAACACACACAGAGACACTCACACAGACACACACACTCACACACACACAGACACACACACAATCATATACACACAGAGACACACACACACACAGAGAAACACTAACACACAGACACACTAACACACATTCACACAGACACACTCACACACACACACACCCCGTGCATCTCGCCCCAGGGACTCAGCACCTGCGTCCCAGACCCGGTGTTTGCTCGGGCCCGCCCACCGCGCCCCACCCCCACGTCCTTTCCTGCAGGTGGGGACCGGGCCTGGCCTGCCTACCTGGTCCCCAGGCCTTGGGGACAGACACACCCCTGGGTAAGCCTGGCGGGCAGCCAGGGACAACACACCCACGTACCTGGGTGCCCTAGCGCCCCCCTGGGGCCTGATCGCGCCTGGACAGGTGCTGTCAGGTGACAGGCCACCGGCCCCCTGGGGAGGGCAGCCGGCGAGTGTGACGCCGGGCAGGTGGGCGGGGCTTTGTCCAAGGCGAGCTCACTATTGACTCTCTAAACACTCAGGACTCAGTCAACACATTTTCACACGTCTTCAGGGTGGCGCGACGATCCCAGAACATTCTGTTACCCTCAGTGGAAGCCCCGACCACCCACCCCAGCACATGCAAGCCTGAAGACCGGAGTTCAGATCCCCGGCACACACAGAAAAAGCTGAGGGGTGAAAACTCCTGCCCCTGTAACCCTAGCACCGGGGAGGGCAGACACGAGGATTCCTGGCACTGACTGGCCAGCCTGGACAGACGGGGAGCGTCAAGTTCAGGGAGAGTTGGAGGGTCAGGAGGTGACTGCAGGTGAAGTCACTTGCTGCCAAGCTCGGGGACGAGGGTGCAAAGTCCTGAAGTCACATAAAGATGGTGGCACTCTGAGTTCAGGGCCAGCCTGGGCCTTGTCTCCGAAACTCAACCCATAATAAACATATAAAAACGCACACATACATTCATAAGCAAGAAATGAGCTTGGAGGTGTCGCTCAGTTCTTGTCTGTCACGTGCTAAGGCCCTGGGGTGGTCTATCTCCTGTAACGCACGAGTAATTTAAATAAACAAATAAATAAATATGTACTCAAAACCTACAGAAAGCTGTCCAGCGCAGGAGACAGGACCCCGCCCCTGCTAGCTGGGCTACCTGCCTCCATTTACCCCTGGGAAGGACCCTCAGCAGGACTCCCAGCTAAAGGGAGGACAGAGGGGCTGCTGGCTGGGGCACACTGAGATGTAAGAGGAAGAGGGATGGTGAGGTGGCGGGGAGGGGGGGGGCTGGGTCTACACCGTGCTGGGGCTTCCTCCTGCACTTCCGGCTCTTTCTTGTGGGCTTGATCTGAGACAGCACACCTCCCTTGAAGTCCCAACCATGAGATGTGGGGCTGCCTGTCCTCTGCACCATTTTCTTCCAGACGCCTGGACCTGGGTCACGGCGAGCCCAGCTCCCATGGAACCGAGGCTCTGAGAGCCCCACTGGGCTTCCCTGCACGGTGGGTCATGGGAACCCATGTGGTAGAACAGAAGAAGCAAAGGCTGAGGCCAGTGACACAGGAAGGGGATCCCCGTGTCTCCTACTTGTGGGGAACCCAAGGAGAAGCAGGGACTGGGTAGTAAAGAGCTGAGTCCCCAAGAGGCCGTGGAGATGACTAAGCAGGTGAGGTGCTTGAGGACCCAAGCTCGAGCTTTGAGCACTACATGGTGAAGGGACTTCCAAGAGCTGTCCTGTAATAGATACATGGAAATGATAAATCAAACAGCAATAAATAAATATAATAATAAAAGAATGAATGAAAGCGGGGTTAGGGCTGAAGAGTAGCCCAGCAGTTAGGACACTTGAAACTCTTGCAAGGACCCAAATTTGGTTACCAGCACTCACATCAGGGGCTCACAATCACCTGTAATTCCAGTTCCCGGGATCGGATGCCCTCTTCTGGCCCCTGCAGGCACTGCACACATGTGCATGCACACACACGTGCACGAGCGTGTGCACACACACACAACTAAAAACAAAGGATCTCCAAAAAACCTGTTCCCCCGAGGCCTGAGGGAGGACGTTACTTGAGGCACAGGCCAGCTGCCTAAGACCCCCCCCCCCCCCCACGGGCCAGAGCCTTTGTACGAAAGTTCCATTGTTCCGATGCAGGAGAAACACGTTCTGAGCTGTGAGCTGCAGACTTACACATCAGTCACAGTCAGGGTCCACACATGGAGGACAGACATGCAGCAATTATCTCAGTTTGTTTTCTTGTGTGTGCACAGAAGCAAGGGCTGTAGGCAGCGTAGGCAGGGTCTCTCATGTGGAGCCCATGGACTCCCTCAGGCAGCCTGGCTGGTGAGCACAGGGGTTCTCCTGCCTCAGTCTCCATGGCGCTGGGGTTTCAGGAGTGTGCTGCCACGCCTGACTTTTTACGTGGGTGTTGAGGATCCACGATTGCAAAGCAAGGACTTCACAGAGCGAGCCAACCCACCAATCCCTGTTGTGTCTATTTTCTGAAACAGGGATTCTCTCCACAGCCCAGCGGGCCTAGAATTCAGGGCAATTCTTCTGCCTCAGTCTCCCGAATCCCGAAATTATAGGAGGGCATCAATGGCCATTGAGGTGGCTCTCTCTTGGCGCTGAAAGGCCACTGCCCATCTCAGAGCCAGGGCCAGCACCATATCCCACACCATTTGAGACGGTGTAACAGCCCTGGCTGTCCTGGAACTCGCTCTGTAGACCAGGCTGGCCTCAATTCAGAATCCACCTGCCTCTGCCTCCTTAGTGCTGGGATTAATGATGCACACCGTAACACCTACTGCCCAGCCCCAGGTAAGGTACAGCCAAGGCTAGCTTCCAGCTCAGCATGTAGCTGACAATGGGTGGGAACTCCTTCCTCCACCTTCCAAGTGCTGGGAGGTGCGTGCCACCAATGCCAGGTCCCAGCTGCTTTCACGTGGGCAGTCTATCTGTGCCTCAGTGGAGGTTCCAAGAGAGTGATTCTGTTTTTTAGGGTTCCCTGAAGAGCCCCAATTATTTGTGCTCCATAAAGTGAGGAGAGCAGGGCTGTGGGAGCCAGGGTGAGGTCAGGGGAGCCATCAGCTCCCCTGAGGGGAGCATGACAGCAACGGGGCAGGTCCTGCAACTCCTGCTCCATCTGCTCCAGGCTGAGCTGACGGAACCCGTCTACCTACTTCTTGGGGTGCAAAGGCAGCAGGGGATAGTAAACAGAATTTAGGGCTGGACATGGTGGTCACACCTTTAATCCCAGCTCTCAGGAGGAAGAAGCAGGCAAATCTCGTGGATTTAGGCCAGCCTGGGCTACGTAGACTCTCTTAAAACAAGCAAAAAGACAAGATTTGCTAGTGGTCATCTAGATTTGGCTAGTGGTCATCTAGTACGGAGGAGGTGACCCTGGGTTCCATACCCAACACCTGGCATGGTGTTTGCTAGGCCATCCTCAGCAACACAGTGAGGTGGAGGGTAACCTGAGCTTTATGGGACCTTGGCTGGGTCCAAGATTCTGTTCTGAGAAGCTATGTATATATAGCTTAATGACACATAATGTCTATATATACATATATATGTATATATACATATATATATACACACATACACACACGGTTTGTTTTTCAAGACGGGGTTTCTGTGTAGTTTTGGTTCCTGTCCTGGATCTCGCTCTGTAGACCAGGCTGGCCTCGAAATCACAGCTATCCACCTGGCTTTGCCTCCTGAGTGCTGGAATTAAAGGTGTGAGGCACCGCCGTGCAGTGTCCTTTAATCTTTAAGGACAGGGAAACTGAGGCAGGCAGGGTGCCAGCCTTCCCCCAGGGTCCTGAACTGTGAGGCCTCAGTTTGATATCCCACCAGAACTCCGTCATTTATATCCCCAGCTGTCCAGTGAGCCAGTCAACTTGTGGGCAGAGTCTGGGAACAAGTTACAGCCCTGGGCGGGTCGCCCAGTGAGGCAGGCTCCTCCCTCACCTGCCTCTGTCCCAAGTGGCCCGACAGGCCCCTCCCTTCCCTGGAAGCTGGTAGAAACCAGAGCCCCACTGCCATCCGGTCTCTGGAGCCATGGTGACCCAGGAATGGGTTGTCTGTGCCCAGAGCCACTTGGACTGTAGATGCAGGCTCCTGAGAGGCGGCTCACTGCTCAGGGAGGACAGGGCAGGGCGGAGGGAGGTGGCAGCCAGCCTGCCTTCTGGGAAGCCGCTGATATCCACATGTGGGTTCTGTGGGGTGGGGCTGCTGCCCACCTTCCAGGTTCCCAGATGGTGCTGCCTGCGTACCTACACTGCATTGGGTCCCAGAGTCTGGAGACAGGAGACTCGGGAGCACTGGCCAAGGGCTGTCATTGGCTTTGGAGGTGCCTGGGGAGTTGTATCAAGAATTCCCAGGCTAGAGCTGCTGCATATATCCATGTCCCTAACTGAGGCAGAGGGCCCCAGCAGACATCAGCTTTATCACACTGAACTACCTGATGGCTACTGACAGCTGGGTGGGACAATTACAGAACCTTTCTCTGGCTTTGTCATGTAGCTGAGGCTAACTCCCTGTATGTAAACCAGGACAGAACCTCCAGCATACATGTCCCACATGCTAAATAACAGGCAAGCACCACGGCCTCCGATTCTTGGTCTTATCTGGTTAATGCCCGAGACTGTCTCATTCTGTAAGCTGGTCTCAAACTTGTGGCAATCCTCCTGCCCCACTTCCCTACCATTGGGTAACAAGTGAGAGCCACCTCATCCAGCAGACCCCCAGTTGTATTTTTTGTGTGCAAGTGCATGAACATTGAGGCCAGAGCAGTGCACAAGGGTCTCTCTAACTTTGCACCTCTTTGGTTTTGTTTTTAACAGTATCTGGCTGTGTAGCCCTGGGTGACCCGAGTCAGCTGCCCTCCAACCCAGAGATCTGACTGCCTCTGCCTCCAGAGTGCTGGGACTAAGGTAGAATGCACCACCACACGGGCCTACCATTCTTGTGACAGGGTCTCAATGAATCTGAAATTCATCTCAGTGGGACTGGCTGGCTACTGGGCAACCAGGACCCTCCAACACTGAGTGTTCAGGTACACACAGGCGTTGATGTGCAGTAGGGATCGGAACTCAGGTCCCCATGCATGCCTGCACACAGAACCTGAGTCCAATCAAGACTGGGGCTGGGGCTGAGGGCAGGTGCAGCCATCGAAACATCTGGACAGCAGGTGGGCGGGCTAGGGGTCACTGGTCTCTGTGGGAATTGCCAGCATTGGACAGCAGAGGCCAGCCTGGTCTGCACAGTGTGCTCCAGGGTAAGAGACAGACCACTGCTGGCCCAGGTGCTCCTGACCCAGTCTCTGAGAACTGCTGGGGACCCTGGGTCCACCCCCAGCACTGGGGAGGTGAGGGCAGGGTTAGACGCCAGCCTAGGCTATCTCTGCCTCAACCAGATTAATTGGCAGGGTGAGGTGCACATCTTGGACCTTGGCACTGGGGGAGGTGGGCAGACAGGCAGATCTCTGTGAGTTCAAGGCCAGCCTGGTCTATATAATGACTTCCAAGACAGCCAGGGATATGTAAAGAGACCCGGCATCAAAAACGAAAAATAAAAACAGTGGGTAGGAGGAACAGGTGGGGCAAAGGCTGCTGCCTGTGGCTCATGTTTACCACTGCAGCATTCAGGAGGCTGAGGCAGGAGAAACTCAATTTGCAGGCTAGCCTAGGCTACAGAGACCTTGTGTCTCCAACACAAAGGCAGGTGTGGGAGGCAGATCTCCCTGGGTTCGAAGCCAGCATAGTCTACAGAGCAAGTTCCAGGAGAGCCAGGGCTACACAGAGAAACCCTGTCTGGATAAACAAGAAAATACAAAAAACGTTCAATAGTGTGACTCCAGCACTTCTGTGATGTGATTCCTGACGTGACCTCACTAGGTAACTCAGGCTGGTCTAGAACCTGTCATCCTCCTGCCTCAGCCTTCCCAGTGTTTGGGTACCACAGGCTTCCCCAAGACTCATGGGACGTAGTAGCTCATGTCAGCGAGGCAGAGGTCAGCCCACTCCCGTTGCTCTGCATACTTCCTGTTTCCAGCCCTCACAGTCGGTCTCCCATTCCTAGCAACTGGGGCTCTGCAGCTGAGCTGTGCGGAACCACAGCAGTGTTTGTGGAGAACTCTGGAGGACCATGATGTGTGGCTCAGACCCTCTGTGTCCACATCAGCACACGTGACTTGTGCAAGTGTTGGAGGGTATGCTCCAGCCTCAGCATCCTTGGGCTGTGAGAACTGGAAGAGGCCTCTCCACTTCGCTCACAGCCCACTGTGGCCGAGTTTGACTCTGCTTGGTGGGTGATGCAGGTGACAAGGCCACCCAGCCCTTGTGGGGAGGCTCTTATCCAGTCTCACCGCCCAGATCGGCCGGGGGCTCCACCCCGAGAGCAGCAGGCATTCTGCGTGACGCTCAGTCAGCTCCACACAGGCTGGATCACCAGTTGTGCTCCCTGGAGCCCACTGGGGCCCAGGAGGGACCCCTGCTCCCACACCCTGTGCTGGGAAGGAGGCCTGGAGGAGGGAGGGGAGGCGGAGACACTGCCCCCTCCCGCCCCCTCCCTCGGCCGCGCGAGCAATGGGCCAGGAGCACAGGGGCAGCTTTCTTCTCCATTTTGTTTGGTTTTTCAAACGCATGGAAGCAGGTCCCCTGCCACAACACACAGCTTCACTGTCCCCAGAGGTGGCCACCGTGCCAACAGGGACAAGGACACGGAGCTGCCGGGCGCTGGCTGTCACACTGCAGTGCGCGTGGGTGTGCTGGGCTGCTTCAGCCGCAGGGTTCGGCACAGCCAGCCTGCGAAGTCCACCTCCTCCCCCTCGGAACGCTTGATGAAGGCGTGGTTCTGAAAGAGGCAGGGAGTCAGTCACAGCCTGGGCCCCCAGCCCTGCTCAGCCCTGCTCAGGTGACCTGGGATGTCTGCTGTGGGGGCATCCCTGGCCTCTACCTGCTCCGAGCCACCAACTCCATTCAGGACAGCAGCACATCCCCAAGACTAGCTGAGGGTGTGCTTGGGCAGGCTTGGGTGGGAAATAGAAGGACACAGGGGCCCATGGGCTGATCACAGGGGAGCAAGGACACCCCACTCCTCTATCTTGAATTTCTTCTTTTGTCGTGGTTGATTTTTGAGACAGGGTTTCTCTGTGCAGCCCTGGCTGTCCTGGAACTCACTCTGTAGACCAGGCTGGCCTCGAACTCACAGAGATCCTCCTGCCTCTGCCTTCAGAGTGCTGGGGTTAAAGGTGTGCGCCACCACCTAGTCGCTTTTTCTTTCTGAGACAGTCTCACGTAGTCTAGGCTAGTTTTAAACTTCTACGCAAAGACGACCTTGAAATTTGGATCTTTGTGTCTCAACTTCCTGCGTGCCAGGAAGGTGTGTGTGCCTAGGCTGGCCTCCCCCTATGTTGGCATGGCAGGCATGCACCCCCATGCCCAGCTATGAGGCACCTGTGTCCACCTCTGGAGTGGCTAGCACGGCTTTCCTTCTCAGGGCCTAAGAAATAGACAGATGGCTCTTAAACCAGATTAGGCCTGTCCAGCAGGAGGGCTGAGCTCTGCCCCGAGTCCCACCCTGTGAGAGGAGGAGGGTGTCCAGGGTGCAGGCACACAAGAGCATCTTCATGTCACAGACAATCAATCCCAGCCTCACAGGGGGCCCAGGCCTTGGGGGCTGGGGTGGAGGTGGCCTCTGGGCAGCATGGTGTGGCCACGTGGACAGCCCCACAGGAGCCCGGGCTCAAGTCACATCTCTACTCACCATCAGCATCTTCAGATCCGCCCGCTCCGCTGGGTTCTTAATGAGGCTGGCATGGGGGGGAGGGGGCAAGATGCGAATGTCACTAAGTAGCTACAGCTCAGGTATTCAAAGGTGTGTGTGTGTGTGTGGCGGGAGGGGGGGGGGGTGCTGCCCATCAGCAGCCCTTGATTTTTTGGGGGGGAGGGTCTTATGTAAACCAGACTGGCTTTGAACTCACTAGTAGAGGATGACCTTGTCCTCCAGAGTGCTGGAAATCAGGAGCGCACCCCCAGCCCCCCTTTCCCACAGCTAAATTTCTAGTGAATTAGTAAATGCAGAGAGAGCTTGGCAGCTCCACTCCTGGCAGACAAGCGGCCTGCCTCCTGGCCCCATTGTGCTCAGCTAACCCCTCAGATGTCCACTGGGTGGGAACTCTGGGACAGGGACAGAGGCCATGCACAGGCCCCCAGCCCACAGGCGGTGGATCCTGAATACTCAAGCCTGGCACCGAGGTATGGGGACACCGTCCGACCCCCGCTGGCACACAGTGGTCCAGGAACCCATGGCTGGAGTGTGGGGCTGTCTCACCCACCCCAGGGCCCCACCTCACCATTTATTCACAAACTCCTGGAAGTCCGAGCTGAACACGCCACTGGGCAGCTTGGGAGGCGGCTGGGGAGGACAGGGAAGGGTCACTTGGTGGCTGCAGCGACACTGGCCACTCCCTCACTGTGCTGGGCTCCTCCAGTTCAGCTTCTCAACACTATCAAGTGGGCGGGCGGGCGGGCGGGCGGGCGGGGACGCCCGTGGTGCAGGCCGAGCCCTTCCTGTGAAGGGTGGCTCCAGGACTGACTTCCTGGGAGAAGCCTGGCTGAGCAGGAGTCACCGCCAGGACAGTGGCAGCCCTGTCCCAGGCTACAACCCCACCCAGGCAGTCACAGAAGGCCGGGGGGGGGGGGGGGGCCCTTGCCCCTGGGGATATGCACCCACACATGACCTTGGCCCCTTCTGGAGACCTGCTTGGATTTTTGTGTTCCACTATCAGCTGTTCGTCCTTTTGAGTAAGGGTCTCCCACTGTAGCTAAGATTGATTTGGAAATCACCATGTGACTGAACTCAAGGCCATCCTCCTGTCTCAGCCTCTGGCACAAGGGTACTAGGTTAGAAGCAAGTCTGCCCTAGGGCAGCATCTAACTTCCCACTGGAGGAGGCAGGGACAGTGGAGGAGGGCTGTGGGAAAATGTCGCCTTCCGTGTGTGGTCCTGAGGAGGTTTATAAACCGCCCTCGCTGGGGGATTCTAGGCAGCTCTTCCATGCCCTCAGCCTTCTTCCTATGGAGATGGCCAGTACTAGCCCAGGCCGGCCCACATTGACCTTGACTCAGGAGCTTCCTGCCTGAGCCTCTGAGGAGCTGGGGTCACAGGCCTGCTGGCCATACCCGACTGGTTTTAACTAAGCGGGGCCTCCAGGTGCCCCAGCCCACAGCATCTGCGACGGGGCTACAGTTCCCTTCCCCAGGCAACATCCACAGTGGGCCAGCTGATTCCCTGACCAAAGTGCCCGAAGGCCAAGGGCACACACCTCATTCACGATGTAGTCCAGCAGCTCAAAGATGGCCATGGCAGGTCGGCTGTCCATCCCATGACCTACTCGGCAGGACAAAGGACAGGTAACTGGGGGAGATACAACTTAAGAGGGTGCCCTGCCTGACCTCACTCCTGCACTCATGGAGATCTGTCCCAAGGATTCCTGATCTGGCTGGGGATGCTTCCAGCCCAGTCAGCCACAGCCCCTGGCACTCTGCAGGCCTGGCGGGGGGTGGAGTGAGGGGTGGTGGTGTCTGGAGACTAAGCAAGGACAGGGAAGTGACCTTGCAGAGCAGGAGGCCCTGGTGGCCAGCAGCTGAGCTGTGTGCTGCTTGCCGTCCTGCCATGGGGTGCTGCTTTGGGAATTAGGCAGGGAAGGTGCTGGCTAGGGAGCTAGCCTGGTATCACCAGGAAGCGTTCAGCTGGGAGCATGCCCTGCAATCCAGTGTCAGGGTGAGCAGCCCACGTGGGGCGCAGGGCAGGAAGGGGCTGTGCCCATTAAAGACATGAGAGTCACACACTGGCCACCGAGACATGCAGGGACCTCCCCAGACAGTGTGCCACACGGTCAGTGTGGACTCCCTGATAGGCAATGTCCAGAGGGGACTGGGGGCCAGGTGATAGCGTATGTGAATGTGACTTCCTTTAGGGGTGGTCAAATGTTCTAGAACCAGTTAGAAAGCCCAGCCATTCTCATCTCTGGATGTGCCAACCACTGGGCGGCAGGGTCTCCAGGAAGCAAGCCTCAGTGTTGATGTCTTGTTTCAGCAGTTACAAAGACACCCACACCCCAACAAGCCGCTTAAATTCCAGCACCCAGCACTCTGCAGAGGCTCTGGCCCCACATCAGGACTCTGTCCCTGACCCTCAGTGGCCAAGGTGGCCACTCGAAGGGCTGGACTGTCTACCCAGGAGCCCTGGCAACTGCTCTGCACTTCCTGTGCCAGCTGAGGCCCCCGCCCCAGGGACGTCACCAGGTCGAGTGGCAGGCTGCGGGCAGTGTCTGGTTCCCTTTGCTCTCCAGCCCCCATTTACGCATTTTCCTGAGGAAATGCTGGGAAACCCAGCAGCTGGCCCAGGCCTGACCCAGAGTGGAGCTTCCGGGTCTTCAGTGGGCAGCGACAGGTGCTGCTGCCCTGACCAAAGGGCGAGACGCTCACGGCCTCCAGCTCTGTCCCCAGAAAGCCCAGGACCATCTGAGGACTGCTGACCACAGCATGCCCTGCTCAGGGGACAGCTGGTACAGAGAAAGGGCCAGCAGGGTGGCAGCTGGTCCCCTCCCCAGCCCTCCCCAGCTAGATGCCCTGTCCCGTACCGCTGATGGGGCGTCCAGGCGGCCTGGGCCGCGGCGAGACACTATGGGGCTCTCCATCTGCACCATCGACCACAGGCCGGCCAAAGCTGGCCTCTAGTTCCTTGGCATCAGGTGGGGGGATGGGGTACCTCCCAATGGCCAGCTCCACCAGCGACAGTCCCATGCTCCAGATGTCTGACTGCACAGAGTAATGCGTGCCCTGCAGCCGCTCTGGCTGTCGGAGAGGAGACAGGAACAGAGCTGGGGATGGCAGCCACAGGACAGGGCCATACACAACCTCAGACCCCACTGGGGATGTGTGCAGAGGGCCAGGACACTCACAGACATGTAGGAGCGTGTCCCCACAAACGAGTTGGCCATGGAGTCAATCAGCTGGCCGCTCACCCCGAAGTCACACAGCTTGATCTCGCCACGAGAGTTCACCAGGATATTGGAGGGCTTCACATCTGGAGACAGGGCAGGGGTAAGGCTGTGCCTGCTGCGGCCCACCCGCGCAAGCCCGAGCACGCTCACCTCTGTGCATGACCTGCTGCGGCCCACCCGCGCAAGCCCGAGCACGCTCACCTCTGTGCATGACCTGCTGCGGCCCACCCGCGCAAGCCCGAGCACACTCACCTCTGTGCATGACCTGCTGCGGCCCACCCGCGCAAGCCCGAGCACGCTCACCTCTGTGCATGACCTGCTGCGGCCCACCCGCGCAAGCCCGAGCACGCTCACCTCTGTGCATGATCTGGTGCTTCTCCCGGAGGTACGCCAGGCCCCGGAGCACCTGCAGGAAGACAGCACGGGGCCCCACCGGCCTAGTCAGAGCTGGGTAGCCTCTGTGCCGAAGGCACCAGCTCTAGGCTGCAATGCACCTCCCCAGCCACAGGAGGACAGTGCCATGGCAGCCGGGTGACACATTAGTCCCCAAGCCCCACACACAGGCAAACGGAAGCAAGCACTCGTCACCGTCTGTACTGAACGTGCAGGGCCGAGGGCAGCCGCAAACTCACTGCAATCCTCCTGCCTTGGCCCCTCAACTGTTGAGGTGACAGGTGGGTGGTAGCGGGCCTGTAATTTTTTCTGCGGTCTTAGCTGACCTGGACCTCTGTGTAGATCAAGCTACCCCCGTCTCCTGATGCTGGGGGGCGCACACCTCCATACCCAGCTCGGTGTCGTCATGGAGGGGCTAGCAGAGGACCCCAAGCGGACTGGGACGTGACCTGCTTAGTCTCCTTGGGAGGGGCTGCCGGTGGACAACAGCAGCTGGCGAACTCACCGCAATGCTGACCTTCCCCAGGATGTCCTCGGGGATCCGCTTGGCCTCCTTCAGCACCTGGTCCAGTGAGCCGCCGTCCTGCAGGGTGGACACAGCTGAGCCGCTTTGTCAAGAAACCCAGCGGGGCTGGGGACGGGGCTGGGGAGATGCCTTGGGTTTGGTCCTCAGCTCCAGGGGACCGGGGGTGGAGGACTGGGGGGACCCGGCCCCCAGCAGCCTTCCCTTTTCACAGGTCCCAGGCGGTGTGGTCTAGGAGGCCGCAGAATCCTGACCTCGCGTGAGGGTGACAGACTGCACCTGCCAAGAGGCAGCTCCTTGCACCAGGGACTGTGGGAAAGGTGGTGACACTCGGGCCCGTGGGCAGGAGGGACAGGCCTGGCTCACAGCCTCTGCCTGGGGTGGGCCGCCTCACGGCCCGGGCGCGGCCCTGACTCCACTCAGCAGATGAGGAAACACTGTCCTGACTCCAGCTGGGCCAGGACACTAGGCAATCACCCCAGGCTGTCACACCTGTGTGCATTTCCAAACCAACACAGGAAAACAGGACCTCAGCAAACGAGGTCAGAAAGGGTCCCCTGTGTGCTCCCGCGCCACCAGCAAGAGTGCTCCGAGGGACACGCAGGGCAGTCCAGGAGACCTGGCTGTCTCTGAAGCCGCTGGATGGCACAAGTGGACTGTCACTCCTCCAGGTGGGCTGGACCTTCCCGTGGAGCTGCCACTGGGTGCTGGGTCACCGGAGCTCCAGGCTGTGTTCTACACACTGAGACCGGGTGACACTGGGGGCACTAGGGAGAGGCGGGCTGCTGTCTAGTGAGGGCAGCAGGGGCCATCGCTTCTGCCAGGCCGCACTGGGCCCTGCTGGGTGCTGAGGAGGGCCTGGCCTGTCTGTCGAGGCCTAACTGCCCCCCCCGCCCACTGTACACCAGGATCTCCCCGAGTGTGACAGCTACACACAGCCCCAGGCATGGCTGAGAGTCCCCGGGGGTGAGCTCAGATGGTCACAGCCTGGTCACAGTGTACCAGGGCGAGATGGAGGCTGCGGATGCTGCCTGCCCGCCCCTGCGTGTGCCTCCAGTGCTTAGGGACTGCCACCATCACAGTGTTGTGGGATATTGGTTCACTGTGGACGGACGTGCTGCACTGGTCACTGTGGAGGGACGTGCTGCGCTGGTCACTATGGAGGGACGTGCTGCGCTGGTCACTATGGACGGACGTGCTGCACTGGTCACTGTGGAGGGACGTGCTGCACTGGTCACTGTGGAGGGACGTGCTGCACTGGTCACTGTGGAGGGACGTGCTGCACTGGTCACTGTGGAGGGACGTGCTGCACTGGTCACTGTGGAGGGACGTGCTGCACTGGTCACTGTGGAGGGACGTGCTGCACTGGTCACTGTGGAGGGACGTGCTGCACTGGTCACTGTGGACGGACGTGCTGCACTGGTCACTGTGGACGGACGTGCTGCACTGGTCACTGTGGAGGGACGTGCTGCACTGGTCACTGTGGAGGGACGTGCTGCACTGGTCACTGTGGACGGACGTGCTGCACTGGTCACTGTGGAGGGACGTGCTGCACTGGTCACTGTGGACGGACGTGCTGCACTGGTCACTGTGGAGGGACGTGCTGCACTGGTCTGTGTTTCAGAACACTTGTTTAACTCTGTAAAGACGTGCTGTGGTCTTACCTCGCCTATCTAAGGCACCTGATTGGTCTAATAAAAAGCTGAATGACCAATAGCAAGGGAGGAGGTAAAGGCGGGACTTCCAGGTAGGAGAGTATCGAGGAGGAGGAATTTAGGCTGGGGGGGGGCAAGTGGAGACACCAGGGGCCAGCCAGCCAGACACAGAGCAGGACATACAGAACCAAGGTGAAAAGCCTCACTGCAAAAGGTAGATGAAGAGAAACAGGTTAAACTGAGTTAAAAGAGCGAGTGGGACAAGCCTAAGCTAAGGCCGAGCACTCACAATTAATATTAAGTCTCCCTGTCTGTATTTGGGAGCTGGCTGGCAGCACAAAAAAAATTCCAACTACAGCACAGAGAACATCACCTACTTTCTCGTCAGAGACTCAAACACAGATAGACTGATGAGCCTCCTGCCTCCTGCCTCCTTGACATGGTGTCCCACGGTCCCTCCCTGTGCAGTTTAAGACCCCAGCGGGTCCCGAGCAGGTGCCATACTGACACACAACAGCGGCTTCTCCTCTACGTGACAAGTGGGTCTTCAGCGTGGTGCTAGGAAGGTGGCCGGGCCCCTGAGGTGGTCCTGAGGGGAGTACGGCCTTGGATGGGACGGCAGGACCCAGCTTCCTCCTCTCCTTTTCCTTGGTTTCCAGGTATGGGGTGAGCAGCTCTGCCCCACTGGGCAGACAACATTCCAGCTGGGGCTGGAACATTCCAGATCAGAGACAAGAGCTCTATGCACACAAGCTTGTGGGCGGAGACCAGAGGTCCTGTCAGCCCAAGGCCAGGCCACGGCACACGGACACAGCTAGGCCTGGGTGTCATCTTGCCCTCCCCAAGGTCTTGCTGAAGTGGGCCACCATAGCTGCGCCAGACGCTAAGCCGCACCCTCCTCCCGGGTGACAGGTTCTGAGGAGGGGGAGGGGCCACTAATCCCCGCTGAGGACAGCCCACTGCTGCGGGTCTCTCTGACTATACCCTGGGGAGCCAAACAGTTCCTGTGGCGCCTCTGTGGACAACTGCGGGTGGACTGGGACCGGGACCAGCCAAATGGCTGCCCAACACCACCCCCGAGGGCTAGTGTTTCTCCCAGGGCACACCCATGGCAGGTGATCTATGATTTAGAACCAAATTCCTGTGCAGGAGGGGCAGAGCAGGCCTTTTGCTTTGAGACGCCTGTGTGGGCCTGCACTCCTGCGTACCGCCAGCTCTG
This sequence comes from Peromyscus californicus insignis, assembly GCF_007827085.1. Taxonomy (NCBI): domain Eukaryota; kingdom Metazoa; phylum Chordata; class Mammalia; order Rodentia; family Cricetidae; genus Peromyscus; species Peromyscus californicus. The sequence goes on from NW_026294492.1 coordinate 53,814,517, forward strand.
CCTCCCTGGTACTGGGATGGTGGACTCACACCACCTGGCTCGGTTTTGTTGTGTTCAGAGATAGAGCCTTGCTCCGTAGCTCAAGCTGACCTCAAATTCAGGGCAATCCTCCTGCCTCTGGGAGCCTCCTGTACCGACACTGTTGCCCAGTGTGGGGGGTACCTGCAGGCTGGGAGCACTCCTGTAGCAAAGCCTAGCTGGGCTGTGGCAATGAGTCAAGTTCCTTGACACACAGGATAGTCCCCTTCCTACAGGGGACCAGGAGGGCCTCGACCCAACAGCCACACTGGGAAGGGATAGGGGAAGGCCACACACCCAGGGTGAGCTCACCCCTGAGGCAAGCAGGGTGGGCTCCAGGAAGGGGCAGAGCCGAGGCCAGCTGAGAGGGGCTCCCCAGGGCTGGGGGCATCTTGCTCACTTCCACTTCCTGCTTCCCACACTAACCGGTCCCCAGGTCTGTGTACTGGCAAGGCGCAGTTGAGGAGCACAGCGGCCGCCAACTCTCGCAGGGGAGTCTCAGGGGTCTGGTGCCTGGCCAGCCATTCTCCCTGGCCCCGCCCCTCCATCCTGCCCAAGTCTGGAGACCCAGACTGTTATCTAGAGAGTGAGGTTCATGGCTCCTATCTGAAGCGGGGGGCCCACGCGCCTGGGTGCATTCTCCCCACCCTAGAGATCGGCAAACAGCTACTGGAGCAGGAACCCACTTCCCGGTGAGCCAGTGCTAGTGTGGGAGCACACTGGGCGGTGCAGCGGTGGCAGGGTGGCGGGGAGCCCTCACCATGTGCTCCATGCAGATGCTGATCTCGCCGTCGCTGTAGAAGGCCCCGTAGAAGCCCACGATGTACGGGGAGTTGCACTCATGCAGCACCTGCAGCTCCCGGATGATCTGGTTCCGCACGGCTGGCTTGATCTCCAGGTGGATCAGCTGCAGGGGGGAGGGGGCAGCTCAGAGGGGGGGAGGGGCGCTCTGGCCACCGAGCCCCCACAGACCCAACCCTGGGCGTGTGCCCGTGAGGAGGGAAGACACCACCCACATGGCCTCTCCGAGTGCCCACCGGACCTTCGTTCCCAATGCCTGGGGCACTCGGGTCCCCAGATGGACGGCAGGCACACAGCATGCTTGCCCACGCGGGAATATCATTCACCATGAGCAGGGGGACAGCTGACCCACAATATGGAGGGACCTCGAGGACACACCGTGTGAGACTCCACAGGAAATGCCTAAACAGGCCAATCCCAAAGGGGCAGTGGGCCTGTAGGAGCCAGAGAGGGTTAGGGAGACGGCTCGAGAGATGCAGTGTTCTAGTCTGTCAGTGAAACTGGCCTAGAATGAAGATTTAAAAAAGGGAAAGTAGGCCGGGCGGTGGTGGCACACATCTTTAATCCCAGCCCTCGGGATGCAGAGGCAGGAGGATCTCTGTGAGTTTGAGGCCAGCCTGGTCTACAGAGTGAGTTCCAGGACAGGCACCAAAACTACACAGAGAAGACCTGTCTTGAAAAACCAAAAAACAGACAAAAGAGGAAAGTCGCCATTCTACTCTTGTGAGGAGAAAGATGCACCATGCTCATGTGAACTACACGTCAACCAAGATGTTTAACCAAGCTACCCCATGCACCCAGGCAACAGAGCAAGGCCTCAGTGATCACTCAGTACTGTAAGCTCTGCCCAGAGGCTAGTGGCACTCAGCCCCTCCCATCCTCCCAGAGAGGAGTCCACACAGAAGAGACGCTATGAGGAAGGAGCCAGAGTCCACAAGCCTGGAACGCCCTGTGGGGAGCAGCCACGGCCAGGCCTGTTGGAGCCACACGGGCCAGGTATCCCCGCCAGAAGCTGGTGTGACTAGGCAGGAAGCACAGGCAGAGCCGGCAAGGCCGGCCTAGGGTCCGTGGGGCCGCCCAGGTCCACAGCACATCCTACGGTCCACGAGGCAGGCTCTGGCTCACACCCAGAACCAGGAAAAACAAAATGAGGCCCACCACTACTCCACTGCTGGCCATGGGCATGTGGGCAGCCTGGAGACAGAGGAAGTCTCTTCATGGACAAGACAGGGGTCAGAAGTTGGGGAGAGATGGGCTGAGGTGGGAATGCCTGCTGGGGACCCACAAAGAAACTGCAGCCAGGTGTCACTGGTGTGGCTAGTGGACAGGAAGGGTGGTCAGGGCAGGCTAGGGAGGTCTTTTCACAAGGGCACAAAGAGCCACCTAGGGAAGGGACTGGGCATGAAGCACCAGCTGAGCTCAGGACAGGTAAGGGTGATTCTGGCCATGGCCAGAGCTGAGATGCGTAGGAAGTGACCCTGTGACCTCCTGGTCCCTGTAGATCCCGCAAAGATCCGTATACCAGGCCTGACCCCACCGTTAGTCCTGAACGAGGGTGCCCAGCCCCGCCCCACCATCCATCTCGGCAGGCCAAAGGCATGCGTCCTGATGCTCCTTCCTCCCCGGGGACACGCAGTGTGGGCACCCCAGCACAGGCTCACACACCGAAAAGGGTCTGATTCGGGGGCACCGGCATCAGATGGCTACCCGGGCGGAGCCTGCTGTCCACGAGCACCGTTCATTGGAAACCAACAATCCACTCACTTGGGTTCAAAACCAGCAAACAGGCTCGGAGATGGCTCAGTGGTTAGGGGCACCTGCAGCTCTTGCAGGGGACCTGAGCTGTGTTTCCGGCACCCCGTGCAGCTGCTCACAACCACATGGAACTCTACCTGCAGAGGAGCCAGTGCCCACTTCTTGCCTCTGGACACCCACAGACACACTTTTTATGGTTGGTTTTGTTTTGTTTTGTTTTTTTTTTTTTTTTTTTTTTTGTTTTTTTGTTTTTTTTTTTTTTTGGTTTTTCGAGACAGGGTTTCTCTGTGTAGCTTTGCGCCTTTCCTGGGACTCGCTTGGTAGCCCAGGCTGGCCTCGAACTCACAGAGATCCGCCTGTCTCTGCCTCCCGAGTGCTGGGATTAAAGGCGTGCGCCACCACCGCCCGGCTTGTTTTGTTTTTTTAAAGTTAAAACCATGCCGGGCTTGGTGGTGCACACCTTCAATCCCGGCTCTTGGGAGGCAGAGGCAGGCAGATATCTGAGTTCAAGGCCAGCTTGGTCTACAGAGTAAGTTTCAGGGCAACCAGGACTACACAGAGAAACCCTGTCTTGAAGAGCCAAAATAAATAAAACCACAAAATGGAAGCCCAGAGTGGGGACACACACCTGAGGCTGAGGCAGGGGGAGAGAGAGTGAGAAGTCCAGGCCAGCCTGAGCAACAGAGCAAGATCTTTGCCAGCCTGGCACAATGGCACACAGCTTTAATGCCAGCACTCAGGAAGCAGAGGCAGGTGGATCTTCATTGAGTTTGAGGCTAGCCTGGTCTACACAGCGAGTTCTAAAATAACCACAGCTACATAGTGAGATCCTGTCTCAAAAGACAAAAAGAAAAGATCTTCCCTCAAAGGCACACTAAGCCAAACCACAACAGAAAACAGGTAGTAGAGATGGCATTTCACACAAAGGATGAGCATCCCTCATCTGAGAGCCACAAACATTCCCGAACCCCAAATGCTCAAGCGGGCCTAGGACAGCAGCCCAGGCTAGTCCGGGCCTCCTCAGGGCCTGCTCCCACGCTTCTCTGACTCAGCTCACCCCACAACCACTCGGTCCAACCAACAACTGTGGTAAGCCCATGCCTTCTGCCTCAGCCCCAGGAACTCCAAGGGTTTGGACACGGGCCTCTCTTGGTGCTCACGTGACACGGACCTGTGGGGGTCCAGGTCCACTCTGAGAACCTTGGGCAAGCTAGAAGCGAACGCAGAGCAGAGACCCAGAGCGCATCAGGCCTCCCGAGTCAGGCAGGGCTGCAGATGGGGGAGGCTCTCCATCGCACAGTGTCTCGGATACGATTACTCTGATGCCTGTGGGACGTCAGAGGTACTGAGGCAGAGGAGGACGCACTGAGGGGAAGGAGGACAGTGCGGTGAGCTCCCACAGGCATGCCAACCACCCTGTGAGAAGCCGGGGACACGTGTTACCACCTCCATCTTGCCCACTGATGTCCAGCTCCCAATGGCATCCACTGCCACTGCTGAGCGGGCAAGCCAGGACCGGGGCTGCTTCCCAGCGCCGGGTGGCTGCTGAGCAATGCCAGCAGCGACTAGGAGGTAAGGATGGCGACGCGCTGAGCTCCTGGCACACCACAGCAGTCGGTACTCTGGAACCATGGGAGCATGGAGGACACCTGGGAGCCAGCCAGGGCAACTGGGAAGGACATCTCTGGTCCAGGCTGAGCCTGGAGGAGGGACTCCCAAGGCCGACACCCATCCACCTGATCCAGAAACTTCTCTGCCACCTCCTTAGTCCTGCAGGGTGGGGAACAGCAGCCTAGGGGCTGTTCGGCTGGCAATGTGCTGTCCTGGCCTGTCGGCCCGCGTCTCTGGCAGTCTGAATTCACAGCAGCCATCCTGTGCAGCTTGAACACAGCCCTGGACACTCGGATCTCTGCTGCCCCAGAAGTTTTCCAGAGAACCCGAGTCTGCGTGAAAACACCTAACTGCCCCCGGTATAGACACGACAGTAGGTGTCTATGTGTCCCTTGCTGACAGTGGGGCCAGCCCTTGAGAGGGCCATCCTCCTCCATCAGGGAGATGTAGAGATGGGACGCAAGGGCTGGATGTCACTTCCTCTGTGACCAGAAGCAGAGAGCAGGCAAGATGGGCAGGGCCTACAGTGCAAGAGATTCAGCAGGCTTTCCCTCTGACAAATGTAGCAGCCGGGCCAGAGCCTGGCCCACGGAGCGTGGACGTTTCCAAGAGCATGCCATCCTCACGCAGCCCCCGCCTTGCTCTCAGAGTGCCACGAGCCTGTCGCCAACTTCCAACAACCACACATACACACCAGCTCTGCACATGCTGCCCTTGCCAGGGAGTAGTTGGCACGGAGATGTGGCCTCTGGGTCACACAAGCTTCGGGTAGAAAAGGCACTTGCCATGGAGAAGCAGCTTCCAGTTCAGGTGTGTTACAGCCCACTTGAGTCCTGCTGATCCTGCCCGGCTCAAGCCACAAAGGGCCTGGGACTGGAGGTCAAGGATGTCGCTGGACCAGCCACAAACGCAAAAAATGGAGTATGCAGACATGTTGGGCCTTCTGTATGGTCCATCACGGCAGATAACCACACGTGGCAGAGCTGGCCAAGGGGGCGGTGTGGACAGCTCTCCAAGTAGCTCCATACAGGGGTGACGACCTGCATCCAGATGTCAGCAGAGGCTCAGGTCCCCCACACTCTCCACCTCTCATGCAGCCAGCATGTCAAGGAGCTCCTGGGTTCCCACAATGACCCAGGCCCCTCCTCAGGGTCCCCTGCTGCCCTCTGTGTGCCATAGTTCTCTGTACAGGGCAGGTAGAGATTCCAGGGTGCAGCAATACACTCTCGACAGGAGACCCTGGCAGGGAAGATGTGGTGCCCTTTGCTCCACAGCCCACTCAAGACTTCTGGAAACACCAAGTAGGCCGACACACCAGCTCCCGGTATGCGGGTGTCGCCACTGGCTGTATCCTCACCTTTCCACACCTCAAGGGGACTCTCACCCACAGACAGGCAGTGAGGACAGCTCGGCCCCTTGCACCTCACTGGCCAAAGCCCTGGGGCCCAGCGTGCTCATGCACCAGCCTCCTTGTGGCCAAATGACGTCTGCGAAGCCCAGGCTGTGGGTTTTCAAATCAAAGAAAAGCAGGTGACAGAACCGTGACAGAGTGGGCCTCATCCAACCAGCAGGAAGTGGAAAGAAGGGATGCTGCTCCAAAGGGGCCTTCGGGGCTCTCCTGAGGCTCCAGCGTGGAGGCACACCCATCGTCACACGCACCTGCTCCTTCTCAGCGGTCAGCGCTTGCCTGGCGTACTGAGGCCTGGGTTAATCCCCAGAACTGCTCCAAACGGAAGCAATCCTTCTGCTGTGTGCATGTGCACGCCTGGCAGTCCTGATTCTCTGGAGACCAGACTGACAGACTTGTTTAGTTTTCCATGCAGGGTGTTATGTAGCCCAGGCTGGCCTGGAACTCCGAATGTAACTGAAGATGGCTTTGCACTCGATCCTCCTGGGACAACAGGCATGCACCACATGCCTGGCTTACGTGGTGCTAGGGATGGAACCTACCTCTGCCCACTGAGCCCAGGCTACCCCACAGCCCATCCCAGAGTAACAGACATGCAAACTCCATGTGTGGCCTTGCTCTATCGGTTAGTCGTTCACAGCCCAGTCCTGGCAACAGTTTTGTCTTGGATGAGGAAGAACCTGGGGTCTGGTACATGCTAGGCCAGCACTCCCCAATACACTACATCCCCAGCCCCAGAATCTGGCAGGAGCAGGAAATCTCTGTGAGCTGCAGCCTAGTCTACAAAGCAAGTTCTGAGTCAGCCAGGGCTGCACAGTGAGACCCCGCTCCAGCATCACACTCACACGGTAGACAAGAAGCCGAGGACAGCTCGGATGCCCGCCCTGACCGCCTTACCTTTCTGGCCATGATGAGGCCTGATGGCCTGTGCTGGGCCTTAGTGACCACACCGCCATTGCCAGCGCCCAGCTCTGAGATCCTCTCAAAGTCGTCGTCCTTGAGTTCGCCAACCTTGGCCTTCTGAGTAAGGAAAGCCTCCAGCCGCTTCCTCTGCTGCTCATCCAGGTCCAGCTCCTCCAGCTTCTTCTGCAGGTCCACCAGGTTCGCCCTGCAGAGCCCCAGGAGCAGAGGGTGAGCCAAGGACCCAACCCTCACGCCTGCACTCCAGGATCCCTAGGTATGGAGGACCGTGACAAGCTGCTCCAGAGAACCCAGGATACCTCCAGACCACACAAGGAGGCCGAGGAGCCAGAGGCCAGGTGTGCCAAGGCCTAGGCCAGGACCTGGTCTTTGCTGAGAGAATTTCAAGTAGCTGTGCAGCCCAGCACAGGACTGAGAGGGAGGAGTCTGTAGTGGCACAGCCCTCTGTGATTAAACTCTGTGTGTGATTATGCTCATCACACCTGAGGCCTCCCACACACCAGCAGGACCTCTGCCAACCCCTCACTGGGGGATTCTAGGCAGGGGCTCTATCTTTTAGGATGGGATCTAAAAGTTACCCAGACTGCCCCTCAACTCACTCCGTAGCCTAGGCTGGCTAGGTCATCTTCCTGCCTCAGCCTCATGGGCTTGGCTTTTACAATTAAGAAATCTGTTGCCAGCCGAGTGGCAATGGCGCATGCCTTTAATCCCAGCACTCGGGAGGCAGAGGCAGGCGGATCTCTGTTGAGTTTGAGACCAGCCTGGGCTACAGAGCGAGATCCAGGACAGGCACCAAAGAAACCCTGTGTGTGTGGGGGGAAATGACAAAAAAAAAAAAATCTGTTTCCACTACTCTGTGTTCACCCATGGGGAAGTGAGACCCTCCAACAAGCCACCCACCCATCCTACCCTGTTCTCTCACACACTGCGAGCCCCCAAGGATGGGAATATACTGATCACCCTCACAAGACCCCAGGCCGCACTGCAGCTCTTAGAGTACCTCAGCACCTTCAGGCTGCTCCTCTGTCCTTGACCTCCCGTGATTGCCAACGGTTGCTCTACCCCATCAGATTTAGCTAGCACAATACAACCTCCTGTACTACACCACCTCTCTGGGTGACGCAGCCTCACTGTGGGGTCGGGTCTCCCAGGCACTCTCCCCACACCTCAGGTACCCCTCATGTCATTACTGACTTCCAGACTGGAAACCTTCCACACCTCTTCCTAGAACAGCACCCCAGGGCATCTTCATACGCTGTGGGGTCCCTCAACATCTACCCTATTTCTCAGGTAACCCCACCAACCTGACTTGGCCCTGACTCTACCGCTCTGTGGGGAGTCCTTCCATCTCGCTGATATTCCCAGAGAGGGGCGCCTCACCCAGGCTGGTCTTCCAGAGGACTCCCTGTCTGGTGTCACAAGGACCCTTCCCCTGCCCTACCTGGGACACCTCTCTCACTTCCGGGAAACCCCTATACCCAACCTTACTCGATGACCCCTCCCTCAACCTGGCCCTCTCTCAGGAATGTCCTGTGCCCACCTCCACCCCACAGACCCCTGGTCCCACCCCACCACGGTGAGCCCGATGCCCACGCCCCCCTCCGGCCCCCCTCCAAGCCAGGGCGGCCTCCCCACCTCCCCGTGCAAGGCCTGCGCGTCCGTCTCCTGGACTTCAGCCAGTCACTGCAGGTTGCACTCACCTCATGTGCCCGGGGCTACTCCGTCCTCTGTCCCTCTCTAACCATGTCCCTCTCCTCCAAAGCCGGGATGCTCACGGCCACGCCCACTCCAGCTCAGGCCCCGCCCCTCCGCGCTTACAGGCCACTGGGCTAGCCTTAGGCCGCGCCCCTTTGCCCTCAAGCCGAAGAGCTGCCCGACCTGCACACACCTCACCTCTCCGGCCCCGCCCTCCCACCGGGCTTTGTTCTAGTCCCCCAAGGCCACGCCCCTCTGCCCTCAGTTTCTCCTTAGGCCCCGCCCCTAGCCCCTGGCCCCGCCCCATCCCGGAGGCCCCGCCCACTCACTCGGAGGCGCCCTCGCTGGTGGGGGACGGGCCCTCGGCGATGGCGGGGTTGATGGTGAGCGCCGGTAGCACCGGCTTCCTCCGGGCCAGCATCGGGGCTCCGCGGCCGGCGGCGGCGCCTCAGCCGGGGCCCATAGGGGGCGGCGCGACGCGGGCCCGGGGCTGCGGCCTAGGCCGGGCGGGCGGGCGGCGGAAGGCGGCCGAGCCCGGGGCGCCGGGGTGAGCAGACGGCCGCCGCCGCCGAAGCCGAGCGCAGTCGACGCTGCAGCGCAGCCGGGAGGCCGGGGAGCAGGGGGCGGCCACGAGATCGCGGGCCGGGTTCTCGCGAGAACCTTCCCCGCGAGGCCCCGCCCCCGGCGAAGGTGCATGCGTGCTGTGGCGCCCCCGCTCCCGTCGGGGACAGCACGGAGGCGGGCGCTGGGCTGCGTCGGCCGCACGTGCGAGCGGCCGGCTCCCACGCTGGACGGCGCATGCGTCGCAGGTGCGGGGCGGGCTTAGGAGCGCTGACGAACAGGCTGCCCGGCGGGGGACCGATCCCGGCTCCAGGGTGTGGGTGTGGGGAGTACCCAGCGGGAGCGTCCCGGACCCCGTGCGTGCGGGCCGCGTCAGTCACGTCTTTTCCCCTGGACTTGGCCTCCCCGTCACCGTGAGGTTGAGGCTAGCCCTCGACTCCAGACCCCCCTCCTCCCGGGTGCTGGGATGGTGGGCCTGAGCTCCTGCCTGCGGACCCCTAGTTCTCAGTACCCCACGCTGCCCTGAGCGGTACTCCAGGCTTCACTCCCACTCCCAGCAATCCTCCGGTCTCAGCCTCTAGTGCGTCTTCACTGTTCTGCAACCATCCACACACAGCCCCCCGGACCTTTCCCATTGCCCCACGCAGAAGCTCCCCTCTCCTTTCCAGTCCCTGGCAGTCAGCGGCTCCAACATCGGTCTGAATCCGAAGACTTCTGGGATTAGGGTCACTTTCTGCCCGACTCCTTTCACAGAGACCTACGTCCTCAAGGTCCAAACACGGTGGGATGGAGGGAAGAGCTGTGCTCCTTTTCCTGACTGGATGCTATACCATTATAACGGGCCGCTCAGGGTTTGTGCGTTTGTCCTGGGCACGCTCTTGTGATCAGGAGTGTACAAATGCCTCGCTGGGCCCGTGCCTTGGCTGTTCTGAGCAGGCACATGAAGTCAGAGTTGCAGGCTACATGTTGGTGTTTTTGTGGTTGTCTTAGCGGCTTGCTATGTAACCCAGGGTGGCCTTGAACTCTTTCCTGAGTGCTTAAACAAAGGCATGTGCTGTCAGGAGGCCTGATTCATACGGCGCTCTCTCTGGTGGTAAAACTGGAAGCCCACATGCCAGGTAAGCACTCCACCACCAAGCCACGTCCCCAGCTCCATTCGGTGTCAAGGTTTTTGAGAATCTGTTTTTTCTGTTTGCTGTAATTGTGTGAGAACAAGTCTTTTTTTTTTTTTTTTCTTGTTTTTTCAAGACAGGGTTTCTCTGTGTAGTGCTGGTTGTCCTGGAACTCACTCTGTAGACCAGGCTGGCCTCCAATGCACAGATCCACCTGCCTCTGCCTCCCAAGCTCTGGGATTAAAGGGGCGCACCTCCATGCCTTTTTTAATGAAAAGAAAGGCAGCAGGCATGGTGGCACCCAGGCCTGGAGGATCACAGTGAGCACCATGCTGGACAGGGAGCACTATGCAGTCGGGCTCTGTCTCTGAACAGATTAAGGAGGAGATCTAACAGAGCCACATCACAGACTAAAGAGAAGTTATTTACACCAGCAGCTGACTGGAGGAATATGTGCCTGTCACCCCAGCCCTCAGGAGGCTCAGGAGGAAGGCCAGCCTGCCATACATACTGAGACTTTGTCTCAGAAATCAGTCAAGGGTTGGGGTACAGCCCGGCAACTGACCGCTTTCTCTGCCAAGTGCTCAGTGGAGCCCAGGCGAGAGCTCCGCCCAGTGAGGCACCCACCCCAGCCACATTCAGTTATTGTTTCATAAGTGCACAGGCCAGGTGCTGGGCAGGCTCCTGGAGAGAGACCTGTTTTACATGTGCATTCATACCTCGTTGCATATGTAGGTACTGTGCTCAAAAATCATGTCACCACGGTGTATCCCTGATGGAAAGTCTTCCTCCACCAGCTCACATGGAGCAGATCTGGGGCTGGGGGTTTGCTCTCTCCATCTCTACTGTGTGGGTCCCAGGGATCGAACTCAGGGCCTCGGGCTTGGGGGCAAGCTCCTCTACCTGCTCAGCCCTCTTGCTGATCCCCAGCTGTCCCCAGTTAACTTCAGGCACATCTGGGGTCTCCAGGTCTGGGATGGGAATGCCTTGTTTTCCAACAGTCCAGGAACCCTCCTTCATTCCAGTTTATCTCAGCTCCATGAAATCTTTATGGACCTGTAATGGACTGTCATAAACGCAGCCTCTGGAAGGTGCAGTTCCCTGAACTGTTAGGGCAGTGCTCCTGTGGAGCTATTCCCCTCCAAGCTGGACGGGCCTGTCTTCTCAGGCGTTCCTCATCTGCCCGGGTGGGCAAGGGTGCCATGGTCAGGGATTGTCACTGATCGTTTAACTAAGAAAGGACCCTGACATCCCAAATGGTGGAGGACAGAAGCGAGAACTTCCGAAGTTCAAAGGCCTCTGGGTTACAGAGAACGTAGGACAGCACTGGACAAGTAAGACCCTCTGTCACAGCAAAGAGCACTCAGGTGTGGTGGCCCAGGCCTTAAGTCCCAGCACTCAGCAGGTAGGGGCTGACAGATCTCTGGGAGTTCCAGGCCAGCCTGGTCTACATAGCCAGTTGCAGACCAGCTTGGGGCTACATTGTGACCTGTAAGAAAACAACAACAAAAAGTATACATGGCCACCTGGGTGGGGTCAGGGTGGGGCCCCGCTTAGAATCTGCCCACCCCCACCACCAACCTCAACCCCTGTAACGGGCTGGGGGCGTGGTCAGGATGGAGTCCCGCCTAGAATCCCCAGTGAGGGGCTGGGGGCGTGGTCAGGGTGGAGCCCCGCCTAGAATCCCCAGTGAGGGACTGGGGGCGTGGTCAGGGTGGAACCCCGCCTAGAATCCCCAGTGAGGGGCTGGGGGCGTGGTCAGCGTGGAGCCCCGCCTAGAATCCCCAGTGAGGGGCTGGGGGCGTGGTCGGGGAGAGCCCCGCCCAGAATTCCCCAGTGAGGGGCTGGGGGCGTGGTCAGGGGTGGAGCTCTAGGAAGCCCTGGCTTAATTCCTGATACTGAGGCTGGCCTCAGACTCACAGAAATCCTCCTGCCTCTGCCTCCTGAGTGCTGAGATTAAAACACAAACATAACTTGTGGCCATCTCGTCATGCAAAATACATTCAGTCCAGAAGGCTATCCAGGTGTGGTGGCGCACGCCTTTAATCCCAGCACTCAGGAGGCAGAGGCAGGTGGATCTCTGAGTTCCAGGACAGCCAGGGCTGGTACACAGAGAAACCCTGCCTCGAACAACGACAACAGAAAAATCAAAGTAGCTGCTGTTACTCCTTTGAAGGGTGCTGCTCCTCCGGCCTCCTTGGTGCAGATCTCTGCCTGCGCTTTTATTGTCATGTTTGTGGCTCTGACCTAGTCCAAGGACAAACTGGATATCAGAGGTGTCTGTCTCTGTCCAGCTCAGCAGACGTGGTGGATGTGTGTATGATATGTGCACTGGGCACTCCTGTCCCGGGGGGTTGTGTGCTGACCCGCCCCCCCCCACACCTCTAGCCCTTCACAGGAAGTTTACGGCTGGGGTCGCAGGGCGCCTCACACCTGCTGCTCCCTATCTTTACCACCCAGCACTCTGCTGGTGAACTTTCCCAGCCGGTATCTGACTCATCACCAGCTCCAACGACATCCTTCTGGGCACCTTGTTCCAGACACACCAGGGAATAAATATGTAATGGCTTTCTTGATAATACTAACTCAAGGTGACACTTGTCTTGCTGGGGCAGAAGTGGGGTTGACTCACCTGTATGCTGGTTGAGGTCGCTGGAACACCATCTCCTATCTGGATACTCCAGGACCATGATTAACACCCCAGCTGAATCCATTCCTGTGTATAAACAACAGATACAAGAAGTTTTTATGGTTTGTTTTGTTTGCTTGTTTCCAGACAGGGTTTCTCTGTGCAGCCCTACCTGTCCTGGATCTCGCTCTGTAGACCAGGCTGGCCTGAACTCACAGAGATCCTCCTGGCTCTGCCTCCCGAGTGCTGGGATTAAAGGCGTGCACCACCATCACCAGCTGGCTTCATGTTTTTTAAGCTTTTCATTTTTCTTACTTGGGCACATATATGTGTGGTGGTATTGTGTTCCCCAAAATATTGTGCACCCTAATAAACTTATCTGGGGTCAGAGACAGAACAGCCACTAGATACAGAGGCTAGAAAATGGTGGCACTCACACCTTTAATCCTACCATTCCAGAGGTAGAAATCCCTCTGGATCTGTGAGTTCAAGGCCACATTGGAAACAGCCAGGCATGGTGACTCACACCTTTAATCCCAAGAAATGAGCCTTTAATCCCAGGGAGTGATGGCAGAAACAGAAAGATATATAAGGGGTGAAGACCAGAAACTAGAAGCTTTTAGCTGGTGAAGGTTTCAGGCTTTGGAACAGCAGTTCAGCTGAGATTCATTCTGGATGAGGACTCAGAGGCTTCCAGTCTGAGGAAACAGGGTCAGCTGAGGAACTGGCGAGGCAAGGTGGCTGTGGCCTGTTCTCTCTCTCTGATCTTCCAGCATTCACCCCAATACCTGGCTCAGGTTTGATTTTATTAATAAGAACTTTTAAGATTCCTGCTACCTATATGTGAATATGTGTGCCACAGAGCATGTGTGGAGGTCAGAGGACCCCCTGGAGAGGTTCTCGACTTCCACCATGTGGGACACCGAATGGACCTTAGGTCCGCTACCTTGCCTGCAAGCACCTTTACCCTGAGTCCTTTCGCTGGCCTTCTAGCCCCATTTGTACGAAATGACTCAACACTGCTCACCATTTGGGAGAGACAAGATCAAAGGGCAGTGAGGGTGGATGAGAAGGTGTGTGCACCTGTGCAGCTGCAGGGCGGGGCCTGGGCTGCGGGCCAGCCTAGGCACTATTCAGAGATAGCTCCCAATGCGAGAAGGTGTGGGACCTGGGGCTCAGTGGGCAGGCCTCACCCACCCGCACTCCATGGACCAGGTACCGCGGTGACATGTCCGTCAGCACACAGGAAGTGGATGCTGGAGGGTCAGGTCTCAAGGTGATAGCCTGAGCTACAGGAGACACTGGGAAAAAAAAAACAGAACAAGGAAAACAGCTGAGCCTGGTGGCCCCCGACTTAATCCCAGCACTCGGGAGGCAGAGGCAGGAGGATCTCTGTGAGTTCTAGGTAGGCCAGGACAACATAAAAGGACCATTTCTCAAAAATAAATAAATAAACAAAGAACAAGGAAGGAAAGAAAATGCATATTCAGGAGAACTCGATGGCCCCCTGGAGACAGTGCTCAGTGGCATGAGAAAGGCGCAGGACACAAGCCTCAGGGGCCACTCCGAGGAGGTCCCTGAAGTCCTCAGGGCCACAAGACAGGGGTGTCGGGTGCTGGGGCCGAGGATGCAGTTGTGGAATAAGAACACAGCTTCAGTGTGGTGAGATGGAGAGTTCTGGAAAGGTGCGGTGTCGATAGCTGTACAGCGTGGGGATCCTAACATAATTAAGTATATTTTCAAGTGGTTGTGACGGTCCTGGAGCAGGACTCGGTGGCAGAGTGCTTGGCTGCCATGTGTAATGCTCTGGCTCCTTTCCTCAATGCTGAAATGAATCATTAATTAGTTAAAAGGGCTAAATTAGGGGGTAAGAGTGGAGTTCAGTGGGGGAGGTATGTGGAACAGGACCTAATTCCACACCCAGTAATGACCCTCACACCAAAGAGACTATGGTTGTCAATAAATGTTGCATACTCTAAAAGAACTACTTGAAAAATAGAACCTAGGTTGGCTAGCTGGCTCAGAGGATAAAGACACTTACCCTCAACCCAAGGACCTGAGTTCAATCCCTAGCACATACACGGTGGGAAAAGCAAGTCCTGTGAGTTATCTTTCAAGCTCCATGGGTACAGTGTGGCACACACGTGAACACATGCACACACACAGCAGCAGCACACGCAGCACAAACTGGACCCCCCCACACACACACCACATTGCACACACAAAACTTCGGCCGGTACAGCTCAGTCATCATCCCAGCATAAAGGAGGCTCATGAGGTGGATCCAGCCTGGGGCACACGGGCAAACCATCTCCACAAAAAAAAAAAAAACAACAGCAAATTAAGTGTAATGGTTGGCCTTGACCATCAACTTGATGGGATTTAGAGTTGCCATGGATACAAGCCTCCTGGCCTGTATGCAAGAGATTATCTTCAGTAGGTAAATGGGGGTGGGCATCACCCCGTAGCCTAGGGTCCTGGACTCAATAAAAAAGACCGTGATTTGAGGCACTGCGACCATCTCTGCTCCCTGACCGCATTGTGCCTGGTCACCATGATGGACTGTATCCTCCCACTGAGTCAGAATTAACACTTCCATTAAAAATCTTCATGCCGCCGGGCGGTGGTGGCGCACTCAGGAGGCAGAGGCAGGCGGAACTCTGTGAGTTCGAGGCCAGCCTGGGCTACCAAGTGAGTCCCAGGAAAAGGCGCAAAGCTACACAGAGAAACCCTGTCTCGAAAAACCAAAAAAAAAAAAAAAAAAAAAAATCTTCATGCCGGGTGGTGGCGAACGCCTTTAATCCCAGCACTCAGGAGGCAGAGCCAGGTGGATCTCTGAGTTTGAGGCCAGCCTGGGCTACAGAGTGAGTTCCAGGACAGCCAGAGCTACATTACATAGTGAAACTCTGTCTCGCTAATAATAGTAATAATAATAATAGAAATAATTATTATAATAAAAGCTTCTGCACACCATCCACACAGTTTCATGAGATGATGGGAGGGGTAAGTGCTGAGAAACAGATGGTGGAGGCCATTCTCCTGCTTTTCAGAGGTGGAGGGCCATCAGGGACAGGGCTAGAGGCCACTCAGTACAGCGTTTTGTCGTCGGCCTCTGTCAGGCTGTGTTCTGCCCCTACCCTGGAACGTCAAGCCAGGCCGACTGGGAAGTGATGGACTAGCTCACCTGGGCAGGGGAATTTCAAGGTAGAACATCCTGGTGGTGGCACGCTGCTGCCCGCTGCTCTTGTTCAGATTTTCAGTGAGAAGCAGTAGAAAAGGGCGCAGTTTGGGGAGGGATTGTGTGTGAGGTGCATTCAGACGCTGCAGAGGACAGGACTTGGCACTGTGAAGTGAAGCCCGGGGTTATACATCGGGACAGCAGGAAGGCATCCCGAGAGTCAGACCCCGTCTGACAAAGGCTGAGCCTGTGAAAATCCAAACTCATTGAGAGCAGAGAAGCTGACAGGTCATTCCATCAAAGCTGCCCCCCCTCTCCCCTGCTCAAACACAAGCCCTCAAGAAGGGGACCAGCACACAGGAGGGATGAGGCTGGGGTCCAAGGGACCAGGCTCCATCGTGACATGCCTTAGACCTCCACAGGCTCCCCCACTTGGTACTGGTTCTTCGAGATTGATCGAGAGGATCATGATGTCCTGCTGCATGATGACTGAGCTCCACTGAGGCCAGGAAATGTGTGACAGGGTTGAGATCCATGCAGGAGGTCCTGGCAGTCCACCGTGTGAAGCTGTGTAGGCGAGGCCTAAGTTACAATGGAGACCCCAGGATCATGCTCGTCATAGTCGGCTTTATATGGCTGTGATAGAGCACTGACCAAAAATATCTTGGGAGAAAAGGATTTATTTCATCTTACAGGTCCCTGTCCATCATCTAAGGAAGTCAGGACAGGAACTCAAACACGACAGGACCCTGGAGGAGGAGCTGGTGCAGAGGCCATGGAGGGGAATGCTTACTGGTCTGCTCCCCATGGCTTGCTCGGCCTGATTTCTTACAAAACCCAGGACCACCTGCCCAGGAGTGGCCCCGCCCACAGTGGGCGGAACCCTCCCCATGTCAATCATCAATCAAGAAAATGCCCAGTAGACATTCCCATAGATCTGTGGCAAACCGTCCCTTGAGGCTCCCTCCTTCCTGGCTGTCTAGTTGGTGTCAAGTTGACAACAAGTACCCAGCACACTGGTGACGCGAGGACCACTGTGGGTCTGCTGAGGGAAGCGGGCACGCAGCGGAGCTGGTGTAAAAGAGAGGCTGTGTGAGCTGCCAGGGCAGGGACGGAGGGGCGGGGCTCCCCAAGCCCAGAGGAGCCCAGATGACTCTGTCATGAGTCACAGACGCAGGACATGGAGCTGGAGGATTTGGGGTTCCTCCTGCTGGGTGTTGGTCTGGCTTTGGTCTGCTAATTCTTTGCTGTGTTCTGATTTGTCCCTTTTTGAGGAGGAATGTTCACTCGGTGCGAATGTACGCTGTTTTTACCTCACAGGGAGTCGCAGTTAGGAAACACAGTGTTCAGGTTCAGGGGATGTTTGGCACTTTTGAATCGTGTTGAGACACTTAAAGACTATGGACACTCTCTCTTTTCAAGACAGGGTTTCTCTGTGTAGCCCAGAATGGCCTTGAACTCACAGAGATCCTCCTGCCTCTGCCTCCCCAGTGCTGGGATTAAAGGCGAGCACCACCACACCTGGCTAGCTATGGGGACTTTTGAAGCTGGACTGAATGCATTTTGTTGACAAGATGGCCACAAGCTGTTGTGGTTGTGTTTAATCCCAGCACTTGGGAGGCAGAGGCAGGAGGATCTCTGTGAGTCTGAGGCCAGCCTGGTCTACAGAGTGAGACCCTGTCTGAAAACAAACAAAAAAAAGCCTGCTTTTTTTAAGTTGATGAGGGGTAGAGTCCGTCAATGGGGGGCGCATCCTGTGGCCTGGGGTCCTAGACTGACTAAAAAGGAGAAAGAGAGGGTTTGATGTGAACAGATGCCCACAGGTTCCTGCCACCCACCACGATGAACCGTGTGCTGGTAAAATGTGGGCCAAGATAACGCCTTCGCTCTACGTTTCTTGTGGTGGGGATTTCCTCACAGCAGCCACATTCACAAGTTACACACACAAGACTGAGCCACGTGAAGCAAAACTGACGTGTTTCATGTGATTTAAGCACAGAGGGTTCTCTCTCACCCACTGGACTTGTTCAGTCCCCAGGACCTGCCTCTGAAACAGCAGGAGCCACAGAGGGACAGACAGACAAAGAGGAAGAAGCTCCCTGAGGAATGCAGGCAACCAGTGAGGCCTGGATCACACAGACCTGCACACGGCCCGGCTCCTCCAGTCTGCACAGTCCTGGGGTGACATCTGGCTTGGAGTGTGCTGGCCAGTGCTGCACACCGGAGCTCACAGCATTGACTGTGGATTCAAGCGTTTGTCAAATGTGCTCATAAACATTCTGTGAGATCACCTGGCTCCAGGTATCACAATAGGAATACTGTGTGTTTTGTGACTCTTTTTTTTAAAAAGATTTATTTATTTGTTTGTTTGTTTGTTTGTTTATTATGTATACAGTGAGTGTTCAGCCTGCAGGCCAGAAGAGGGCACCAAATCTCATTGTAGATGGTTGTGAGCCACCATGTGGTTGCTGGGAATTGAACTCAGGTCCTCTGGAAGAGCAGCCAGTGCTCTTAACCTCTGAGCCATCTCTCTAGCCCTGTTTTGTGACTCTTATTTCGTGGTTTATTGATTTATCCAGACCCCCTTTTTGAGATAGGGTCTCACCACACAGCCTTGGTGTGTAGTGAGAACTGTGTAGACCAGGCTGGCCTTGAACTCTCAGAAATCCACTTGCTTCTGACCCCCCAGTAAAGACTCGGCTCCCACACCAAGCCTTTTTTTTTTTCAAATGGGGTCTCACATAGACCAGGCTAGCCTCCAACTCCCTATGTGGCTAAGGATGACCTTGAACTCATGATCCTCCTGCCATCCCCTGCTGAGTGCTGGTATGACAGGTGTGTACCACCAAGCCTGCTTTTTTTGGGCAGGCACCCTGACACAGGCCTTTATTGCTGCTACCCAGCACACACAGAAACACGCACAGTCCCTGTCCCCAGAACAAATCCTTAAGTGGAACCCACGTCCTGCTGTGTTTACCCCGTGGAGAAGGGACATGCTGCTTCACCAGATGTGCAATAGTCACATGACCAAACGTCAGCAAACATCTGTGTCATGTTCACCCTGGCCAGGAAAGGAGATGGTCCTCAGGTGCACGGCCCTCCTCCAATTATGTCACACAGTGCCAAGGCCCGGCTCTGCTGTGCGTCAGTGCACCCTGAGTGTGGATGAGTCAGAGGAGGTGAAGGTTCCAGAACAATGTGGGCAGGGGACAGAATGGGCCACGCCCGCTCGGGGAGTCCTGAACGTTTTGTTGTGCTTCTGTCCAGCTGTGCTGTGTCCTGACCCCCGGACGGGAAGTACTTGTCCGTTTTCTGTCTTGGACTTGTGTCTATCTGGACCAACAGGTACCAGGAGATAAGGTGGGGAAACACTAGGTGGATGTGGGGGCCTGCGGGTGACAGTTGGAAATGGCAGCTGCTCTTCTAACGAAAGCTGTTGGGGTCCAGCCCCTCGATAGCCTTCACCCAGAGCTCCAGAAGAGACGCTACCGGTGGCGGATTAATCTGAGGGGTTCACTAATAAATCTAAGTACACGAAACTCTTCGGTCCATACACTTTGTCCTTCTGAGTCAGTTCTCTCTCTCCACAGCTTCTTTCTCTCTCACACTCAGCTCCTTTCTTGCCTGATTCTCTCCACGTCTTTGTGCTGTTCCTTCTTAGTGCTATCTGGATTCCTTCAGCTTAGTTCTGCCCCATCTTGGTCTTCCTCATCTCGCTCTTACCCACCTCGTTCTTCCCCGTCAGGCTCTTTCTCATCTCCCGTATGGTCCCTCTAGTTCTCCGTCCAGTTCTCCAATCTAGTCCCCCAAGTCTCTGAGGATCACAGTTATATATCCACACAACAGCAGTGCTCTGGCTAAGGCAGGGTCACCAGGCTTGAATTCTTACAGACAGTGACCGTCAGGCTTTCTTTTCAACCCCAAAGGGGAGTGGTAAGGGAGGAGGTCAACTAAGAGCGAAAATCGGTTAATAGATCAGAAAAAGGGAATTTAGGTGCTCAAACTACATTCCTAGAAGTGGTTAGGTAAAATGTTAGGAGTCTGTAATGTTAGAACAGATACCACTAAGGCTGTATAAGAAAGGGGGTTCTGAGCTTAATTTGTACAAGACACAAAGCTATGCACCTAACGTCGCCTAGGCGTAGGAGACAGGCGGTGTCTCCGTAAGGGTGTTTACCTTAATTCAGGAGACTCAGCAGTTGGTCTGAAATTCTTTGTCCTGTCTGCCTTTTGGCTTTGGATGCTACAGAAGTATGTCAGATAAAATACACTGTTAGAAGTTCTTGGGGAAGGTATGAGAGAGAACGCACAAGAAATTCATAGCAGGAAACAGCTGATATGTTAAGAGCCAAATAACCCCATATACTCCTTGAGATTTGGGTTCCTCTGGAAGAATTCCCTGGTTCCTCCAGGTATAGCTCTACCTACCATATTCAGCCGAATTCCCGCCACATTCCTGTGGCTTGCAACACTGTTCCAGTGAGTTACTTCTTTAATAGGACCGAAAAGGCCCTGAGGAGATGGCTCTGTGGGTAAACACTTGCCCCACAAAATGAAGACCTGAGTTCAAAACCCCAACATGCCCATAAAGCCAAATGGAGTGTGCATCTGCAATCCCAGCATTCCTAGTGGAGACAGGTGGCCGACCGGCCGGCCTGTGAGCAGAGACCAGCTTCAGACAGGTGTCACTGAGGACTAACGTCTGAGGTGTGTGGCCAGTATACACACACACACACATACACACACACACACACACACACACACACACACACACACACACACACACACAAGATTCTCTGAAAAATGACAACCAGTTGGGCATTGTCTTTCTTTCCTTCTTTCTTTCTTTTTTAATCTATTTTTATTTTGTGTACATTTGTGTTTTGCCTACATGTATGTCTGTGTGAGACTGTTAATCTCCTGGAACTGGAGTTACAGGCAGTTCTGAGCTAACATGTGGGTGTGGGGATTGAATCTGGGTCCCCTGGAAGAGCAGCTGGTGCTCTTAACTGATGAGCCGTCTCCCCAGCCCTGAGCATTGTCTTTCTAATTAAATTTTATTTTATTTTATTTGGTGACAAGATCCTGCTCTTTAGCCCAGGCTGACCTTGAACTCACAGAGATCCTCCTGCCTCTGCCTCCCCAGTGCTGGGATTAAACACAAACATAACACCTTGTGGCCATCTCGTACAAAATGCATTCAATCCAGCTTCAGAAGTCCCCATAGCCAGCCAGGTGCGGTGGCCCTTGGAGGCAGAGCCAGGGGGGTGTCTCTAAGTTTGGAGCTAGCCTGGTCTAATCACCAGGGCTACGTAGGGAAGCCTCGTGTCAAAAGAATAAAAGAAAGAGGGGACTGAAGTGATAGCTCAGTGATTATCGCACTGGCTGCTCATTCAGAGCACCCAGCTTCCGTTCCCAGCACCCACAAGGTATCTCTCAATCATCCGTAACTCCAGTTCCAGGAATCAAAGCCCTCTGTGGGCACCAGGCACACACACATGGTGCACAGACACACGCACGTGCAGGCAAAACACTCACACAGATAAAATAAAATAAATAACTTTAAAAAAAATAAAAGGAAGAAAGAAAGGAGAGAGAGAGGGAGGGAGGGGGAGGGAGGGAGGGGGAGGGAGGGAGGGAGGGAGGGAGAAACTTGAGCTGCAGGGCCAGCGGGATGACTCTAGGGTAAAGGGGCTTGCGGCCAAGCTGGTGACTCAAATACCATCCCCTGAACCCACCCACATGGGGGAGGAGAGCGCTGACCCCTCACGCTGTGCTCTGACCTCCATGTTCGTGCTAGGGCAGGCCTGCTCAACCGCTTGCAATAAATAAATACAGAAATGTGTGAGGTTTTTGGTTTTTGTTTTTTTGTTTTTTTTTTTCAAAAAGAAATGCAGAGTCTTAATGTCAGGGTCTTAATGTTTTCCCTCCAAAGTGGGACTTGGGGTCTTGGGCCCGTCAGCTCAGCACCTGGGAGCCCCAGGCAGGAAGATCTGGACAATGTATGGGGAGGTCATCTTAAGAAGTCCAGGCTGTGGTTCAGGCGGTGCAGAGCTCGCCTGGAGCGCGGGCGGCCCGGATCCACCCCGGCACCACGTAAACCAGGTGTAGGGGCGTGGGGGGGGCGGGAAGGGGGGGCGGGGCATGCGGGCCTGGCATCCCCGCACTGGCAGGGCCGAGGCAGGCGAGGTGAGAGCTGAAAGTCAGCTTCAGTTACACAGTGAATTTCAGGACAGATGGGGCCACACGAGGCCCGTCTCCAATCGACTAGTCAATTGTTAACTAAAGAAACACTCGATTAGATCCTCGATGAATGGAACGGGCCAGCGCGCGCTTGTGGGCATCGGCCTCTAGGGGGCAGCACCGCTCGGCGGGCAGGGTCCGTTTGCCCGGGCACGTTCAGAGGCCGGGAGGAGGGACCAGGGTGGGGCTGGGTAATTGTCTTTCACTGTTTAATTCTTCCCCCTCTCTTTTAAGTCAGGGCCTCACTATGTAGGGCAGGTTGTCCAGGATTAAAGTCGGAGCCACCGCACCAGGCCTAATTCATTTTGCGTATTTACTTTCTATTTTCCTTGAGTCAGGGTCTCTCACAGCCCAGGCTAGACTCCAAGTCCCTTTGTCATGAAGTCCTCCACTTCCTGGGCGCTGGGATGACAGACCTGAGCCACCCCACTATATTGCCTGGCCTTGTTATTGTTTATATTTAGACACAGGGTGTCACT
Organism: Peromyscus californicus insignis; assembly: GCF_007827085.1. Lineage (NCBI taxonomy): Eukaryota > Metazoa > Chordata > Mammalia > Rodentia > Cricetidae > Peromyscus > Peromyscus californicus. The sequence goes on from NW_026294492.1 coordinate 53,836,928, forward strand.
CTGTAACCCAGATTGGCCTTGAAGTAACAGCAATCCTCCTGCCTCCACCTCCTGCGTGCTCAGAAGGCAGGCAGGTGCCTGCATATCCCTGGCAGATTCTCAATGGAAAAGCCAGGGCAAGAGTGTGGCGCATTGGCAGGGCTCCTGCCTACCGTGGATGAGGTCCTGGGCTCCACGCTGAGCACCATGGAAAGAGGGCGAGGGCTCAGTGGTTAGAGCACCGGCTGCTCTCACAGAGGACCCAGCTTCTCTGTGCAGCCCTGGCTGTCCTGCAACTTGCTCTGTAGCCCAGGCTGGCCTCGAACTCACAGAGATCCACCCGCCTCTGCCTCCCGAGTGCTGGGATTAAAGTCATGCGCCACCACCGCCCTGCTAAGTGATGCCCTTCTAAGAGATCTCACCTTAGCAGGTGTCCTGGCACATCCCTGTCATCCCAGCACTTGGAAGGCTGAGGCAGGAGGAGTGAGTCCCTGTCACAAACAAATGTAACTGCGCCCTGGCCTTTCTTCGGCAGCCTGTGAGATGCCAGGCGAGCCCACGCCCCTGCAGCACCAGGGCCCGCACTGAGACCGAGGGTCAGCACCAGGTCCCTGCGGCCCCTTTTGCCTGGCATCGGGGTTCACTGTAACCTTTGTACCCCTAGGCCATAAAGCAATCGCTGATGAGATTGTGGCTAGACCCAGCCGGCTGGGGCAGGGCCAGCAGAGCATGGAGTGGGAGATGGACCCGAGGTTGCCCCTGTGCGGCGCTGACCTGGGCAGAAGCTGGCCACCCTCTTCATCTTGTCAGCCAAGGGGGACCCTGGGCATCCATCTTGGAGCCTTCCTGTTCTGTTCTCAACCCTGGCTCCTGGAGAATCTTCTTTTTTTTTTTTTTTTTTTTTTTTTTGGTTTTTTCGAGACAGGGTTTCTCTGTGTAGCTTTGCGCCTTTCCTGGAACTCACTCTGTAGCCCAGGCTGGCCTCGAACTCACAGAGATCCGCCTGCCTCTGCCTCCCGAGTGCTGGGATTAAAGGCGTGCGCCACCATCGCCCGGCTCTGGAGAATCTTCTAAAGCCATCCCCATGGTGGGACTGACCCTGCAGGCCTCACCCTACAACCCCATCCCATGGTCACCTGTCCACCCTGTCCTCTCCAGCACTCTGTCCCCAGCTCAGCCATTGCAGCCCCACAGGCCTCTGAGGTTATCCTCTAACCTCAGGGCCTTTGCACAGGCTGTTCCTGGATCTAAACACTGTTCCGCCCACCCAACCCACTCTCTCCCCTCCCGTGGCTCTTTGCCTACCACAGGTCCAGGCCACCCCACCGTCCCTCATTCCTCCACCCCCGAGTGCTGGGGTGCCTCCACACCGGGCTCTACCACGAATCTTTCTGAGGCTATTGGGGTCATCTACCGGTGTGGGGAGCCGGGGGGAGCAATCTCTTAGTTAAGTCCTCCAGGTCTCCAGACCTGGCACAAGGCCAGAGGGATGACTTAGCTGGTTAAGTGCTTGTAGAATGTGAGAGCAGGAGCTCCCACAGAGCGGGGGTGGGGGCACGCGGCGCACCTTCCCGGAAGGATGAAGCCTGAGAGTTACCCAAGAGAGAGCAGAGTCCCCTGTGGCCACCCAGCCCGCACCCCTGTCACAAAGGGGGTCACTCACACCTAGCTGTGTTCTGGGGAGGAGGAGGAGGAGGGGCGGGGGTCTCTCCATCCTTCCCAGCAGCTGTTCCAAATGCAAAGGCGGGGAGAGAGGCTCAGGTGAGCAGATAAGGAACAGGGGACCTGGGTGTGGCCTGGCCCCGCAGCAGGGGCCAGAGTGAGTCAGGTGCTCTGTCCCTCACACAGTGCAGCCTGTCCCGACACACCCAGCACCCCTTCAGGACCAAGGGGTCGGGCTGCCAGGGAGGGACAGAGACGGCCCTGAGAGTCACCATCACAAGACGCTGCCTGCGAGCTTCTTGCAGACACGCCTTGTCATAAAGTAGCCCGCAAAGGACGGACCTAGTTCATTACGAATTAATTAATTACTGGATTTAACTTTTGCAGTACTAGGGATGGAGCGCTGTGCCTCATGGCAGGATGGGGAAGAATTCATGACTCAGCCACCCCCCCCAGCCCCTCACTGGGGGGTTCTGGGCGGGGCTCCACCCTGACCACGCCCCCAGCCCCTCACTGGGGGTTCTGGGCGGGGCTCCATCCTGACCACGCCCCCCAGCCCCTCACTGGGGGTTCTGGGCGGGGCTCCACCTTGACCACGCCCCCAAGCTCCTCACTGGGGATTTCTGGGGAGGGGGGTATGCTCTTGAGCTACACTATGCCCCAGGCGCTCGCTCTCTCTCTCTCTCTCTCTCTCTCTCTCTCTCTCTCTCTCTCTCTCTCTCTCTCTCTCTCTCTCTCTCTCTCTCTCTCTCTCTCTCTTTGTTTTTTTGAGACAGGATTTCTCTCTGTAGCTTTGCGCCTTTCCTGGAACTCGCTCTGTAGACCAGGCTGGCCTCGAACTCACAGAGATCCGCCTGCCTCTGCCTCCCGAGTGCTGGGATTAAAGGCAAGCCTCAGCACACCCAGGCTCCCCTGCATTTAAATTCTTCTTGCCTGGTCCTCTGGAGGAGCTGGGAACACAGACCTCCGCCAGCAGGTGGTCACCCTCTGGCACAGCAGTGTGGCAAGAAGCCATCTCAGAAATGACTAAAGACATTCCCTTGTGACCTCACGTTCTGGCCAAACCAAACACGACCCTAGGAAGCAAACAGAGAGGACCCTGGGACTGTGAGAAAACCAGAGGCCAAGGGCCCTGAGGCCGTGGCTTGCATAGGGGCTGCAGCTCTGCTCAGGAGCCCGCAGGGCACTGTGGACACTGGGCTGGCGCTGTACTCTGTGGGACATCCTGGGTCCTGCCGGGCACAGAGCAGTGTCCCTGGCCTCCACTCACTTGAGGTCCCGCCAAATAGATGCCAGAAAGTCCATTTCTCCTGATGCCGCCCTCGGCACCTCCTCCATTCGCTAAGTTCCCAGCAGCTTCCTGCTACGCTTAGTCCACGCTAAACTCCTTGACAGCCCTCGAAGCCCTGCCTGTCCTGTCCAGCCCTGCCCTGCCTCCTCTCCTCTCGTCCCTGTGCCAATCCTGGCTGTCCCTCCCTGTCACCTCTCTTTCCAGACCTCAACTCCAATGTCCCCGACCCCTTCCGCTCAGGCTGTGCCGGGGTTTACTTACTGAGTAGGTGCTCACTTAACGCCCCCCCCATGTCATCTCAAGGGCATTTTCTTACCCCCCCCCGTCCTTCCTCTTCTCAGGAGGGTCCTCAATGCTCCTCCAAGCTCGAAGCTCCACCCTGCCCCAGGACCTTTGCACAGACCGTCTCTTCACCCTGAAGCACCGTCCCGCTGCTCTCCGCTCACCAGCTCAGTCTCCCGTTCAGGACTCCAGGTGGCCCGGGATTCCTTACGATGGAGTCATTTGGTTTCGTTTTCTTTCTTTCTTTCTTTCTTTCTTTCTTTTCTTTCTTTCTTTCTTTCTTTCTTTCTTTCTTTCTTTCTTCTTCTTCTTTCTTTCTTTCTTTCTTTCTGTCTGTCTTTCTTTTCCCCCCGAGACAGGGTTTCTCTGTGCAGCCCTGGCTGTCCTGGATCTCACTCTGTAGCCCAGGCTGGCCTCGAACTCACAGAGATCCTCCTGCCTCTGCCTCCTGAGGGCTGGGGTTAAAGGCGTGCCCCACCTCCGCCCAGCTTCATTTGGTTTCTTGCCAGCATTTGTCCCTCAAGCTGTTACTCATCTCGCTACCCATCTCAGTCCAGGCCACTTGTGGATGATTGATTGGTCACGCCTAAACCGGTGGCAGGTACACAGGAGGCGTTCAATGAGCAGGCATGGAATGAGCGCCACCTGTGTACCCACCCTCTCTGGAGAACAGCAGTTAGCCGTGACCTGTCCAGTTTATCCCGGCCCCCCAAGGGTGGAAGGGAAGCAGGAAGCAGATGGACCCGGCAGACAGGGCTTCGAAGGCTGTAAAGGCGTTGGTAGAGTTGGCCGGACACACACAAAGCCCTGGGTTCTTTGTGTCCCAGTCCCGCATAAGCCAGGTGTGGTGATCCACATCTACACCTGTCATCCCAGGAGGCGGAGGCAGGAGGATCAGGAGTTCAAGGTCATCCTTAGATGCCTAGTGACTGGGAGCCCAGGCTGGGCAAGGAGTCGCTCACAGCGGCAGGCCAGGCAGCCTAACGGACAGGTGCAAAGGCCCTGGGGTAGGGAAAGTGCACCTTGTATAAATATTTGTTGCCTAAATACATGCAGGTCAGGTGATTCCACAGGCACTGATTCCCCGTGGGGGACGCTCGGCAGCTGAGGGGTCACCCTGCATGAGGGGGGGGACGGAATTCCGCGCACAAGCAGAGGCTGCTGTTTTATTCTGTCTGGAGCAGGCACGACCCACCCAAGAACCCTGGGGTTGCTGGGGACCCAACATCCGGGGAGGCCAGACAGAAGCAGTGGCTGTAAGTAGGGGAGAGGTCACGCAGACCCGACACCCCAGACTTTGCTCTTTGCTCCCGGGAAAAGCACAAAACAGAGCGATAACGGTCGTCCCGCCCTCCCCCCGCCGCCGCTCGCCATTGGCCCCAGGTCCTGTCTGTCTCCCCCCCGGCGCCCAGTCGCAGCGGGGGCTGGGCTGGGAGCTGCGGCCCGGTATTTCAGCATCCTTTGGGGGTGGAGACGTGGCAAAGGGCGCAGCAGGCGGCGACAGGGACCCGGGAAGGGGCTGCCACAGGCCGGGACATGGATGGGGACATAGGAAAGGTGAGGGGCTATGGGGGGGGGATGAGCCGGGGGGGGGGCGTCCAGGCTAACAGGGCCGCACCACACCTGCGGGAGGACGGCTGGAGAGGGGTGCACTGGAACCCCACAGCCTCCCGGGGACTCCAGGACGGGCTTGATCCAGGCGCCAATCTCTAGAAGTTTTTACATACATCTATATTAACTTTTTTTTCCAGACGGGGTTTCTCTGTGTAGTCCTGGCTGTCCTGGAACTCGCTCTGTAGACCAGGCTGGCCTCGAACTCACAGAGATCCACCTGCCTCTGCCTCCCGAGTGCTGGGATTAAAGGTGTGCGCCACCACCGCCGCCCGGCTATATTAACATTTTTTAATTACAGTGAAATGTGTGCCGCAGCACACTAGCCATATGGATGCCCAGATTTCGTTTGTTTGCTTGTTTTTTGTTTTGAGTCTTGCTCGTGGTAGCCCAAGCTGGTTTGGAACCTGCCATCCTCCTGCCTCAGCCTCCTGAGAACTCACATCATAGCCTCATACACACGCCTCCGTGGTGTTTTAGACTCCTGGCTACCCCGGCCCAACTCTGTCAACACTTTGGGCAGATTTACAGACCAGGAGACCCAGCCCGGGGGCCGAGGGGCCCAGAAGGAGTTGGGGTGCTGTGTGTGAAGGGCGCCGTGTGACCTGCCCCCTCCGTCTCCCCACTTCAGATGGAGTCCCCTGCCTGCGCCATGGGTCCCTTGGACAGCCTGGAACTCCTGGATCTCTTGTTTGACCGGCAGGACGGCGTCCTGAGGAATGTGGAGCTGGCGGAGAGCTGGAGCCACGCCGGGGAGGAGCAGGTGAGGTCCCGTGTGGGCGCTGCCAGCCACAGTGCTGGGGTGGGGGCGCAGGACAGGCCTGTGGCTCTGCTGGCCTCGCCACAGCTGCTCAACCAGCCTGTGTGGCTAGATGTTCCTTCTCACGGGGGTCGGGGGTGGAGGCTCAGAGAGGGCATGACGCACACCCCGAGTCACACAGCCAGCTTCGAACTTAATTCAGATTCAAACTCAGGACTCAGAGGTGCTCACCCGCGTCTGTCTTTCCCTGTTTGTCGGTCCCTAAGGCAGAGAGAGGGTCAGGGAGCTGCCCGGACCCACACAGCAGCCCGACTGAGCATGTGTGTCTCGCTCTCCCCACTTCCCCGCTAGAAGGTTCTGCGGAATTCTGACTCCGATGACTTCCTAAGTTCCATCCTGGGACCTGGAGACTCTGACCCCAGCTCCCCGCCGCTATGGTCCCCGGCTGACAGTGACAGCGGCATCTCTGAGGACCTGCCCTCGGATCCGCAGGACACCCCACCTCGCAGCAGCGGAGCAGCGAACCCCCCCGCCAGGTGTCATCCCAGCCAGCCAGGCAAGGGGCCCTGCCCCTCCTACCTGCCCAGCGCCCCATGCCCCGCGCCTCCAAGGACGCAAGTACTGGAGTCCTCGGTGGCCATCGACCTGGGTGAGCGTGGGACAAGCGAACACCTTGGGGTGGGGGGGGGGGGCACGGTGGGGCCCATTTCACAGATTGGGGTGGCGCCAGCCTCAGTCCTGGACACAAACTCCCCCAGGCGGCTCAGACACCGGGCAGCCAGGGCGCGAGGCCGGAGGGCGGCCTGGACCTCACTTTGTCCAAGTGCGGCTAACCCAGTAGGTGCTCAATAAAAGCACGGGAGATCCCGGAGCCCCTGGCGCAGGCGCGGGTTCTGCCCTGAAGGACAGCTTATCAGAGGCCACCCAGAGATCAATAATGATTTACTTCAGGGACATCGATCCGCACCCCTAGCCAGGAAGAGCCCCACGGGAGATACGGGACACAGGGCTGCCACCGCTAGGCTCCACCCAGACCACGCCCCCAGCCCCTCACTGGGGATTCTGGGCGGGGCTCCACCCAGACCACGCCCCCAGGCCCTCACTGGGGATTCTGGGCGGGGCTCCACCCTGACCACGCCCCTAGCACCTCCCCAGTGAGGGATTCTAGGCGGGGCTCCACCCTGACCACGCCCCCAGCCCCTCACTGGGGATTCTGGGCGGGGCTCCACCCTGACCACGCCCCCAGCCCCTCACTGGGGATTCTGGGCGGGGCTCCACCCTGACCACGCCCCCAAGCTCTGTCTCTGAAGATTTGCAAGCTGCTTATTTCTCCTCGTTACTGATAAAGTCAAAGTTCGGAGAGGTGAAGCTCCTTTCCTAAGGTCACGCAGCTCTGCTCAGTCTGATCAGAGTTTACTGCCACAGTTTCCGTGCTGTTAAAACAGCATGCCTACTGTGTGCAGGCTATCCAGAGGTACAGGCTAGATAGGACACCGGCCGTGCCCCCGTCCTGTGCCCCTGTGTGGCGGCCACTCCTGGCTGTGCTGGCTCTAAGTCCCCTACAACATGCTGCGCCTCTATAACCCCATGGCACAGACCCACTTTCTAAGATGAGTGTGCTGCATCACATAACACAGGGGAAACTGAGGCACAGGATCATGTACCCTCCCATTCAGGCTTTGGTCCCAGCACTCGGGAGGCGGAGGCAGGCAGATCTGTGTTCGAGGCCAGCCTGGGCTACAGAGCGAGTTCCAGGACAGCCAGGGTGACAGACAGACCCCGTCTTAACAGGGAAAGAGGCCTCCATTTTTGAGGCCGACATTAGGGACTTGCTGGGCGCTGAGACTGACGTCCTCTCTGTCCCGTCCCCCCCGGCAGACATGTGGAGCACAGACACACTGTACCCGGAGGAGCAGGCTGGTTCCCCCTCCAGATTCAACCTCACGGTGAAGGAACTGCTGCTGTCCGGCAGCGGCGGGGACTTGGTAGGCATCCCCGCCCCACCCCACTGCTTCAGGTCCTGGATGTCCGGACAGACACACCCCCCGCCCCCATGTCCGCCCTGCACAGTCTGGGACACCGATGCCCAGAGAGGACCTGGGCACACCTCGGCCCCAGACAGTCCTGCAGTGTCCTGTCCGCTCTTCTGGGCTGGCCAACTCTTCAGTAAAGGGAGAGGGGGATGGGGGGCCGTGGGGGAGGGCAGCAGGACCAGCCCTGGGTGCCTGCTGCAGGGAGGCAGCGTTAGGATAGAGGCTGTTGGAAGAAAGCATTCATTTAAGTGTGATGCTGCAGGACCACTGCACCTGCCAATCAATCGATCCGTCCCGCCCCCCAGCCCTGGGCCCCGCCCCCAGCCCTGGGCCCCGCCCCCAGCCCTCTTTTTATTTCTGGGGACAGGGTCTTGCTAAGTTTCCCCAGCAGGTCTTGAACTTGAATCCCCCCTGCCTGGTCGTCCTGGGTGTTCAGATGACAGGCCCTGCTCCCTCCCCACGCCCTGCTCACTTCCTTAGATTCAGAGTCTGTGCATCTCTAATGGACGCCCCCTCGTTTCCACAGCAACAGCATTCCTTGGCTGCCTCCCAGCTGCTGGGTCCCGGGAGTGGGCACTGCCAGGAGCTGGTGCTGACAGAGGACGAGAAGAAGCTGCTGGCTAAAGAAGGGGTGACCCTCCCCACCCAGCTGCCTCTCACCAAGGTGTGTGGGGCTGGATCTGCGGCATGTGACTAGCTCAGCTCTTATTCCCCTGCCTCCACCGCCAGAGTGGGGCAGGTGCGCACTCCCAAGCCTGGGGCGTGTGGCCCTGTGGATGGAACCACTGTGCAGCCCTGGCTGTCCTGGAGCTCGCTCTGGGCTGGCCTCGAACTCACAGAGATCCGCCTGCCTCCGCCTTGCAAATATTTACTGTTTTTCCCCGGCCTGCCATTCACACTGATGCTGTTCCCGGGCATCGCCACCAGGTGGGGCTGTGGCCCGAGCCGAGGCCACGATGGCGACGGCACATTTTCTCAGACTGGGGTCTTCACTCGGGTGCAGCCCGAAAGCGTGGAGCCCTGGAGTATTCTAGGGATGGAGCAGGACTGTAGGGGAGGGTGCGGCTCGGTGGGCAGATCGCTCCGTTCCCAGTACCGCAGAAACCAGGCAGGGCACCCAGGAGCGGGAGGCGGGAGTTCCAGGCCATCCTCGGCTACATGTGAGTTAGGGGCTAGCCTGGGCAAACACAGAGATCACGGGTTGGGTGTGGGGTTGGGGACAGCAGAGGTTGACACAGCGCGTCGTGTCCCCCGTCCCCGCTCCGCAGTATGAGGAAAGAGTCCTGAAAAAAGTCCGCAGGAAGATCCGGAATAAACAGTCGGCTCAGGAGAGCAGGAAGAAGAAGAAGGAGTACATCGACGGTCTGGAGAACCGGTGAGCGGGCTGGCCGCACACTCCGAAGGGAAACTGAGGCAGAGATGGTCAAGTTTTACAGCTCAACCACACTGGGGTGGACACGATCCGATGTCTCTCCCCACTAATGCGGAGTCCAATGAGCACCGACGGGTGCGTGGATTTGTGTGTGTGGACACCGCACACCGCACACCCACCCACCGCACACCCGCACACCCGCACACCCAATCACCGCACACCCGCACACCACACACCCGCACACCACACACCGCACACCTGCACACCCGCACACCCACCCACCGCACACCTGCACACCCGCACACCCGCACACCCACCCACCGCACACCTGCACACCCGTACACCCGCACACCTGCACACCCACCCACCGCACACCCGCACACCCGCACACCGCACACCCACCCACCGCACACCCGCACACCGCACACCCACCCACCGCACACCCGCACACCGCACACCGCACACCCGCACACCCGCACACCCACCCACCGCACACCCGCACACCCGCACACCCACACACCCGCACACCCACCCACCGCACACCCGCACACCCGCACACCCACCCACCGCACACCCGCACACCCGCACACCGCACACCCGCACACCCGCACACCCACCCACCGCACACCCGCACACCCGCACACCCACACACCCCGCACACCCGCACACCCCGCACACCGCACACCCGCACACCTGCACACCCACCCACCGCACCCACCGCACACCCGCACACCCGCACACCCACCCACCGCACACCCGCCACACCTGCACAAAACGCACACCCACCCACCGCACACCCGTACACCCACCCACCGCACACCTGCACACCGCACACCCACCCACCGCACACCCGCACACCCGCACACCCGTACACCTGCACACCGCACACCCACCCACCGCACACCCACCCACCGCACACCCGTACACCTGCACACCGCACACCCACCCACCGCACACCCGACACACCCGCACACCCGTACACCTGCACACCGCACACCCACCCACCGCACACCCACCCACCGCACACCCGCACACCGCACACCCACCCACCCACCGCACACCCGCACACCCGCACACCCGTACACCGCACCCACCCACCGCACAGCCGCACACCCACCCACCGCACACCCACCCACCGCACACCCGTACACCTGCACACCGCACACCCACCCACCGCACACCCGCACACCCGCACACCGCACCCACCGCACACAGCACCCACCGCACCCACCGCACACCCGCATACCCACCCACCGCACACCCACCCACCGCACACCCGCACACCCCGCACACCTGCACACCCCGCCCACCGCACCCACCGCACACCGCACCCACCGCACCCACACCGCACCCACCGCACACCCCACCCACCGCACCCACCGCACACCCACACACCGCACACCCGTACACCCGCACACCCGCACACCCACCCCACCGCACACCCGCACACCCACCCACCGCACACCCGCCAGCACACCCGCACACCCACCCACCCCCACACCCGCACACCCACCCACCCCACACCCGCACACCAGCACACCCACCCACCTCACACCCGCACACCCGCACACCCACCCACCCCCACACCCGCACACCAGCACACCCACCCACCTCACACCCGCACACCCGCACACCCACCCACCCCACACCCGCACACCAGCACATCCGCACAACCCACCCACCGCATACCTGCACACCTGCACACCCGCACACCCGCACACCCGTGCAGAGCGGCTCTCTGCCTCTGGAGGGGGGTTTGTGTGAGTCAAACCCGGGTCGGTCAGGCTTGGAGACAGTGGCAGGCAGCTCTGAGTCCCACGGGGACCTGGCGCTGGGGAAGGATAGGGCTGCATGTGGCCTGCTCGGCTCTGCAGGGTCAGGGCGACACCCCGGCAGATCTCTCCCCTCAGTCCCCCTCCTCATCACCCCTCCTCATCACCCCTCCTCATCCCCCCACTCCTCAGCCCCCTCCTCATCCCCCTCCTCAGCCCCCTCCTCACCCCCTCCTCACCCCCCTCCTCAGCCCCCCTCCTCACCCCCCTCCTCATCCCCCTTCTCACCCCCCCTCCTCACCCCCCTCCTCATCCCCCTCCTCACCCCCCTCCTCAGCCCCCCTCCTCACCCCCCTCCTCAGCCCCCTCCTCAGCCCCCTCCTCAGCCCCCTCCTCATCCCCCTCCTCATCCCCTCCTCATCCCCCCTCCTCACCCCCTCCTCATCCCCCTCCTCACCCCCTCCTCATCCCCCCCTCCTCAGCCCCCTCCTCAGCCCCCTCCTCAGCCCCCTCCTCACCCCCCCTCCTCAGCCCCCTCCTCACCCCCCCCTCCTCAGCCCCCTCCTCAGCCCCCTCCTCAGCCCCCTCCTCAGCCCCCTCCTCACCCCCCTCCTCAGCCCCCTCCTCATCCCCCTCCTCATCCCCCCCCTCACCCCCCTCCTCACCCCCCTCCTCATCCCCCTCCTCAGCCCCCTCCTCAGCCCCCTCCTCAGCCCCCCCTCACCCCCCTCCTCAGCCCCCTCCTCAGCCCCCTCCTCAGACCCCTCCTCACCCCCCTCCTCACCCCCCTCCTCAGCCCCCTCCTCACCCCCCTCCTCAGCCCCCTCCTCAGCCCCCTCCTCAGCCCCCTCCTCATCCCCCTCCTCACCCCCCTCCTCATCCCCCTCCTCACCCCCCTCCTCATCCCCCCCTCCTCAGCCCCCTCCTCAGCCCCCTCCTCAGCCCCCTCCTCAGCCCCCTCCTCACCCCCCTCCTCATCCCCCTCCTCATCCCCCTCCTCATCCCCCTCCTCATCCCCCTCCTCATCCCCCTCCTCACCCCCCCTCCTCAGCCCCCTCCTCAGCCCCCTCCTCACCCTCCTCCTCAGCCCCCTCCTCATCCCCCCTCCTCATCCCCCCACTCCTCACCCCCCTCCTCATCCCCCCCCTCACCCCCCTCCTCATCACCCCTCCTCACCCCCCTCCTCAGCCCCCTCCTCAGCCCCCCCTCCTCACCCCTCTCCTCACCCCCCTCCTCACCCCCCTCCTCATCCCCCTCCTCAGCCCCCCCTCCTCATCCCCCCTTCTCATCCCCCCACTCCTCATCCCCCTCCTCAGCCCCCCCTCCTCATCCCCCTCCTCACCCCCCTCCTCACCCCCCTCCTCACCCCCTCCTCAGGCTGCAGGAACACAGGCTGTTGGCCCTGAGGACCCGAGGTCACCCCTTCCGTTCACGGAAGCCGGTGTGGGGCTCATGCTATGCCAGCACTCCAGACACTGAGGCAGGGGATTCTTGGGGCTCACGGCTACAACGTTTACTGCTCTCTCATGAGGACCCATGGTTGACTGACGCATCGGGCGGCTCACGGCCGCTGTCACCCCAGGTCCACGGAACCTCCATTGATGTGCACACAGAGAGATAAAAAATAATAAATACCTGGCACAGGGCTGGAGGGTCGATCCCAGCACTGGAAAGGCAGAGGCAGGAGGATCTCTGTGATCTCCGGCCAGACCGGGCTGTATAAAGAGAGACACTGTCTCAGCAACAATAATAATATGAAATATTTTAAAACAGAAAGTGGAGAGAGCCTGGTGATGATGCGCGCTCTCGCTCTCTCTCTCTCTCTCTCTCTCTCTCTTTCTTTTTTTTTTTTGGTTTTTCGAGACAGGGTTTCTCTGTGTAGCTTTGCACCTTTCCTGGAACTCACTCTGTAGCCCAGGCTGGCCTCGAACTCACAGAGATCCGCCTGGCTCTGCCTCCCGAGTGCTGGGATTAAAGGCGTGTGCCGCCACCGCCCAACTGATGGTCTCTTAAAAAAGAGTGGCGAGAGATCGAAGGAGACATTCAGGGTCCCCTTCCAGTGTCCACAGGCATGCACACCCCGGACACACAAGTGACACACACATCCTGGCCTGTTACAGAGGCATTGTGGCCTCGGCTGCCATTTGCCCTGTGTTCTCAGTCGCTGGGTCCCCGTGTGTAAAGCAGGAAGTGTCCGTGGGGGTGGCGGGTGACAGGCACGTTCTCAGGGTCCTTGTCTTCCCAGGATGTCAGCATGTACTGCCCAGAACCAGGAGCTGCAGAGGAAGGTCTTGCATTTAGAAAAGCAAAATTTGTGAGTGTGTGTTGAGATGCCCGGGGGGGGGGGGGGGGGTGCGGTTCTCCCTAGGGTTTGCCCAGGGAGGGTCTTGAAGGACAAAACTCTGGCACAGTGGCTGTTAAGAGAACAAGAAATGAGACCTTTGTCTACCAAGGAGGGGAATTTTATTTGGGACTTTGATGGGTGTGTAAGAGTTGGCTAGAGAGGAATTGGCATATACAAAGTCCTCTGGGATGAGCAAGAACCAGCTACAGACATATCCGTGGAAACAATGTTCTTGGTACAGAGGGCAAAGCCTGGGCAAAGGCCCTGGGGCAGGACAGAGTCTGCTGTGTGGCAGGATTGGGGGACTGAGGGCCAGAGAGGCAGGAGGGAGGCAGGGAGGGCGTCTTAGAAGGGGTGAAGTTAGTACTCCAAAGAGGCTGGGGGATTCCAGAGAGGGCCAGGAAGCAAGGAGGCCCCGAGGGCTCACCTCGGATGTCCTCTCCCGGCAAGGTCTCTCCTGGAGCAGCTGAAGCACCTGCAGGCCCTTGTGGTCCAGTCAACCAGCAAATCCGCCCACACCGGCACCTGCATTGCTGTGAGTCCCCCCCGCAGGCACTCCCGGGGTCCCCAGGACTGGGGTGGGGTTGCTCGGCCTTAGTCCGATGGGTAGCGGGGGAAGCGAGTGTCTTAGGAGCGGGGCCGTGGAGCCTGCCACGGTGGGACAACCATGGAGTTCCGGGTCAGCCTGGGCTACAGAGTCAGGCGCTGTCTCAGTACACCACAGGCCCATCTAGAGGAAATAAAACGAAAAGCCCACCCACCCCCGCTAGTGGGACCTGCTCCCCTGCCTGTGAGTTCAGGAGGATGGGGTGACCCCGCCCCGTGTCTGGCAGGTCCTTCTGCTGTCCTTTGTGCTGATCGTCCTCCCCTCCATCAGCCCTTTCGACTCCAACAAGGCCGACAGCCCTGGAGACTTCGTGCCAGTACGAGGTGGGTGGTCCCAGCCTTGCGCCCCGGGTGAGGGCGGGGCTCAGCAGGCCGCGCTGGCCTGGCCTCCATCCCCAGCACCGCGGAAATCGGGTGCGGTGGTGCAGGCTCGTCCCCCCGGAGGTGGAGGCAGGGGGATCAGTCCAGGGTTATTCTAGGCTACCCAGGACAGCCTGGGCTACGAGACCCCTGACAAAAATATCAACAAATAAGCACACACACACCCCAAAACCAAAAGCCCATGTCAGGGGGCTGGGGGGCACATAGGTCGCTTGCTACCAAGCTGACGACCTGAGCTCAATGCCCAAGTCCACAAAATGGAAGAATGGAAGCATTCGAAACAGCCCTCAGACCCACGCGGGGGGTGCTGTGGCACCCCACAACCACAGTGCACACAATGCAACACAGTCCCCACTGCGTCCTGCCCACCTGGGGCAGGGGAGGCCCCCAAAGCCTCCGTGGTCTCCTCTGACTCCACGATTCTGTCCAGTGTTTTCCAGAACCCTCCACAACCACGCTGCATCCCGCGTGGCTCCCGACGTCGCCCCAGGCTCCGAGGTCCCAGGACCCTGGCCAGACGCTGGCACAACCCACAAAGGCTCTCCTTCCGGCGGCCTCGGCGCAGACTGGGGCAATTTTATGGAAATACCAATGCTGAGCAACTCCACAGGAGAGCTAGACAACTCCACCCTGGTGCTGGTCAATGCCACGGAGGACCTGGGCCGGGCCACCCTGCTGGACTGGGTGGCTTTGGAATCGCTGCTTAGCCCGGGCCGGGTGGGGCTGGAGATGCCAGGGGTGGAGATGTGGCTGTCCTGGCTACCAAGGTGGCTGAGGGTCCGTCTGGTGCAGGGTGCTCTGGAGGTGCTGTGACAGCCGCAGACCCAGATTCACAGACAACCCTAGGGACTGACGGCGCCTCCTCCAGAAGCTGACCCTGCATATCCAGTGGAGGGGTGCAGGCAGGCCTGAGTACAGAGGCCCTGGTGTAGGACAAGAACTAGACGCCCTTACCTACACAGACCCCGACAGACAGACACACTTCCACCTGAGCCCTGACCCCCACCCCATGGAGCCTTCCCTATCCCGTGACCACTGGGAAGATGCAGGGCCTCGGGGACCGGGTTCTCCAACACCGGGGTATGGACTTTGGAGTGGGCCCAGCCCACAAATGCCCATCTCCTTTTTTTCTTTGAGAGACAGGGTCTGGATGACAGAGGCAGGCCTCGAACTCACAGAGATCCTTCTGCCTCTGCCTCCTGAGTGCTGAGGTTAAAGGTGTGCGCCACCACCGCCCAGCTAAGCACCCCCCTTTTCTAAGACTGTTGTTTGTGACTGTCAATAAAGTATTTTGACAATACTGGGGCTGTGACTCAGTGGGTACACACCTGTCATCCCAGCACTTGGGGGGCACCAGCAGGTGGATTTCTGTGAGTTTGAGGCCAGCCTGCTCTACAGTGAGACCATGTTTCCAAAAACAAAAGAGTTCAAGGTCATCTTTGAGTCCTCGGGGAGTTTGAGACCAGCCTGAGCTACACTAGACCCTGTCCACACACACACACACACACACACACACACACACACACACACACACACACACACACACACACACACACACACACACGGTATCTTGAGTGTAAGTGGCAAGGTGTTAACTCAGAGGGTGGGGCTCTGGCAGGCCGCCTGGGATGGGCCTTGACTGGCCTCCCAGACCTAGGTGAGTTCAGCACCTTGGAGAGTGGCAGGGAGGCCGGAGGACTCTGCATCTGTCAGGGCCGGGCACCCACCTCCCCAGGGTCTTGGTCCACTCTGCTGCTTTAAGAGGCCTCTCTCTCTCCGCCTGGCTGGAACTCGGAAGTCCGTCCCTCCCCCGCCCCCCAGTGCTGGGATGAAAGGTCCGGCTGCCGCATTCCATATGCTCTTCCCTTTTTGGGTACATCCATTAAGTGCCAGATGAGTCTGCTCAAGGCCCCTGCCCACCGTCACCTCATCCCCTTGGACATGTGCCCCAGGGTCTTGATCTGACCCCGTCTGAGAGTGGCAGCCATCCTTCCTTTTTAAAGCATTCGTGTGCCTGTGCCCTGTGTGAGCAGGAGCCCTCGGAGGTGAGGGAGCCCTCGGAGGTGAGGGGCCACGGGACTCCCTGGACCAGTAGTGACAGGCGGTCCTGATGCCTGAGTCCAAGTCTGCCAAGACAAAGTGCTCTAACCACTGAGCCCCTGTCCAGTACCCCTTCCTTCCTGTGCGCCTGTGTGTAGATACGTGACTACAGCCCCCAAGCAGGCCGGAAGAGGGTGTTGACACACACACCCCACCCCAGAACTGGAGTTGTAGGCGGCCATGAGCCATCATGTGGGTGCTGGAAATCTAACCAGGGTTTCGGGCCAGAGCAGCGAGTGCTCTAACCACTCAGCCACCCCTCCAGCCCTGACCTGTCTTCTGAGACTGACTGGGGCTCATCGATTCGCCTAGGCTGGCTGACCAGGGAGCCCCAGGCATCCCCCACCCCGTGCAGACATAACAAGGGCACTCTGTGAGCAAAGTATTACTGACTGAGCCACTGGGTCAGAACCCACAGGAGCCACACTGGAACTGCCCATGCCCCTGCCTCGGTGGCGGCCTCCTAGACGCCTCCATGACAGGCATGTATCACTGTGCCTGAAGAGGGTGTCTTTGGACAGTGGATTACATAGTTTGGGATCTTGTGTGAAATGCGGATTGGAGTTGATCGCATTGGCTTCCTTTTGCCGTGGATACTAGCTTTCCTGGTTGTGCGTCTGTACTGTCTGCTGTTCCGGCAAGTCGGAGGAGGCCAGCCTGGGCTACACAAGGGCCTGTCTTTTTCTTTAAATGCAGATTTAATGGTGGTTAGGGGTTGCAATACTGCACACAGCCAGCAGGTGGCAGACCCTCACCAAGTCTTCCTGCAGCCGCCCCCGGAAAGGTCCAGAAGCTGGTTGTTGAGAACAGACACAATGACCCTGAGCGACACACTGGGCAGGTGACCCTGGCACCCTCCCTTAGCACCCTCCAACAGCTGGACTGTCATAGGACCCGAGAATGTCACAGCCCAGGGCACTGGGGACGTGTGGGGCGGAGCAGTAGACAGGGAGGGGCGGGCAGGGGCCTCTATCAAGTTTAATGGCTGCATCACAGAAAACAGTGTCCATCACCAGGTGCTGGGGAGGGGCTAGTGCAAGACGGAGGCCACCAGGGCGGCCTGAGGCCAGGCCCTGAGGACGGGGACCTTGAGCCGGGGCATGGCGAGGATGGAACACTGCCCCAGCTCATCCACAGGCCCGAGGGCTGCTGAGGCCGCCCCGCCTGGGCTAGGCTAAGGCACAGGGCGGCGGGCTGGTTTGCGGTCAGCAGGCGGGCGGCTCGCTGCCCTCCACCTGCAGGCCCTTGCTCAGGAGGAAGGCGTCCTGCTTGGGGTCACGGCCTAGGAACCGCTTCAGCATGGCGCTGGCATCCTCAGAGCCCCCTGGCCTCAGGATGCTGGTCCGGTAATCCATGCCAACCTGGGGGCAACAGGGATCAGGGTCAAAGGGGGTGGGGCTGGCAGCGGGGGTTACATACACCGAGGGGAGGCCCTGTAGACCTGGGGTCAGCGTCTTCGCGCATGCGCAGAGGCAGGCCCCAGTTGCCTAGCTGGGAGCCTCGTGCAGCGCGGTGCTATCCTTGGCTCCCGACATTGCTGGCGGAAGGCCCAGGGCAGCGCACTGGGACTCACCTTGGGGCTCAGCACACCCTCTTGTTTGAAGCGCGTGTGGAACATGTCCATGGAGTAGACCTCGCTCCACAGGTAGCCATAGTACTGCGCGTCGTAGCCGCCGGCGAGGTGGCCAAAGGTGGCTGGCATGTTGGTCCCTGGGCAGACACAATGGGGTGCAGGTTGCAGTGGCCCCCAGGGAAGGGCGGACTGGGCGGGGCCAGTGTGGGGCACGTGGCGACTGTCCTGGGTTCTGAGGGTGTGCATGATGTCCCCGTGTGCCCCCTGGGCGAGGCCCATGACAGGCAGCCTAGGGAGGGTGAGCATGGGTAAAGGACGCGGGCAGAGTGAGGCGGGTGTGGTGGCTTGTGTCTCCCGCAGCCCCTGGGGCGCCCCCACGCTGCCTGCGGCTCTCTGGGGGTTGGGGAAGGCCTCTGAGCAGCTACCTGGCGTGGCCGGCACCCCGAGGATCTCTTGACAGAGCCGGGCATACTCCTCAGCCGGGTCGGCATCTGTCTGTGTGTGCAGGGCCTGGTCCACCTTGGCCAGGACGATCTGCCGAAGGTTGAAGAGACCTTGGGGGGAGGTCAGAGGTCAGCCAGCAGGAAGTGCCACTAAGCTTCCCATCCGGCTGAGTGCCTATGGCCAAGGGTGGCATGGCCTCACCTGCGTTGGCCTGGCGTGATTTGATGAGCTTCTCCAGCAGGTCCTGAGGGGCTGGGCTGCCCGTTCGGTAGTGCTGGGACATGCGCGTCAGTGGCTCCTTCTCCCACACCCAGTTCTCCAGCATCTGGGACGGCGCCTCCACGAAGTCACGCTCCACATGGGTCCCACTGAACATGGCGAACTCCGCCTACCCAGGGCACAAGCGGGTACAAGCCTTAGGGCATGCTGGTGCCCAGGCCACACATCTGGCCTAGGCCCCTCTGCCGTCCCAGCAGCTGTCAGCGCACCGGGCTCCTGCACACCGGACGCCACCAGCCGCAGAGGCTGGGCCCCCCACATCTCCGGGTCCCCAGGCCTCACAGTGAGGTTCACGAGGCCTTGGCTCTGCTCCAGCCTCCGATCTATGCACACTGCACACAACAGCCCAGTGCTGGGAGAGGCTGGGCTGAACTGTACCCCCAAAGCCATGTTGGGAGGTGTGGGCGAGATGGCTGACTGGAGGGCGTGGGGACCACCGCAGGCCACCATCACACCAGACACGGAGCAGGAGGGAAGGGACAGGTCAGGGACGTGGCTCAGTGGCTAAGGGAGCTTGCTGTCAAGCCCAGGTTCGAACCCCAAGACTCAAATGGTAGGCGAGGATCAACCGTCCTCTGGTCTGCGCATGTAAGTCACGGCACACAAGTGCACACACCCCTCACGCGAAAACAAGCAAATGCAATGAAGACCCTTTCCGCGGAGCAGAGGGCCCAGGCCCGCCTGGGCCAGGACGTGGTGAATGCGCCAAGCCAACGCCGCCGGCGCTTGTCCATGGCATTGGCCCAGCCACGCGCTGCACCCCAGGGGCCCCAGGCCGCTCACCTGTGAGCAGAGCTGGTGCATGACATGGCCGAACTCATGGAAGTAGGTCTCCACTTCGTCATGCTGCAGCAGGGACGGCGCGTCGGGCGTGGGCTTGGTGAAGTTGGCCACCATGGCCGCGATGGCCAGCTGTCGGCTTCCATCCTGTCGCAGGCAGCCCGGCTGCAGGCCGAAGCAGGCCGCGTGGCCGTACTTCCCTTCCCTGAGGAGTGAGCCGGGGTCAGAGCGGAGCCGAGGGACACCCAGGCACCCAGAGCCGGCGCCCGTCAGTGGCTACGGGACCCGGAGGAGCCACACTTGCCCACAGCAGGAGCCGCGCTGCCCGGGCCTCCTGCTCTCTATCCCCTTGCAGACAGGGTGAGCGAGGGTGACCCCGGCGTCCCGGCAGGTCCCCCCCGGCGTCCCGGCAGGTCCCCGTGCCCACCTGGGGTACAGGTCGAGGTAGAACTTGCCGACCTCCTCTCCAGAGGCGGCGTCACGCACTGAGTACAGACGCACGTCCTCGTGCCAGGCGGCGGCCCCGTCCTCCAGCATGAACGTCAGCCCCAGCAGCTCCTGGTAGATGGCCAGCAGCCCACGCGTGACCACCTGCATCGGGAAGTACTCCTTCAGCAGGTTCTGGTCCACACGGTAGCGCGTCTCCTCCACCTGGTTCATGTAGTAGCGCATGTCCCACGCGTGGATGCGCCCGTCGAAAGGCAGCCCCCGCTTGGCGCACTCCGCCTCCTTCAGCTCCAGGATCACCGCGCGCTCCTGCTCACCCAGCGGCTTCAGCTTCTGTGCCAGTTCATCTGCAGAGGTGCCACCGTCACCCCCGCTGCCCAGGAGGGGTGTGTCACCGCCCACGTGACACGAGGTCCCCACCACCATCCACTGCGCCCCAGAAGGGCAAGCCCGCGTGGGGGGCTGGACGCAGGATGTGGGCTCTACCCCAGGCCTGACATATGGTGAGTGAAAACAGTGATCCTCCGGGCTGAGGGCGGGACGGGGAAGGGCGGGGCGGCTACCTAAGAAGGTGGCTACTGTTTGGCTGGTCTTGGCCATGTTCATCTCCAGGACGTAGTCAGCATGTGTACGGAACCCCAGAAGGCTGGACTTCTGCGCCCGCAAGGACACCAGCTCCTTCAGGATGGCACAGTTCTCCTGCAGGGATACAGGCAGCCGGGGGACTCCATCTCTGCACCGTCCAGACAAGACCCCGGGTGCAGAGAGAGGCGAGGGCTGGCTGTCCTGGGACTGGTCTTAGGCTCCACAAACCTGATCACAGAGAAAGCGGACCTGCCACCAAGATGGCTTAACAGACCACGGGACAGTCGCCCACTCCATTTGGTCACCATGAAGGCATGGCAGGGCTGCTCAGAACAATGAAGGCAGCACCGTGTCTGGGGAGGGGGCGGAGCACAGGACGGACTGCCAGGGCACAGCCCAGGGCAGCGCTGCCCCAGCATCACCCGGCCCTGGCCACCCAGCCCGCAGCACTACAGCACCTCAACCCACCCAGGAGGCAGGGGGCCTGCTGGAGGTAGTACCAGCTACATATTGGAGCCCTTGGGAGGTCAGGGGAGATTTCGGGGTGGAGTTCTGAGGACTCCAATCTGTTAGGTGATGGTAACAATCCCTCCCCAGCCCATGGCCCGGATTCTGAGGCCCATGCTTTATGGTCAGGGCATTATAGAAGTCAGGTGCCCACTTCAAACTGCAGCTTCTGGGGGTGGGGAACCCCGGCTCCGGTCACGCCAACGGAAGTGGTGACAGGCACCTCCGTTCCCTGCCCTGTCCCACTGCAGCTCGGGTCCCTGACCTGCGAGTCCCTGGCCGGCAGGGCACCTCTGGGAGAGCCGCCCGGCCTCAGCTCAGGAGCTAACTGCAGACTGCCTGCCTGCACAAGGCCGCCAGGTGTCCTCATGACAGTGAGCACCTGAGCACAGGCCCACAGTGGGCAGCTGTGGAGGGGGCCGGGGGACAGTGGCAGGGACAGCTGGAGCCGCCCACCTCCCTGCAGCGGCAGTTGAAGGCCTGCTCCACCAGACGCCGCGTCTCAGGCACGTGGCACTTCTTCAGCAGCGGGAAGTAATGCGGGTACTTGAGGGTGACCTTCAGCTTGCCATCCTCCGTCTTCTCCAGCGAGTTCAGGAAGTCCTCGGGGAGCCCGCCTGTGGATGCAGCAGGTGCTGCTCAAGACGGAGCCCTGGAGCCAGGCCAGTAACCCTAACCCCTGAACCCGTGGGGAACCTCCCAGAGAGGCAGGGCCATCACAGCCACGGGGTGGAAGCCCAGACACCACACGTAGGTGCTAGTCCTCCAATGTCCGAGGCCTGGGCCGAGTCACCACCCCTTATCCGGGGCTACAACCCACGCTGTGTGGCGGGGTGCTGTGTGTGGGGTTCTGGACAACTGCTAACAGCACCCGGCTAGGACGGTCCCAGCTGCGCCACCTCAGGGCTCCTGCTCTGGATAGGATCTGGGCCAGCAGAACCCAGTTCTTGCCTCCCAGGGAAGGATGCTGCCATTGTCCTTGGCCAGCTGTGAGGACACCCTCCCCCACGGCGTGCTCACCCAGCTCTCCCCCCCATGGTGTGCTCACCCAGCTCCCCCCCACACAGCACACTCACCCAGCTCCTCTCGTGTGAAGGGCAGGAAGGTGGTGTCCTCGTTCAAGTTCTTGTTGAAATCAATACACAGCAGGCTGAGCTTCTTCTTGATGCCCTTGATCTTCTGCAGAGACAGCAGGGTGAGGACACTGGCCTTCCCTGTCCCTCCAGGCCG
This sequence comes from Peromyscus californicus insignis, assembly GCF_007827085.1. Taxonomy (NCBI): domain Eukaryota; kingdom Metazoa; phylum Chordata; class Mammalia; order Rodentia; family Cricetidae; genus Peromyscus; species Peromyscus californicus. Next base: position 53,858,966 of record NW_026294492.1, read on the forward strand.
CCCTTCCCAAAACCACCCAGCAAAGGACAGGAGGAGCTGGGGGCTGACATGCCCTCCGCCACTCCCCGGGGCACCTCTGGACTCATGTGCTCTCCCCCAGGCCTCCCACTGGGAAGGATCCTCAGCCTGCAGCCTGAGCTCTGGTGACAGAGGGTCACACCTCTGTCTGCTAAGGCCAGGTCCAGGGTTTAACTAGGAATCCACTCAGGGACGTGCTGTCAAATGGACAGGGGTGACAACCATGGCTGGGGGCTGTCACAGGCCAGCAGCAGAGGCCCTCTGCCTGTCGGCACAGGAGCAGCATGGCTCCAGGAACCCCAGCACAGCCTCCAGGGGTTCCCAGGGCCTACGTGGGATCTGGAAGCAACCAGGAGACTCCAGGCACTTCCTGCTTCTCAAAGCCACCTGGCCAGTGAGTGCTCGGTGGAACAGGGACCAGGCATGGGTGCGAGGCAGGGAACACCAGGAATCCCTGCTCCAACAGGGCCACCTCTCCACCCTTGCCCCACCCTACAAGAACTGGGCCTTCAGTGACCACGGTGACTCTGCGGAGGGACCCAGCTGAGCCGGACCCCGCTTCCCTTAGCCTGCCGGGTGTCCGCCTCAGCAGGAGGGCATCTTTATTAAGTAAAGGTCCCGGGCTCTGATGCAGTGGCCTCTGGGGTATGGGTGACCCCGCGGGGATGGGCACACTCCCAGAACGGAGGCTGGTTCGTACAGTGTAAGCGCCACCTGTCACGCCCCTGCAGAGCCAGCTGAGGTCTCTGCCATGCCCGGTGCATGACACCCCATCTCTGCACACACCAGGGTCTTCAAGCCAGCCCTGGAAGGCATGCATGGGTGCTGTGGGATGGTCTGTATGTCAAGTGTGTTGCTGATTGGTCAATAAATAAATCACTGATTGGTCCGTGGCCAGGCAGGAAGTGTAGGCGGGACAAGGAGGAGAATAAAGCTGGGAAGTGGAAGGCTGAGTCAGAGAGACAGCCAGCCGCCACGATGACAAACAGCATGTGAAGATGCCAGTAAGCCATGAGCCATGTGGCAAGGTATAGATTAATGGAAATGGATTAATTTAAGCTATAAGAACAGTTAGCAAGAAGCCTGCCACGGCCATACAGTTTGTAACCAATATAAGTCTCTGTGTTTACTTGGTTGGGTCTGAGTGGCTGTGGGACTGGCAGGTGAGAGAGATTTGTCCTGACTGTGGGCCAGGCAGGAAAACTCTAGCTACACATGGGGACCCGTATTTCAGGCCCAGCAGAGCTGACTCAGCCAAGCACCGGGGCCGAAGTGGGGCGGCTGCATCACGCTCTGGGTAGTGGCTCTGCTTCCCTAGGCTCAGGCCCCAGGCAGAGGACAGTGTCATCAGGCCTTGACCGGAGCGTTCAGGACAGGGCACACCCACCTCTTGCGTGTCCTGGGGTAGGTGGAGCCCGTTCCTCCGGCCCAGCTTGATCAGCCGCTCCAGGTAGCGAGCTGCCTCGGGCCGCAGGGAATCCTTCGGGATTTTCTCCTGGAAGACGCCATCAAGAGCTCAAATCAAACACTGGGCAATTGCTCAGGGAAGTGTGTCCCTTCTCTGCTCTCACGGCAGGGGCAGGGGCACCCATACGGCGGCTTGTAACACACACACACACACACACACACGCACGCACGCACGCACACACACGCACACCCCGTGACTCCAGCTCCAGGAGACACAGTGCTCCCTGCCGGCCTCCACAGCAGCAGCACACGTGAACACAGCCACCCAGACAGAAAAACACACACATAATGAGAACACAAATAAACCCACACACTGACATGAGACAGGGCTCTGAGGGTAAAGGATTGCAGCCAAGCCCGAGTTCAAGCCGTGTGGGAGGAGAGATGTGCTTCCAGAGGCTTCCCATCCCCAGGAAAGAGGGAAATGTTAAAACCTGGTTACACAGCCAGGCACAGGGCCAACCAGAGACCCGACTCTCGGAGACGGAGGACCCTGGTCCCCAGTCAGCACGGGCCACAGAGAAACATCCCCATCCATTAACACAACGGACTCCCCAACCTCGACCACAGGCTGCCTCAGGTGTGGCCATGGTGCTCCCGTGTGCACAAAGGCACCAACCTGTGCTGTGAACGGTGGCGGGAACCCTAGCCAGCACTTCCTTTTTCTTCTTTGGGTGGTGGGGTGGGACCCAGGAGGACAGGCAGTCTGCCCCCAGCCAGGCCCCAGACCCCACTGGGGGACTCTAGGCAGGGCTCTTCCATTGAGGACTCCAACCCTCTATTTATTCAACAGGGGCTCATGCAGCCCAGGCTGGCTTTGAACTCAGTTTGGAATGAAGGACAAGCCTTAAACTCCTGGTCTCTTGTGTCTACGCACTGAGTGCTTGGATGCCATGCACCATGACACCGTATTCTATCCCAAGTGGCCCTGGCTGGCCTCGAACTCCTGCTGCCTCAGGCTGCAACGACAGGCCTGGGTCACACACACGCGGCCCTGCGTCACTCTCATAGCCGTGTGATAATTACAGGTACTTTAGATTTATTTTTTTATTTGTTTTTTGGAGACAGGGTTTCTCTGTGTAGCTCTGCACCTTTCCTGAAACTCACTCTGTAGCCCAGGCTGGCCTCAAACTCACAGAGATCCGCCTGGCTCTGCCTCCCGAGTGCTGGGATTAAAGGCGTGCGCCGCCACCGCCTGAATTACAGGTACTTTAACAACAACCCTGACCACAGTGAAGGCCGCAGCAGGCTGTGACTTCACAGTTCACACAGTGCCTGGCCTTGACAGGGTAGCGGATCTGGTCACATCCCACAAGGCGGCTCGCGTGGCTGCCGTGAGCCATGTGCCGGTGCAGAGCCGGCCGCCCTGTGCCCGCGGCCCCCGGCCCCCCTGTGCCCGCGGCCCCCAGCCCCCCTGTGCCCGCGGCCCCCGGCCCCCCTGTGCCCGCGGCCCCCCCACACCTGCAGCCACACGACTCTCTGGTAGACGTCCTGCCTCATGCTCATCTCCACATCGAACTCTGAGAGCTTCTTGTCGGCCTCTGTGCTGGCTGTGCGGATCTCCTTGGACGGGGACACGTGCTGGGGGAAGTCCAGGATGTTCCTCTGTACTGAGGGTGACATATGGGGACAAGGTAAGAGGAGCAGGCCCGCCAGCAGCTTCCGCGGAGATGCCTCTGCATGCGCGAGGCTCAGGCACTGGGACAGAGGGGGGGCGCTGTCACCCTCAGCCTTGGGGACGGCACAGCGGAGACTCGGGACAATAAAGCAGACACCAGGACACACTCAGGCACGCTAACGGGACAACGGTTCCACGGCTGACCCGCTCACGGGAGTGGTGCTTACACCTGCCATCGGCGCCCTGGAGGCTGAGGCAGGGGCATGCCTGAATTTGGGACCATACAAGCGTGAACGTTACGACACTTGCCCTGTGACCCAGTCCCCTCCCCACACATGAAGCGGCGAGGAACAAAGCCCAGGTCACTATCAAATCTCGTGCACGTGGGACACTGAGACCCACAACAGCCAAAGGTAGGGGCTCCCAGTTCCCACGCACACGCTGGAGTATCACACGGCCCCGAACAGGAGTGAGCCTCTGACACTCACACCACAGCACCAGTCAGAGACCCAGACACAAAGGTCACAGGGCACGGGACTCCACGACAGGAAACATCCACAGACAGAAGGCGGATGTGCAGGTGTGCAGGATGGGAATGGGATGGCGTGATGGCTGAGGGGCGGAGGCTCACTCTGGGTGCTGATGGCCCCGTATGTTTAGTCACACTTGGGTGACGCTGGCCAGTGGAGGAAGGGCCCAGAAGACCGGAGGCCTGAGAGGGGAGCACAAAGGATATGACCTCCATGCAGAGTTCACGGGCGTGAAGTGAGGAGCTGCGAGGGGGCAGCCCAGAACCACTTGTTTCTGTTCTGTTTGGAACAAGCTCTTGCTGTAGCCCAGGTGAGTCCTGAACTTGTGGTAATCCTCCTGCCTCAGGCTGTCAAGTGCTGAGGTGTGAGCCACCACACTGGGCGGGAGGAAGAGGTGCGGGGGAGGCTGGCAGGGATAGCAAAGGATTTGTGATACAGTAACGCCACACCAAGGGAAGGGGTCACCAGGGGTCACCACTGGGCAAGATTCCCACCTGAGACCAGAGGAAGTGGACACTGCTTGACGCATGAGGGGAAACTGAGGCCGGGGACTGAAGCCAGGACAGGTGAGGGAGCGGAAGTCAGCTGCATCCGAGGGGTGTGTAAGGCCGCCGCTGTGGGGCAGCCACAGGATGCTGGTCCCAGGCCCATCTGGACCACACCCGGGGATGCAGGCGGAGAGCCCCTGCTGGACCTGAGGCAGAGCGGCCTCCGTGGCCTGAACATGCCTCTCCTGCCCATTTCCAGAGAGGGGCTTGGGACACAGTGGCCCCGGACTGGGCAGCTTGGACCTCGGGTCTAGTGGGTCTGAGGAGGAAGCTGCCATCATGCTGGATGGCAACAGGCACATGTAGCATCGTGTTAGAGACAGAGCGGAGGCGGGGGGACACGAGGATACGAAACGGGGTGCTGTGAGCAGCCCAAGTTGGCACCGATGGCCAGACATGAAAACCTGCATGCAGATGATCACCCCAGCAGCAGGAATGCTGCTCCAGCCACAGGAAGGAGACGCCCGGTTGAGTGTGTGGAGGTGTGCCCTATGCGATGCCAAGGCAGCAGGACAACCAGGACTTAGACCTGTCTGGCAGGCACAGGGGGGACTCAGAATAAAGGCGAGTGAGCTGGCACAGTGGGCAATGGTGTGTGTCAGCATGCCCAACAGCCCCAGTGTGATCCACTCGGTGGAAGAAGAACGGACAAATGTAAGCTGTGTCCGTCCCCCTCCCCCATACACACGAACACTGAGACACACCTGTCACCCCAGCATGCAGGAGGCTGAGGCAGGAGGACTGCAAATTTGAGGCCAGCCTGGGCTACACAGTAAGATCTTGTCTCAGAAAACAAAGGAACCAGGGGGTGACTCCGTGGTTAGCACATTGGCTGCTCCTGCAGAGGACCCGGGTTTGGTTCCCAGGTCCCCCGCATGGCAGCTCACAACCATCTGTGACTCCAGCTCCAGGGGACCCGACACCCCCTTCTGGCCTCAGTGGGCACTGCACACACGGGTGCATAGACACACACACAGGCAACATACTCATACACAAAAATTAAAATACGTTGGTTGCTTGTATGTATTTTTGTTTCTTCTTCTGTTTACTAGACAGGGTCTTGCTATGTAGATGAGGCTAGCCTCAAACTCAGAGATCCACCTGAGTCTGACTCCCAACTGCTGGAATTAAGGAGTATGTGCCACAAACACTGGCCTAAAAATAAACACATCCTTAAAAGAAAGAAAACAAACTTAGACAAAGTCTGTTTGGCAGCTCAGGTAGGAGCTGACACCCAGTGCCTCAGAAGCCACAAGGGACTTGGTTTCAGAGCTGACACCTGAGCTGTGTCCTTAAGCCCACGCTGCTGCAGGGAGGCGGGGGAGGGCAGCAGGCTGCTTCCACCGGCCCAGTGGGACAGGCCTGTCCACTGTCACACCCGCCTTCAGTGGCAGGCCCCCCTGCCGGCTCCCACCCATCACTGGCCTCTCCAGACGCGAGGGACCGACTGGGCTCACCCGTGTAAGTCACCTCCACATCCGCCAGCGCCTTCAGTGTGGTCTCATAGGACACATCCTCGAAGTCCTGGGCGCCCACGCGGTCGTACACACACTTGGTCTGCTCGATGAGCTGCTTGGTCAGGGCCTGGATCTGCTGTGCACTCAGGTCCCAGCGTAGATGATTCACCGTGGAGCATGGCGACGCTGCGTCCACGACGTCCCCAGCACAGGCTGCAGGAAAGAGAAGGGTGGGATCATAAGCAGGAGGCCCAGGGGCTTGTGGGAAGCACTGAGTCTGTACCGGGAAGAGCCTGTCCACCATCTTCCTCAAGGGATCTGCTCAAGTAGCGATGTCATGAGCAGGGAGTATGTGCAGGCCAGGGACAGAGCCCTGACCACGCCCCAGCCCCTCACTGGGGGGTTCTAGGTGGGGACAATACTGCTGAGGGATCCTACTGCTTTGGCAAACGCCATCCTAGAAATTAAAGCACAGGTTCTGGCCAGCTGCACCCTTTCAAGGTCTTGAGAGGCCAGCCCTGAGGGATTTCCAGAAGTCTGTCTTTCGACTGGTCCCCTGTCCTCCACACCATGTTGGCACCACACAGCCATCCAGCAGCATGTCATTCAGGATTAGGTGTGGTCCTCCACACCCCCGGCGTTGCCGAGGTGTAATTAAGGCCATTGCTGCCCACATCGGGCCTCACGGACAAAGGCAGGTGTGGAAGCAGAGTTAGCAGGCGGAAAGGGCCCTGAAGACGGGGTGGGAAGGGACAGGAAAGGGCACTGCCCACCAGGAGGGTGTTTCACAAAGATGGACTGGGTGGGGTACGGGTGCCTGTTCTCAAAGCACTCGGGAGGCTGAAGCAGGAGGATTCCACATTTGAGGCCCAAACAGAGAATACAGGGCAACCATTTTTCTCATAAATAAAAACAAAAACAGGGATGGGGGCTGTGGCTCAGTGGGTAAGCACGCACCCGTGTGCACAATGCCTTCATCCCAGCACTCGGGAAGCTGAGGCAAGCCAGAGTTCAAGGTCATCCATGACTACATATCAATGAGGCCAGCCTGGGGTACATGGACCCTGTCTCAAAATCGAAACCATGGCTGGGTATAGTGGTGCACACCTTTAGTCCCAGCACTTGGAAGGCAAAGGCAGGTGGATCTCTGTGAATTCAAGGCCAGCCTGGGGTACAGAGCAAGTTCCAGGACAGCCAGGGCTACATAGAAAAACCATCTCAAAATCAAAAAGTAGGTTGGGCAGCGATCGAGTAAAATACTGTGTCAACCCATCCTCCACACACCCACATGTGTGCGCACACCCACACAGAAATGAAGGGCTTTAGAAGTGAGGGCAGGGCCTGCTGTGAGAACAGGGAGAGTCCTAAAATTCTGGAGAAGCCATGATTTCAACATCTTTCTGTAAACATTTGGATTACTGTCTCCACTTTAGGTCATCTTCGAGCTCCTGAGGCAAGAGTAATACTAATTATTCCTATCCCCATGACCACAACTGGGGGACAATCCGCAGGTGTGAGAAAATGCAAGGAGGTGGCACACACCGGGCCACTTTCTAAGACACCGGACCCAAGTCACAGCGCTTTTTTTCTTCCCACTGGTGCTAGGTGGGGAACCCAGGACCTGCACACACGCTGGCCACATCCCCAGCCCTCTTCACTGTTTAAGACAGGACCTTGCCAAGTTGCCAAGGCTGGATCCGTTCTTTTCTGGATTAAGCAAATCCAGGAATTGTCCAGGTGGCTAAGCCAGGTGAAGGTGCTTGCTGCCAACCCTGAGGACCCGAGTTTGATCCCCGCCCGGAGGTGGAAAGGGAACGGACTCACAAGCTGTCTTCTGACCTACACACACACACACACACACACACACACACACACACACACACACACACACTCAATAATGCTAAGAAAATAAAACTTAAACTTTTTGCGCTGTCCACACCTGACACTGGGATCCCTGCCCTCATCCTCCCCAGGGCCTGGGAGAGAAAGGTGGGTCTCCCAACGGGCCTGCACCCTTGTTCCCCCGCATCAAGAAGCTTGGGCCGCAGAGGGGCTCAGGGGGGAAGGGCGCTTGCTGCTCTTCGGAGGACCCGAGCTTGGTTCCCAGCACCCCTAAAAGGCCGCTCCCAACCACCTGTAACGAAATCCAGGTACAGAGGCTCCGCCACACTTGTGGCCTTCGGGGGTGCTGCACCTATGTGCACGTACCCACACGCAGACACACGCGCACACACACACACACGATAAATCCTTAAATAAGAAAAAAGGACCGAATTGGAGGTGCTCCCCTGACCTCACGGGAGGGTACACGGTCCCGGCACCCCGGCTCCCACGCCACCGTCCCCACGCAGCCCTCCGGAATACCCCGCGCCTTCACTCCACGTGTGGGTTTTGCTCACCGCCCGGCTGGCAGTCCACCTCACTCTGGTGAGCACGAGGAAAGTTTTTATCTTTTGAAATCCCGTCTGCCAGGCGGGTGAAGTCATGGGAAAGTTGGTCCATTCATTTTGCAGCCGCGGGGGCCGGGGGGGAGGGGGAGGTGCGCGCGCCCGGGGCCTGGGCGAGGGGCGGCCAGTACCTGCGGGGGGCTTCATGGCGGCGGGCTGCGCGCGCGCGGACGGCCCCGCTCCGGTCCTCCGCCTGGGCCGCCGGGTCTCGTCGGGAGCTCGCCGGCCTCGGCCCGCTGCGCCGCCGCCGCTCGCAGACTCAGGCGCCCGACGCCCGCGCGCTCTGGGCACGCTAGGAAGGCGCATGCGCGCCCAGGCAGGCGGGCCTCGGGAGGGCGCATGCGCGCGCGCGGCCCCACCAGTCCGGCGCCGGGCGGCTGTTCCGGCGTCTCCTGGAGGCCGTCCGGGCCGGCGGTGCGTTCTGCGCATGCGCTGCAGACCATCGAGCCCGTGATTGGCGGTCCGTAGGCGGGTGGGCGGGACCGTGGAGCCGCCGGGATGCTGTTTCTATGGAAACCTAACACCCTTTCTCCGGTGTCCGCGCAGACCGTGTGCGTTTGCCCTTGGCCTGCTCGTTCCTTTCACTTCTTTTCGGTCTCCAGCTCGTGTAGCCCAGACTGGCCTCGTCCTGGCCATGTAGCCAAGGATGACCTTGAACCCCAGATCCTCTGGCCTCCACCTTCTGAGTTCTGGGATGACAGGAGCGTGCCACCATGCCTGGCTTCTTCTCTGTCTTTCTTTTTTTCTCCCGTGCTGAGTGTGATAGCACACACCTGCAATTCCAGCGCTAGCTAAGTAGAAGCGGGCCAACCTGCAACCTGCAGGGGGTAGCCTGGGCTACATACCCTTGGGGGGGGTGGGGATCAAAGCTTAAATGAATCGTCCCTGGTGATACGTCAGTGTCTTTTCGTGGTGCTGTGGTAACAGAGGGAACTGGGGCGCTGGAGCCCACTGGACTCGCAGCTCCAGGGGTCCTGACGTCCTCACCTCCGCAGGCACTGCGTGCACGTGGCGCGCATGCACACAAACAAACAGTAGGTTAGGGAGGCAGAGGCAGGCAGATCTCTGAGTTCGAGGACAGCCTGGTCTATGGGGCAAGTTCCAGGACAGCCAGGGCTATACAGAAAAACCCTGTCTCGAATAAGCAAGAAAAAGAAAAGTAGTTTAAAGCAGAAAATTCATTTTAATTCACAACTCACACCACAGGCCCTGGGGAAATTAAGTTATTAGGAGCTTGAAGCAGTAGGTCACAGCACGTCCACGGCCTGGAAATGGCAGCGCCTGCATGCTAGTCATCCGCTCGCTTTCTCGATTTTACACAGGGTCCCTGCCCAAGGCGTGGGCTGTCCAGTCTTTCTCAGTGATGTCATCAAGAAAATCCCCCCCAGGAAGGCACAGGGGCCACCTCCGCAGGGACTCAGATCCAACCAGATTGACGGGTTACACTGATCATCATGGGTACCTACAAAAGGAAGAAAGAAAACAATGCCATCCTGCAGCTGTGTAGGTAGATCTGCAGGCCCCGGCACCCACAAAGGGCAACAGGAGGGCAAGACAGGCGGTCCTGGAGCAAGGCTGAGGTTACACCAGCAGAATCTGCAGGCTCTGGCTCTAAGTGAGGGTGTAGCAGGAATCTTAAAAGTTCTTATTAATAAAATCAAACCTGAGGCCAGTTATTGGGGTGAATGCTGGAAGATCAGAGAACCAGAACAAGCCACAGCTACCTCACCTCACATCGCCAGTTTCTCAGCTGATCCTGTTTCCTCAGACTGGAAGCCTCTGAGTCCTCATCCAGAATGAATCTCAGCTGAACTGCTGCTCGAAAGCCTGAATGCTTAACCAGACAGAAGCTTCTAGTTTCTGGTCTTCACGCCTTATATATCTTTCTACTTTCTGCCATCACTCCCTGGGATTAAAGGCTCACTTCTTGGGTTTAAAGGTGTGTGTCACCATGCCTGGCTGTTTCCAATGTGGCCTTGAACTCACAGAGACCCAGAGGGATTTCTAACTCTGGAATGCTAGGATTAAAGGTGTGAGTGCCACCATTTTCTAGCCTTTGTATCTAGTGGCTGTTCTGTCTCTGACCCCAGATAAGTTTATTAGGGTGCACAATATTTTGGGTAACACAATACCACCACATGAGAGTGTTTTTTGTTTTGTTTTGGTTTTTTGGTTTTTGAGACAGGGTTTCTCTGTGTAGCTTTATGCCTTTCCTGGAACTCACTCTGTAGCCCAGACTGGCCTCGAACTCACAAAGATCCACCTGCCTCTGCCTCCTGAGTGCTGGGATTAAAGGCGTGCGCCACCACCGTCCGGTCAGTGAGGGATTTTTTTAAAAAATTATCTTTATTTTATGTGTATGGTGTTTCACCTGGGTGTGTGTATGTACATCGCAGGCATGTGTGGTGCCCCTAGAGAACAGAAGCGTTACAGACAGTTATGAAGCACCATGTAGGTGCTAAGAATTGAACCAGGGTCCTCTGGAAAAGCAGCCAGTGCTCTTAAGCACTGAGCCATCTCTTCAGACCCTAAGTGGGAGTGATACAGAGTGGAGAGCGAACTCCACCTCGGGCTGCCACGTACATGTTACACGTGCTTCAACACACAGGGTGCATTCAATGCACACACAACACAGGACCAATGTGAACACCGGCTGACAAGGGGCCCTTGGAAGCGGGTTGGGGGCCCTTGGAAGGGCTTGTGGGAGTCAGTCCTCTCCCATCAACATGTGGGTCCTGGGAACCGAACTCGGACTCGGTGGCAAGTGCTTTTATCCTCCCAGCCAAGGCGCCTTGGCGACCCTGATGTGTGAGCACGAATGTGTGTGGCCGCGCGCGCATGAGCGTGTGCCTGCGTGTGTGCGTGCATGTGCGTGAGTTCGTGCGCGAGTGTGTGTGAGCGTGGGTGTACATGTGTGTACGCGCATGTGAGTGCGTGCGTGTGTATGTGTGTGAGTGTGTGTATTTGTGGATCTGGTATTTTGTCCGCTGCACCACCACCTGCGTGCAGTACTCATAGAAGCCAGAAGAGGGCGCCTGGAATTGGAGTAAACATTCGGCTGTGAGCCCCCTTGCGGGTGACTTGTACCGGGTCCTCGGGAAGACCAGCCAGTGCTCCTCACTACACCTGCTGCGTCTTTATGTGTGTGTGTGGTGTGTGTGTGTGTGTGTGTGTGTGTGTGTGTGTGTGTGTGTGTGTGTGTGTGTGTGTGTGTGTGTTTGAGGCAGGGTCCATCTCCAGAGTGTTGCAGGCATGCACTTCCACACCTGGTGTCTGCAGCTCTGGAATGGAGCCCAGGGTTTCGTATGTGCTGGGCCAGGGCTCGACCCACTGAGCCCCTATCCGAGGTCATCACAGCAACTTCAGCACTGATGGTCGGGTTCTGTATCACACTGGGAAGTTCTCACCCCTCCTGGTTTTCTCTGTGCATGTGTGGGGGTGGCATTTGAGATGTGGTCTCACTCAGTAGCACAGGCTCACAGATCCAGCCTCGGCCTTCCCCTGTGCGCATATGAGCCTCAGTGCAGGCCTTCTCCCCATTGCTTGAGAGTTTTCATCCTAATCTGTCCTCATGTCTGCTGTTTCCCTGTGTGTGTCTTTTTTCTTTCCTTTCGGATTTCCCCACTTGTCAGCTGTGAGGAATCAGTGCCACACCGTCACCGTCCACAGCCTGAGGAGGCCCTCTCATCTTTCGGGACTTGGCTACAGACTACACAGAGATTCACAACTTGGGAGTTCATGTAGCAGAGTTGGGTGTGGTGAGGTGATGTGATATGGACCATCGTGGGGGGAGTCTAGGCGGGGTGTGAAGCCGTCCACGTCACACCCACAGTCTAGGCAGGGTGTGAAGCCGTCCACATCACACCCACAGTCTAGGCAGGGTGTGAAGCCGTCCACGTCACACCCACAGTCTAGGCAGGGTGTGAAGCCGTCCACGTCACACCCACAGTCTAGGCAGGGTGTGAAGCCATCCACGTCACACCCACAGTCTAGGCGGGGTGTGAAGCCATCCACGTCACACCCACAGTCTAGGCGGGGTGTGAAGCCATCCACATCACACCCACAGTCTAGGCCAGGTGTGAAGCCATCCATGTCACACCCACAGTCTAGGCAGGAAAGGAGGCCGTCCACATCACACCCCCACTCAAGAGCAGAAAGATATCTTCCCTTGCGTGTTTCCCCTCAGCCCCCTTCCTCCTTTTATTTTGGTATTCACTCCCACTTCCTAGGGAATGTTGCCACCCATAGTTCTAGCAGGTTTCTCAGACCACCAGCCCCCAAATCATGACACAGAGACTCATCATTAGTTACTAATGCTCAACCTAGGTTAGACTTGTCCCACTAGCTCTTATAACGTATTTTAACCTGTTTCTCTTCATCTACGTTTTGCCTCAGGCCTTTTACCTTTCATTCTGTATGTCCTACTCTGTGTCTGGCTGGCCCCAGCATCTCCATCTCCCTCTCTCTCTCTCTCTTCCTACTTATTCTCTCTGCCCGCCAGCCCTGCATATCCCTCTGCTAGGTCAATCAGGTGCCTTAGGCAGGCAAGGTAATACAGCAACACATTTTTACATAAACAGATGCAACGTATCTTTACATTATTAAACAGATGCAGCATAAGCGAATGTAACACATCTGTACCTAGTTAAAGTAATAGTCCACAACACAGATCACTTAGTTTTAATCAAGACAGTTTCCCACAGATAGGCTCCCAAGCCAAGATGATCTAGATGATTCATGGAGACTCTTACTTTTTTGTGTGTGTTTTTTTTCGAGACAGGGTTTCTCTGTGTAGCCCTGGCTGTCTTGTGATTCACTCTGTAGACCAGGCTGGCCTGGAACTCACAGAGATCCGCCTGCCTCTGCCTCCCGAGTGCTGGGATTAAAGGCATGTGTCACCACCGCCCGGCTTCATGGAGACTAGCTAAGTGATTCTAGGTTGTGTGAAGTTGACAGTTAAAACTAATCTGATGAGGGGAAATCAGAAGTCACCGAAGGGCAAAGGGGGCTAGTTAAGTTTGTATCCTTTCCCTGTAAATGGAGCTTTTGGTGAGATTCCTAGAAAATATTATGTTTTCAGTCTGGAAGGAAGAAAAGCCTTAAACAGCTGTTAGTTGCCTGGGAATTCTCTGCTAAAGATGACTTCAGCTGGATGTGTAGGTGACAGGGTCCTCTCTGAAGTCCCTCCAAGGTGCCTGGCTTTTCTATCCTGCCTTACCACACACTTCAAATCTCTAACCAACCTAGGACACTCAGTTTGGAAATCATAACCACACCACATTGATGCTGGTGGGTGTGTACATAGGGGGAATGGCAGAAACCTGACATTGCACACAGTACTTGGAGGCTGATGCAGGGGGATTACCATACTTTTTTTTTTTATTTTTGTTCTTTTGCTCTTTGAGACAGAGTTTCTCTGTGTAGCTTGTTGCCTGTCCTGGATCTCACTCCGTAGACCAGGCTGGCCTCGAACTCACAGAGATCCACCTGGCTCTGCGTCTCGAGTGCTGGGATTAAAGACACGGTCACTACTCATGGGGTACTACCCATGGGGACTGTGATGCTTTCAGGCTAGCCTGGGCTACACAGTGAAATAAAGAGGGGAGATAGCTCAAGAGTTAGGCGTTGAGTTATACATGCAAGCTGGGTGGGGTGGCGCACGCCTTTGATCCCAGCACTCGGGGGGCAGAGGCGGGCGGATCTCGGGGTTCGAGACCAGCCTGGTCTACAGAGTGAGACCCTGTCTCGAAAACCTAAAATTTAAACAGAAGTCCGTACATTTCTTGCAGAGGGCTTGGACAGCTCACAGCTCGAGCTCGGCGGGGGTCCGGCGCTGTGGTGTCCGCAGACCCCGCACTCCGTGCACACACCCACACACAGACACACGTACAGTTAAAAACTGAAGACAGATCCTTAAAAAGGCATCAAATACAGAACGAAAGGGCTGAAGCAGCCCGCTCAGTGGTTAAGAGCGCTGGTTGACTCTCCACAGAGTGGGATATGCCTGTCCTCCTCCGGCCTTTCCGAGGGGATCGGGAGTTCAAGGCCCGTCTGCGCGGGTGAGACTGTCGGAAAAAAAAAAAAGACAAGTCAACAAAACGGAAAAGCACAGCAACAGTTAGCAGCTCGCACCCGGGGCCGGGACGCAGGGAGCCGCACCACGTGACCCGCCCCGGACCACGTGCTCCGCCACCGCCCGCCCAGCCGCGAGCCGGGCCCTCCTGCGACCCGTCAGGCTGACTTCCGGCCTTCCGGCGGCCTCCGAGGTCAGTGTCTCCGACGACCCGGTAGTGCCCGCCTCCCTGCGACGTCACTTCCGCGCCGCGGCTTGGCCGGCACTCAGGCGCACGCGCAGAAGCAGACCACGGAGGCCGTGGGTTCCTTCTGCGCAGGCGTCCTGGGCCGGAGGGCGGGGCCTGTCCGCGCCGCGGTGCGCAGGCGCAGCCGTCGGTGGGTCGGGGCTTCGGTCGGCTGAGAGGTGAGTCGGGGGTCTCCGCGGTGCCCCGAGGGCGGTGGGGGCCGGCGGCCCGGGGTGCGCGGCGCTCGGGAGCCTCCGAGGCGAAGCTGGCTCGGGGCCCGCACGTCTGCGCCCCGCCGGTCACGTGAGCGGGCGGCAGAGCGGGGAAACTGAGTCAGGCGGCGTCCCCCGTGGCTCTTCCTCCGGAAGAGGCCGGCGTCTGGGTGTGGGAGGTCCCCCCGCACCCCCGGGGTCCCCCCGGGGTCCCCTCGGGTCTGAGGTGTCATCCCAGCTTCGCCGCTCACCACCCTGCTGACCTTGCTCAGCCTGTTACCCGCTCAGAGCCTCAGTTTACCCCCTGTGTACAGTGGGCATCGTCTCCACTCTCCGTCCCAACGGTGTTGGTGCTTGTCGGGCGCCAGGGTAGGCAAGGATGTGGGTGAAGGGCAGAGGCCCGCCTGTCTGCCTGCTGTGCACACTAGGGCAGGTCGCTTGCCCTCTCTGAGCAGCTGTAAGGCAGGTGTGCTGGCACCGCAAGTGTGCCAGCACTGTGGAGGCTGAGGCAGGAGGATCGACTTGAGTTCCATGCCAGCCAGGACTGTATACTTTGATGAAAAAAACAAAACAAAACAACAACAACCAAAAACCAAAAAGGCCCTAAACAGCAGCCCAGCTCTTTGGTCCGTACCCTACAAGCCGGTATTGCCTTTGGGAGGGTGAGGCAGTTGGATGACTGGGAGTTCAGGCCCAGCCTGGGCTACCGAAGAAGTTACGTGG
Organism: Peromyscus californicus insignis; assembly: GCF_007827085.1. NCBI lineage: Eukaryota > Metazoa > Chordata > Mammalia > Rodentia > Cricetidae > Peromyscus > Peromyscus californicus. The sequence continues at coordinate 53,874,285 of NW_026294492.1, forward strand.
ACCCCAACGTGAGGTCAGTTGACTTTAGTTTGTTGAGACGGCGTCTATGTATTCCTGGCTGGCCTCGAACTCAGTGTGTAGACGAGGCTGGCCTCCGACCAGCGCACCCGGCATCATAATTAACTTTGGAAAGGATGTTACCATAGGCAGTAGGTTAGTTGTAAACGGGGGTTGCTGGCTGTCATCCCAGATGTGGGAGGCTGAGGCAGGAGGATCTCTGAGTTCGAGGCCAGCCTGGTCTGCAGAGCGAGTTCCAGGACGGCCGGGGCTGCACAGAGAAACCCTGTCTCCACGAACAAACAAGGAAATGAAATGGCAGCGGCAAACCAAGCAAGTCGACTGAAGGTGTCACTGTCTCTGTCCGTCACCTGGAGGGTAGGTGACTGTCCCCGAGTTTCCTGTCAGCCTTGGTAGCGGGGCTGGGAGGACACGGGGTCCCACCGGTTCATCTGCTTTGGTCTGTTCCCGTCTCCGGTGATCTGTTTGACTGATTTTAACTTTCCCTGGCTGTTCTTGTCCCCGGAACCCTGGACAGTGTTTGGGGACACTTGTGCGTGCTGTGACTGAAGGGACTTCTGACTTCTGACACTGAGTGGCGGTCAAGGCATGGTGTCCAGAATGAACGATGCTCCTGTAGGGGTGGGGAAACAGCTCCATGAGTGAAGTGTTTGGTGCAAGGATCTGAGTTCGATTCCTTGCCTGCCCATGTAAAAAGCCACAAGCGGTGGTAGCTCTTGTAATCTCAGTGCAGGGGCCAGAGATAGGTGGGTCCTAGACCCTCTGCATAGCCAGCCTTGCCTTGTCTTCAGCCTGGTGTCCCAGGGCCAGACACTGTTTCTTTTCTTTTTGGTTTTTTTTGAGACAGGGTTTCTCTGTGCAGCCCTGACTGTCCTGGATCTCGCTTTGTACACCAGGCTGGCCTCGAACTCACAGAGATCTGCCTGCCTCTGCCTCCGAAGTGCTGGTGTTAAAGGCAAGTGCCACTGCCACCACCACCCAGTTAGTTTCTAAAAAATGAGGTAGCACCTGGAAGGAGGACACCTAGGTTGATGGTGTGTGAACACACTCACACACACAAATGCAGGACTGCGCCAGTAGTGAAGCACGCCTATAATGCCAGCACTCAGGAGGCTGACCCTGAAGGGGTTGCCTTAAATCTGAGGCTGGCCTGGGCACACAGTGAGCTCTAGTGTTAAAACGAAACTCTAGCCCAGTGAATCCTCATCATCGAGGCCTCTGTGCAGATTATGTGGTCCCAAGATTGTGTGTGCACCCAGTTTTGTGGGGTAAAGGATTGCCCGTGGGCTCTGCACCCTGGAGCCGCTGTCCATGGTCCCGGCTTCTGCTTCGTGGCTGGGCATCATCTCCAGTGAGCTATTCCATCTCAGGGCTTCCTGTGTGTGGGTGAGCACTGCCCACCGAGACCCAGGCTTGTGGCCAAGCTCAGAAGTTGCCACACTGACCTGGCTTGTGAACTTATTGGTAGGAGTGGGGATGGAGACAGGCAGAGACATAGTCTGTAGCCTAGGCTAGCTTTTTTTTTTTTAATTAATTTATTTATTTTATGTGTGAGTGCTCTGTCTGCAGGTACGCCTTTCTACATGTACACCTTTATGCCAGAAGAGGGCATCAGATCCCACTGTAGATGGTTGTGAGCTACCATGTGGTTGCTGGGAATTGAACTCGGGACCTCTGGAGGAGCAGTCAGGGCTCTTAACTGCTGAGCCATCTCTCCAGCCCCCAGGCTAGCTTTATACTCTGGCAATTGTCCTGCTACAGCCTCTCATATGCTGGGCTGACGGCTTGAGGCTCAGGCCTGTCTGGAGTTGGAGGACAAGCCTTGCCTGTCCAGAGCGTTCCCAATGATCCCTGAAGTGTGCGCTGCACATGTTAGGTTAGTTGGGTGCCCCGAAAGTTCTGATTGTGCCAAGGACTGAAGCCAAGCATTATCATAGCACTTCCTGGCAGAGAGCTGGTCACCTCTGGCCCACACCACACACCAGCCACCCTGTGAGAGCCCTGCTCTGTCTTCTTGGTCCTCATTTTTATATTTGAAAGGAGTTCATATAGACCAGGCTGCCCTCAGACTGTAGAGCTGAGGATGACCTTGAACTCCTGATCCTTGTGCCTTCACCTCCCAAGTGCTGGGATGATGGGTGTGTGCCACCATGCTCTACTCTGTTTGTTTTTCATTTTTTAAAGAGTTGTTCTTGATTGTACATACGTGTGGCTGTGTGCACGTGCATGCAGTGCCCCTGGAGGCCAGAAGAGGGCGTCGGCTCCTGGAGCTGGAGTGACAGGCGGGTGTGATTGGCTCATCTAGGTGCAGGGAACTGACCCTCTACAACAGTAGAGAGTGCCCTTAAGCAGTGAATGTCTCTACCCTTGCATTGTCTTCCGAGGGTGAAGCCCAGCTGGCTTTGAACTCACACCGCCTCCTGCATTAATCTCCAGAATGCCGGGATCACAGCCCTGGCTCTGTTGTGTTTCTATAAGGAAACCAGTGGCCCAAAAAGGGGGCCGTGCTCCTCAAGAGACTGGATCACATGGCTTGGAGACTGGCCCTCTCAGCTTGCCACGTGCTGCCCGTCCACCGTGGTGTGGATGCTGCCTGGAGTTTGCGCCCAGGAGGCACTCTAGGGTACATAGCCCGAGATGAGGCCTGAGGCTGCCTCAGATTTGGGAGCAGGGTAGGACTTGGAGATAGAGACTGAAAGCTTTTATCTGGTGTGGGGGAGGGGCCCCCTTGAGTTTCAGGAGTTTGGAGTAGTCCCCCACCCCTTTCCCCACAGCCGGTGTGCATGCAGGGTTTGCCAGGGAGCCGGCGAGGGCCTTCATGTGTGCTGTGACATCTGCTTGCCCTGCAGACAGATACGGGCTGTGGTCTGGGGAGCTGCTGTGGGGGGGCTGCATTTAGCATGGGGGGAGGCTGGGCAGGGCCGGGGGGGCTCACTGCTGTGGGAGGGCTGCATTTAGCACGGGGGGAGGCTGGGCAGGGCCGGGGGGGCTCACTGCTGTGGGGGGCTGCATTTAGCATGGGGGGAGGCTCACTGCTTCCTTCACCGTATTTGTCCTGGACGTGGGTATAGGGGAGGAGAGACGCTTGTGAGCTCTGCTCTGCTGGGTTTGGGTTGGTCTTATTTCACTTTGAGACAGGGTCTTACTGTGCAGCCTTAGCTGGTCTGGGACTTGCTATGTAGACGAGGCTGGCCGCAGGGCTTTTCCAGTCTTCTTCCCTTGAGACAGGGTACCCCTGACCCTGGAACTAGGTTGGTGGCCACAAGACCCAGCCATCTTTCTGTCTCCACTCATGCCCTGGCACTAGGGTTACCCACACACATGACGAGAAGCAGCCATTAGGTGGGTGCTGGGAATCTGAACTCAGGGCCTTCCTTACTCAGCAGGTGCTGTTGCCCATGCAGCCACCCTCGGTTTGGGTTTTGATTCTGAGATGAAGGTGTGAGCAGGTATGGCGATGCACACCCACCGTGTTAGCTAGTGAGCTGGGTCTGGTGATATGTTGGGGGGGGGCATTTGAGGCGAGGGATGGTGAATCTGAGGCTGCATGCCACACTGTGCCTCAGAAGGAAAGGGCAGTATAGAGAGGTGTTGGGCTGCTCACCCAGGAGCACCCTGGGACTTTGTCCTGTTTCCCGCCCCCGCCCCCCATCCCGTGCTCTGCAGACCAGACTGAGCCTGGGTGGTGGGCAGCTGCTCTCAAAGTCCACACTGTTCTGGGAGAATAGGCCTTTGAGAGCCTCCTCCCTCAGCCAGAGCCTTCCCGAACCATTTGTGCCTGGGGTGTGAGAAGTGGAGCCTCACGGCTGCAGAGGGGGGTCAGTGGCTGCCACATGCTGGACAGCCGGGGGAGGGAATTCGTGGCCTAAGCATCATTGATTCACAGCTGGGTGAGTGATGAGAGCCGCGTGAGCCATGACGAGAACAGGCAGCCGTCACTGAGGGACTGTGGCCGGCATGATGTCTCCTCCTGGTGGTGACAGTACCTGCTCAGCTCTTTTCTAGTCCAGGCATACCAAGTGTCACGGAGGACAGATGTTCTCTGCGGGGTGATCCTGGTCCCCACCTACTCCACCCGTCCTGGTCACACAGCTCTGGAGGAAGGATGGGAGACAGCTCGGCCTGGAGCAGGCAGGCTGTTCGCCTGTGTGTGGGGTATGTGACCACACGTGCTCTCTCGTGCAGAGGCCCCACACCACGTCCTCCACACCACGTCCTCCTCAGTGACTCTCTACCTGCCAGTGAACTCCAGAGATCCCCGTCCCTACCCCAGCGCCGGTTACAGCGCGTCACAATGCCTAGCTTTTACATGGGTGACGGGATTTGAACTCGGGTCCTTGTGTTTGCAGAGCAGTAAGCACTGCACACACTGCCATCCCCCAGCCGTGGTCTTACAGTGCCGTATGTGTGTGGGTGCCGTGGTGTTATTGCAGACATGGAGGTGGAGGACAGCTCAGGAGTCTGTGTGGAACCCGGGATGGAATTCAGTTTGCCGCTCTTGACAAGCTCCCTTACTCACTAAGCCATCTTATTGCCCCCGGTTCTATTTTTATTCAATTATTTGTCTTTGTATTTTATATTTTTTGTTTTTTCAAGACAAGGTTTCTCTGTGTAGCCCTGGCTGTCCTGGAACTCACTCTGTAGCCCAGGCTGGCCTCGAACTCACAGAGATCCGCCTGGCTCTGCCTCCCGAGTGCTGGGATTAAAGGCGTGCGCCACCACCTTATTTGTTTAATGAGTCAGAGTCTCACCATCGCCCAGGCCAGCTTAGAACTTGCTCTCCTCCTGCCTCAGCCTCCAGAGTGAGGATGAGAAGTGGCTTCACCGTGTCTGGCAGGCGGGCCTGGAGTGGATGTGTGGAGACCAGGCTTCCCTTTGGGACAAGCTGGAGGTCCTGCTCGGCCTCCGGCTTCTGGGGTGCACAACCTACCGCCGTGGTTGGTCCCTGGCTTGCGTCCCTGGCGGCCCGTTTGTCCTTACAGTGGGAGGTCTGGGCCAGCTGTGTTAACAGCGCGTTCTCCCCTGCTGCTGGTGGGGGGATGGACGGAGCTTCCTCTTGGAGTCCCAGAGCCTGGGTGGCTCCTTCTGAGAGGGATAGCTGTTGCAGGCCTACTTCATCTTTGTCTTCACACGGTGGTCCCCTGTGGGGGTCACAAATACATTCATCGTGTTAATGTTTTGAGAATAGGGCCCCAGGCTTTGAACATGCTGGGCAAGAACTTGGGACTGCGCGGTACCCCCTGACCTTGTGTATTTGTGTCTGGCTAGCTAGCCAGCCAGCAGAGGGTATCATATCCCTGGGGCTGGAGCTACAGGTGCTGTGGGTACTGGGAACTGAAGTGTGACTGAGCCCTCTCCTCGCCCCGTATTTATTTACTTATCTTGAGGCAGGGTCTCCCTGTGTGGCTATGGCTGGCCTCGAACTCACAGAGATCCGCCTGCCTCTGCCTCCCAGGTACTGGGAATAAAGGCGTGCATCACCACTTTCAATCCCAGCCCTCAGTCTACTCAAACCAACCTTGAAATCAAGATCATTCTCTTGCCTCAGCCACCCAAGTTCCAGTACCACAGGCTTGTGGCTCCTGCCCTGAATCTCCCCCGCTCTTGACCTCACTTTAACCTGATCACCTCCATAAAGACCCCGTCTCCAAAGACAGTCATACTTGGGCTTGGGGGTTCAGGGTTCTCCATGTAGAGGTCATGGGGACAGTGTATTTGCTTGTGGGTTCTGTGGCCATAGGTACCAGCCTGGGAGCAGTCCCCCACAGTGCTGTCTTCATGTGTGTTAGCTTGAGATTGACCCTGCCCCTCTCAGGTCTTGGTCCAAGACCGCCTTCTAGAATGTTCTTCCAGGTGCTGTTTGACCAACTGGTCTGGGGCTGGAAGCATGGCAGAGTGCCAGTCACCGTGGTACAGCTGGCACATGTGTCCTCAGGCCGGGGTGTCTGGGTCCAGCAGGCACGTCTGGGGGGCTTGGCCAGTGGCCAGCACCCCACCACTGCTAAGAGCAAGCCCTCTGTCCTGGGTACCCAGGATGAAGGTCACAACAGAAAGGGGCTGCTGTGCGCTGGGGGAGAGACGGGAGAGCCAGGCCTGCCCTGTGGTCTTCGTCAGTGGAGAGGCCAGACGGACGGTGTAGAAAGGCCATGGGCCCAGGCAGGCCTGGCCAGCTGTGGTGTCTCAGGTCTGCTCAGGCACAGGCAAGGGTTACCCAGCCTGGGGGGTGGGGGGAAGGGGCTCCCAGCCACAAGGGACATCCTGCAAGGCCTCAGAGGGACGTGCCCCACACTGCCTCCTCCATCCAGGATCTGGGCACTCCCCTCTTACCCACCACCTATGAAGACCTGCTGGCCCCGCCTTCAGTGACAGGAGGAGACTGAGACTCGGGAGACTGAGCTGGTCTCTGGGGGTCCCACAGTGCTGTCAGTCTGAGTCTGTGCTGAGGAATCACGGCATCAGGGACAAGTGTGGCCCGCTGTGGCCGAGGACTGCCCGTGACAGCGCAGTGGCTCACTGTGAGGTTCTGTCAACCCCGCTTTACAGGTGTAGCAACTGAGGCTCTGAGGTGGAGCTTAGAGGTCAACAGGGCATCTGGCTTATTGGCGTTAAGAGTCACATGACCTTTCCATTACATTCAGGGCCTCGGTGATCACATGCCAAGTGCCAAAACTCTAGGCCAGCTTCTGCCCAGGACTGGAGAGCACAAGTCTGACCTGGCAGAGCCCCAGCTGTCTTCCTTCCTGTCCTCCCCGCCTCCGGGGCCGTCGCCACCCTGGTCCCTTCGCTTGTGGCCTCTGTCATACGGTGTCTGCTGTGGTGCCGGGGGCCAAACACCCTCCTCTTTGAGGGTTCCTGTCAGGGTTGCCCAAGCTCATGGCTCCCTCGGGGACATAGCCTGGGTACCCTGCCCCAGAGGGACTGAGCTCAGTGCTGCCCCCAAACATTACCTGGGCCGAGTCGCCCCAGGGTGGTCAGGAATGCCCGTCCAGCTGTCCTCTGCAGTCCAGAGGTGTCCTGGTGGCACCATGCAGTGTGACCAGGTGTCGGGGACCGGGCCTGGTGAGCTGAAGCACCTGCCGAGCTCTGGGTGTGTGGGGGGGGTCAAGGAGCTAGACACCTCAAAACCCTGGGCTCCCCGAAAACAGCCGTGCTCACTTGGCCCTGGGAGAGGCCGCACGGATTGGCGGGCATGCTGCAAAGAGGTAAATTGAGGAAGGAGTGCCTGGAGGCAGCACTGTTAGCTCGGGTCATGCTCTCCATCCCTGGCGCTGTCTCCTGTGAGACAGTCATCTCTGTAGGTCTGTGACTCCTGCCGTGGTGTCCCCAGCTGTCACGGGCAGATGGAAGGCTCCGCCCGGTGGCCTTGGCACTAAGACTGCCTGGTGCTCCTGGACCAGTTCTGGTCATGGCCAGAGTCAAGGCAGGTTTCCATCCCTGGTTCCACATCCTGCACTTTGTCCTCACAGATCCCGAGCAAGCAGCGTTACCTCACCAGCCTCGAGATGGACAACAGGAAGCGCCTGGCCTATGCCATCATCCAGTTCCTGCACGGCCAGCTGCGGCATGGCGGGCTCTCACCTGATGCCCAGGAGAGCCTAGAGGGTAGGTGTGCCTTCTGCCCTGCCAGCCTGTCCGGGCCCAGGACACCCTAGCCTGCCAACCAGAGAAGCCGGAGGCAGCCAGCATGCATGCCTGGCCTGGGCGTCTGTTCCTTGGCTCCTAACGGGAGAGTAGCAGGTGCCCAGCACTCCACTGGTGCCCTGGGTTCCTGTCCTGGAGCTCATGGCTGTGCACTGAACTGTCATCTCCCTGCTGGCAGCTGAGGTACAGTTCCGTCCTCCTCAGCCTCCCAGACGCCAGCGCCCAGCCTCCCTGCCCATCCTTCCCCTCTGCTCCAGGAATACCATGCCTAGCAGAAGACAGTGGTTCCTGGGGCAGCCTCAGTGGCTAGTGGGCTCCTGTGTGGCCTCCTGGGCCTTTCTCGTTTCTGGCACTATTCCTGGGAGATGGCACAAGTGACAGTTGGCCTCAGATGGGGGACTGGTGATAAACCAAAATGCAGACACCACCAAAGCCCAGCTTGTAAGCCAGTGAGTCTGGGGGGGGGGGTCACTTACAGCAGCAGAAATGACTCCAAGATGGCTGCGTCACCAGAGCCCACCCCAGCAGGGCGGCCAGACAGTGTCCTTTCCCAAGGTGCCACTGCTCAGAGACTGAGCAGCCCTGCCTGCTTCCCTGTGCTTGACCCTGCCTGCTACATCCGGTCTGCTTCAGAGGCTTCCTCTCAGCCAGCTCCCTGGCAGCATGACGTGCCAGTCAAAGCTAAGACCAGACCTTGAGGGGCAGCACGACAGTTTGTCCCCAGGAGTGGCAGATCCACAGCGTGTATACCACCCTGGGGAAGGGTGGCTGCCCCAGGGCAATTTGAGCTGTTCCCAAGGACAGGTGTTAGGGACAGCCCTTGTGCTGATGTCTCAGGTCAGGCCGAGCCACAGCATTGTGACCCCACGGAGAGCATGAGGTCACCCAACTAGGGCCTCCTGTGTGTGCCTCCTGCTGCCAGGATGGGCCAGTGTGTCTGAGGCCGACTGGAGGTCAGGTGCAGGTGCTGGGCCGGGCTTTCAGGTACATGGGGTGAAGACACATGAGTCCTGCACTGGGCCTCAATGGGTGGAGCACGCAGCCTAGCTTGGGTGAAGTCCTGGGCTCAAACCCGGTGTAGTGATGCTCACCTGTTCCCTAGCACTCGGAGTGGAGGCAGGAGAATCAGGGCTTCTGACATATGCTTGGCTATGTAGAGTTTGAGGGCAGCCTGAGCTACATGAGACACTGTCTGGAGAAAAAGGAAAGTAGCAGAACTTCCTGTAGGCTCTGCCTGGTGCCTGGGGGCCCTGCGCTCCCTGGAGGCCAGCTGATCCTCCCTCCTGTACAGTTGCCATCCAGTGTCTGGAGACCGCCTTTGGGGTGACCGTGGAGGACACTGACCTCGCTCTTCCCCAGACCCTGCCAGAGATATTTGAAGCTGCCGCTGCCAGCAAGGTAAGCTTGGGCTTCCCGTGACTGCACCGTGATGGCAGTGTGCGGGCATTTGGTGCTTCACCAGGTCGCCCAGCCGTCTGAGCTGGGTGGCATCCTGCAAGGGCAGGTTTGGCTGGACACGACGGGATTGTTTTATCTCTAGCAGGAGATGCCACAGGACCCGAGGGGCCCTGACAGGACGCCACCCTCTGAGGAGGATTCCGCTGAGGCAGAGCGCCTCAAAACCGAAGGTGAGGGGACAGCTGTCCCATGGGAACCTCTGCACGGGGCCAAAGGCTGTGGTCAGTGAGGTGGCCTGGGGGAGCGGTGGGTGCTTTTGGAAGTGCATCTGTGGGGTGCTGGAGGGATGGTCAACGGTTCACATGCACTGTTCTTGCAGGGGTCTGAGATGGGGTCTCAGTATACTTAGGAGCAGCTAGCTCACCGCTGGTTCTGTGCCCAGCTCTGGGGCATCCAGTGCCCTCTTCTGGCCTCTGTGGGTATTTAAAACAACAATAATAAAATAAAATAATAAAAGAGTCCAGTGTGGTGGTGTCCACCTTCAGTCCCAGCACTCTGGAGGCAGACGTAGGTGAATCTCTGTGAGTTCAAGAGTAACGTGGTCTGTAGAGCGAGACTGTCTCAAAAATCCAAAGAGAGGGAGAAAAACTGCTTAATAGCTTGTGTGAACCATGGCTTTCAGGAAAACCTCCAAAAGACACATACTCGGGCAGACCACAGCCCCTGTATTGCAATCCATGGCTTCTAGAAGGCGGGTGGCCCTACCTGTCCCTGGCTATGCACGGGATGCACTCGGCTGGAAAAGGAGCCCGTGCAGGCTGGATTCTTGACCTTGTCACCCAGACACTGCAGTGGGCCGGCCCGTGCCCGGCACTGCCACTGTCCCTGGAGGAGTGGGCAGCGCTCGTGCCCGGCATGCGTGAAGCTGGCTTTCCTTCCCAGCACCACGTTTCCCGGGCACGGTGTCACACCTGTCGTCCCAGCACTGGGGAGGTTGAGGCAGGAGTTGGCCGCATCATAAGTCTGAGGCCACCCTGGGGTGCGTGACCCCTTACCTGGTCCCCGTGTCATCTGGGCATCGGTTCTCCCTGCTAGGGGTGGATGGCAGCATGGGCTAGCCTGGGCTCCTCTCACCCTGCAGGTAACGAGCAGATGAAGCTGGAGAATTTTGAGGCGGCCGTGCACCTGTATGGAAAGGCCATCGAGCTCAACCCCTCCAACGCCGTCTACTTCTGCAACAGGTACTGGTCTGGCCAGCAGGGCACGGTGGTAACTGTGGGGACCTTGGCCGCATGGACTGCGTGCTGAACTGTGGCTCCGGGTGAAGAGCGGGGTCAGGCGGTCTCCCAGGGTGTACCATTCGAGGTGGCATGATTCTCCTACAGGACAGAGCTGGGTGATAAATGCAGCCTGCACCAGACAGCCGGAGACTCACATGTCCTTGTCCACGCTGTTATTTTCCTTTTTAATTTTTCTTCTCATTATCTGAGGCAGGGTTTCACATACCCCGTGTACCTCTCAAGACCTGTGGTACGCTTTGGAGCCTCTGTGGTCCCAGTGTGGGGAGGTATAGTGTCCACCTTCCTGCCACAGACCAGCTCCTCTCAGAGGCCTCTGTCCCCTGTGAGGAGGGCCGAGTGTCCCCTGTGAGGAGGCCCGAGTGTCCCCTGTGAGGAGGGCCGAGTGTCCCCTGTGAGGAGGGCCGAGTGTCCCCTGTGAGGAGGGCCGAGTGTCCCCTGTGAGGAGGCCCGAGTGTCCCCTGTGAGAAGGGCCGAGTGTCCCCTGTGAGGAGGGCTTAGTGTCCCCTGTGAGGAGGGCCGAGTGTCCCCTGTGAGGAGGGCCGAGTGTCCCCTGCTAACTGTCCCTCTCCCCAGAGCCGCAGCCTACAGCAAGCTGGGGAACTACGTGGGGGCCGTGCAGGACTGTGAACGCGCCATTGGCATCGACCCAGGCTACAGCAAGGCCTATGGCCGCATGGGGTGAGTGCAGCCAGCAGCTGGCACAGTGCTGTGTGCCCAGGGTCAGGCCAGGTTCCCCCAGCGGCCTTTTCAGTCGCCATTTGCTAGAGCAGCTGCAGCATCAGGAGACTCGATGCCTGTGCTGTGTGCTTAGTGCCAAGGCAGGTCGTAGGGATGAGGTGACGGGCCAGGTGCCCTCCCCACAGTCAGCAAGATGGAGGCCTGTGTCCTCACCCCTCTTTTTAATTTCAACTTTTATTTTTATTTTGGTATTTTGAGACAGGGTTTCTCTGTGCAGCCCTGACTGGATCTCGCTCTGTAGACCAGGCTGGCCTCATAGTCACAGAGATCCTCCTGCCTCTGCCTCCTGAGTGCTGGGATCAAAGGCGCGCACCACCAGCACTGACTGCCCCATCCCTTTGTTCTTTTGGGTGACCAGCCTCAGGCTCTCCAGGTCCCCTCAGTAGTAGTCTCAGATGTGGGCTAGGGCTTTGTAACGGAGAGGGGGTGAGACTTGTCACCCAGGAAGGGCCACTGGTGTCAGCTCCTGGTGCCAGGAACACGCATAAGCTCCCACCCGTCCCTGGAGGCTGAGGAACAACCTCCGTGGAGCCTTCCCCGTGCTGGTCTCTGTCCTTACGCGACTTCACCCTCGTTTCCCGGCCTTGGTCCGTACAGCAGACAGGGCAGGGTTGGCGCGGGGTCCCGTGGCCCCACTGTGGCTCACCTGGCACACTCTTGTCCCAAGCCTTGCGCTCTCCAGCCTGAACAAGCATGCGGAGGCTGTGGCTTACTACAAGAAGGCCCTGGAACTGGACCCTGAGAACGACACCTACAAGTCCAACCTCAAGATTGCGGAGCTGAAGCTGCGGGAGGCGCCCAGTCCCGTGAGCCCATCCCACAGGAGGGTGATGGGGAGGCATCTGGACCCTGTTCTGGGGGCACACGGGGCAGAGCAGGCCACACTGGGCCGTGTGGGTCATAGAGGAGCTGGGGACATGCAGCAGGGACCCTCCGTGGTCTGTGTGATGCTGACAGGGGTGAAGGCCACAGACAAGGTGGAGGGTACAGGCTGCCCAGGGTTCACAGTGACAGGCAGCTTGTTGGGGGCTCCTGGCAGGACCCTCCCCGAATGGTGTAGAGCCTCCGAGACCCTGAGGGCCGTGGCCAGTTGTCTTTTCCCCAGAGTGGCCGGCCTGGCTCCAGACACCACTAACCGATGCTTCTCCTTCAGACGGGAGGCGTGGGCAGCTTGGACATCGCCGGCCTGCTGAACAATCCACACTTCATCACCATGGTAGGCACTCGCCCTCAGCCCCTCTGCCACCCAGGCCAGGGTTCCCGCCCCAGGCCTGCCTCCTGGTGAGGACTCACGGGGAAAGGGCCCCAGGTGCCCACTGTAGGGCAGCAGGCCTGTGGGGTAGCGTGCCAGCTGGGGCCCCTGCAAGGCCACCCTTCTCCCTAGCTGTTCTGCATGTCTCAGCCATGTCGTGCTGTGGGCCCTGCAGCCTCGGCCAGTAGGGGTTGGTTGAATGCCCACTCTGACTCTGTGGGCATGCCCTTTGGAGAGGGGTGTGGGCTGTGCCCCACCCTTCTGCCAGCCACGCTTTGTGACTAAAGCTTCATTTGCTCGGTCCAGGGGTCTCCAGAGGGCAAACATGGCCGTTTGGGGTTGAGCAGTGGTTTTCACCTTGAAAGGCTCAACTCAACTGGGCATGATAGTGCAGGCCTGAGAGCCAAGCACTGGGATGCTGAGACAGGAGGATGGCACGTTTCAGACCAGACACTGTCAGAACATGATGGGAGCTGGGCATGGCTCTGCGGTCACCCGGGCTGCATGAGGACCGGAGCCCTGGGCTTTGCGAAGGAAGGAATTGGTGTCAAGTGGGAGACAGCAGGAGGCGGGCACAGCCTCGGGGAGGGGGCATGTGCGTCCATCTGTCGCTCCGTCCGTCCGTTTGTCGGGGAGGTCAGTGTGGCGGGGCTCAGCCTCCTGACGTGTCTGCCTTCTTTTCTCTAGGCGTCCAGTTTAATGAACAGTCCCCAGCTGCAGCAGCTGTAAGTCATGCGCTCCTGCTGCTCTGCTCTGCTCAGGGCGGCGGCCTTTTACTCCCTCCCTTTCCTACTTTCATTGTTGTGTGCGGGTGGGTTGCTGCCTGCGTGTGTTTCTGGGCACCACCTGTGTGCATGGCCCAGTGAGGCGGGAACAGGGCGTCTGATCCCTGGAACTGGAGTTATAGATGGTTGTGAGCCGCCATGTGGGTGCTGGGAATAGAACCCAGGACTTTATGAGAGCGGCCAGTGCTCTAACCAAGAACATTTCTTCATCCCCTGTTATAATTTTTTTTTTTAAATAAGAGAAAGCCGAAGTTGCTTCTTTTGTTTGCTTGTTGGGTTGGCTTTTTGTGTAAGAGAAATCCAAAGTCTACTTTAATATTTATGTTTGAGGCAGGGTCCCGCCATGTAGCTCCAGCTGGCCTGTAACTCTTGATGTAGACCAGAGTGACCTTGAACTCAGAGTGCTGGATTAAGTGTGCTGTGCTGCCTATCCTAGAGTTTGTTCTTAATCAAGAAAGGCCGGGTGTGGTGGGGCATGCCAGTAGGATTTGCTGAAGGATGCGGAGGCAGGAGGATCATGAGTTCAAGGCCAGCCTGGGCCACACATGCCTGGTGGTCGTGGTGCACGCCTTTGGTCCCAGCACTCGGGAGGCAGAGGCAGGCGGATCTCTGTGAGTTCGAGGCCAGCCTGGTCTACAGAGCGAGATCCAGGACAGGAACCAAAACTACACAGAGAAACCCTGTCTCGAAACAAAACAAAACAAGAAAACAAAAAACACGCAAAAAAGAACCTGGGTGGTGGTTGTGGCCGTCATGGAGTCCCACAACTGTTGCTACTGTAGGCCTTCCGCCCCCATGAGCCGTCATCCCAGCCTCTCCCCAGATCTCAGCACCCACAGACTTACCTCCCAGCTCTGCATTGGCCTCTTGTGGACATTGCCCATCATGGTCTGCCTTTCGCTGAACACAGAGTCCTTGGGGTCCCTTTGTGCTGTGGTGTGTGTCAGAGCCTCCTGTTCAGGGCTGTGTAATATTTCAGTCTGTCAGGAGCCCTTTGTTATGACTGCCGTCAGCTGCGCTGCTGTGGACACGATGGCACAAGGCTCATTCCCGGGTTGGAGCCCAGGGTCAGCTCTGCCTTGCTAAGGAATTTCGATTTTACACTCCAGCCCTACAGGACTGTGTCAGCCTTGTCTCTGTTGTGTTGGTGCTGCTGGCTCACTCTCCATAGGGCGTCGAGGTCTCCTCTTCCTGTCATGGCAGACACCTGAGAGAGGAGGGGTCGTGACTGGGAAGGGCCCCTCACCTGACCACGGGTCTCTGTGGGTCCTGGGAGGCAGAGGGCGGTGCCCCGGGCTGTGTGCTCAGTCCTTTCTCCTGCAGGATGTCAGGCATGATCTCTGGCGGCCACAACCCCCTGGGCACCCCAGGCAGCAGTTCATCGCAGAGTGACTTAGCCAGCCTCATCCAGGCGTGAGTGCCGCTGCTGCTGCTGCTGCTGCTGCTGCTGCTGCGAGCTGTGGGGGGCTGGGAGGGGCTGGCGGGAGGGAGGGGGCGGCGGGAGGGAGGGGGGCGGCGGGAGGGAGGGGGCGGCGGGAGGGAGGGGGCTGGCGGGAGGGGGGGGGGCTGGCGGGAGGGGGGGGCAGCGGGAGGGGGGGGGGCAGCGGGAGGGGGGGGGGGTAGCGGGAGGGGGGGGGGGGGCAGCGGGAGGGAGGGGGGCAGCGGGAGGGGAAGCACAGTCGGTCTCCTGGGCATCCACAGGGGCCAGCAATTCGCACAGCAGATGCAGCAGCAGAACCCAGAGTTCGTGGAGCAGATCCGGAGCCAGGTGGTGCGCAGCCGGACACCCAGTGCCAGCCACGAGGAACAGCAAGAGTGACGGTAAAGCCGCCAGTGTTGGGCTCCCTGCTTGTCGGCACCGCCGAGAAATCCCCAGGTTTCCTGGAATTAGTGAAATTGACCAGTCACCCGGCTTTTACCTTTTTGTCCCTTTTTTTTGCCGCAGTGCCCATGAACCCGGGGCCGAGTGGGTCCAGGGCCGCGCCCCCAGACCCTCACCGAGGATTCTAGGCGGGGCTCCACCCTGACCACGCCCCCAGCCCCTCACTGGGGATTCTGGGCGGGGCTCCACCCTGACCACGCCCCCAGCCCCTCACCGAGGATTCTAGGCGGGGCTCCACCCTGACCACGCCCCCAGCCCCTCACTGGGGATTCTAGGCGGGGCTCCACCCTGACCACGCCCCCAGCCCCTCACTGGGGGATTCTGGGCGGGGCTCCACCTGACCACACTCCGGTCCTCCTTTTATTCCTTTATTCATGTCTTCCTGGGTGCACATGCACAGTCATGGCCAACCTCAGGTGTTGGTCCTCAGACCCCAGCTGTCACTGGCCTGAAATTTTGTTAAGTTCTCCAAGCTGGGACGTTCCCTCCCCCGTCACTGGGTTTGCTGGCTCATTCCATGGCACTTGACTATTTCCATGACTTCTGGAGCCTGAACTCAGGTCCTCCGGCGTGGGAAGTCAGCACTTCGCAGACCGCGCCATCTCCCAGCCCTGATCCTGGTTAGGTTTTTGATCTCAAGTTGCCAAAGCTGTCCACAAACTCCTGATCGGCCCCTAGAGTGCCGGGTAACAGGAGTGTGCTACCACATTCAGCTGCCCGTGGTTCCTCTGAAGCCATAGTGCCCCGAGTGTCCCCTCCGCCCTCCCTTGCCAGGCCCTGGTCTGGTCGCGGCCCTCACCGCACTGACCTCACCGTCCTGACTTGTGTCCGCAGCTCCTCTGGGTGGTGATCCCATCGCGCCTCGGGCTCCTGGTGTTTTAGCGTTTTCTACGTCGGGCTGCCCAAGAGAGAAACTGGACCTGCATGTTAAGACGGACTTGTCCCCTGTTTCCCTTCATCCCCCTCTTCTGTTTTTGTATTCCTGCCGCCCCACGCCTTCCTGGAAGAGAGTCAGCCAGAGAACTACACACCAGCACCCGTTCCTCCAGCACCTAGGGAGGCTGCGCGGTGGGGCACGGGGAACCCCACCCTGCCTGGTTTAAAGGGACTTCAGTAGTTGACTCTCAGCCCCCTAGGAAGCGTCCACTGCCAGCCCCAGCCGGGCGCCAGCGTTCTGCGCTCACACGTGGGTTGCAGGTCCCAGCAGGTGCCCCTGCTTGCCTTATCCCGGTGACCTATACCCACAGGAGAGGCCTGTGACTTGTGCCTCGCTTGTGGGCTGTCCATGTCTCCTCCCCCCCAGCTTCCCTCCCGTCTCCACAACTGTCAGCCAGTCCTAATTTTGTGTCTAGTCCGGCTCCGTCCTCAGCCTGGGCAGAAGACACAGACATCCTGCCCATCTGTCCTTCTGTCCTCCATCTCAAGGGAATCCAACGTCTCTGGGTTTAGCAGGCAGTTTTGGGGTGTTGGCCCCCAGGCCAGGCCATGTTCTCAGCCCTGAAACACCCACCAGAGCCATTTTTGTTGAGGGGCAGTCTGTTCAGTGAGGGAGACCGTAGAATATCCCCACATCTGCTCTCAGCCCTGGGAGTGGGAGGCCAGATTGCAGGGCAGCTGAACCAGCAGTGGGTCGTGTCAGCTTGTGTGTTGTAGGTAGCCAGTAGGAAGATGGGCCCCGCGGCCAGCGCTGTCCCCTTGTAGGGCACAGTAGTGCCCACGTGGGCACAGAACACCTGGTAATAAAGAGACAAGGATGATGCTTGGCCTCCGGTGTCAGCCTGAGCCCCACTGACATGACAGCTAATGTTCCACATCCTGGAGGGAACGTCTGGGTTAGAGCTGGGCATAGGCTACTGGTGGGTCCGTGGGGATGCGGCCTGCACCCATGGGAAATAAGGTCCTGCCCTCTGACCTGAGGCCCAGCCATGCAGCCAGCAAGCTCCCCTGTCCCTTCCCTACTGTCAGCTTCCACAGGTAACAGGAAACAGAATCGTGTCAGGGAGGCTATGGGAGGCTGGGCAGGCCTGCGGGTCCATGTCTGGGGGCACAGGCTCACTGAGGCAGGTGGTGTCCAGGGACCCTACCTTCTGGGATCAGTCTCACTGTGTTTCTGTGTAGCCCCAGAGAATGACCTCGGCCTGGGCTGACCACATGGTCCCCTGTGTTGGTGACCATGTCTTTGGGTTGCAGTGGTGAGCATTGGAGGGAGAATTTCGGATGGTGACAGCCACCCCAGAGCTGAGGGCGTTGGCGTCCACCTCTGCCCGTTAACACTGCAGACAGCTGATCTCTTCACCCTCCGGGTCAGCAACCATGATCATTTTTATAATCAGCTGGGCATGGTGGTGTGGGCCATTGATCCCAGCACTCAAGAGGCAGAGGCAGGCAATCACTGAGTCCAGGCCAGCCTTATTTACACAGTTCCAGGACAGCCAGGGCCACACAGAGAAACCCTACCTTTAAAAAAATTTTGTTTTGTTGAGTGGTGGTGGTGGCACACGTCTTTAATCCCAGCACTCAGGAGGCGGAGGCAGGTGCATCTATGTGAGTTTGAGGCCAGCCTGGGCTACAGAGCGAGATCCAGGACTGTTAAATAGAGAAATTTTGTCTCAGAAAAGCAAAACAAAAAAGTTTTGGAGGGTGTGTCCATGCCCCACACCCATAGGGACGTTAGTCAGTTCTATCCTGTGGGTCTCAGTGATAGAACTAGGCCCATCAAATCTGGTGGCCTGTGCCCTTACCAGCCCAGCCGTCATGGCTAGCCCACTCTTGAGAACTTTGACCCACCTATGGAAAGGATCCCATCTTGGGGGGAGAAAAAGTAGAAATGTGCTCAAAAACAAGCTGTGTGTCCTTGGGTGGTGGTGGCGCACACCTTTAATCCTAGTACTTGGAGGCAGAGGCAGGTGGATCTCTGTGAGTTCAAGTCTAGTCTGGTCTACAGAGCGAGCTCCAGGACTGCACAGAGATGCTGTGGGACTCTGTGTCCACAGGGTGGTTTCTTTCCAATGAGAGTGCTCCGGATGTACAGCACAGGCTAGCCTCAAACTCCCAAGTGCTGTGTCACCAAGCCCAGCTGAATAACATTTGCAATCACAAGAGGGCTGAAGAAGGGGGCAGGGGCTCTCAAGCATGTTTCCCTGGCACTCAGGAGGAGGAGGCAGAATCAGGAGTTCAAGGCCAGCCATAGGTAGGTAGCAAGGGTGGGTAGGATGGGCTGGACAGATGCTGCTGCAGCACCTGGTGCTTGCGATGACATGAAACCCCTCTCAGCTGACACTCTGAGGTTCCCCATAGTGCCTGCCCTGTCCTGGCGTTCTGCCTGCCTTGGGAACACGAGCTGTCATGGATCTAGGCCATGTCTGCATGGGTGACTGTTGGGCACTGAGTGTCCCCTCCTGGCTTGGAGTGGGTGTAGTCCAGGGAGACTGCACTGCCCCAGACACCACACAGAGAACCACTTGGACCCCTGCTCAATGCACTTGGCCCATCCTCAGTGTGGCATAAACTAGTGCTAGGTTTGATTTGGTTCTTTTGAGACGGTTTCTCTGTAGCCCAGGCTGGCCTGGGACGCAGGGATCCTCCTGCCTCTGCCTCCAGAGTGCTGGGAGTAAAGGTGTGCGCCACCACTGCTCAGCAATGGTTTTAGGTTTTAATATCAGCAGGAAATAGTGACTACGTGGTTAAGAGCACTGGCCACTCTTACAGAGGACCCAGGTTTTGTTCCCAGCACCCACATGGCTGCTCACCACTGTTTCAGAGGACATGAGGGCCCCTTCCGGCCTCCTGCGGCACTGCACATGGTGTACAGACACTTACACCAGCAAAACACAGTCATAAATTGAATCCCCACCCTGAGGATGCAGAGGCAAGAGGAATTCTGAGTTCGGGGCCAGTCTGATCTACAGAGTGATTTCCAGGACAGCCAGGGCTACACAGAGAGATGGGCTCAAAGGGAAAGAAAGACCGGAAGTTGCATGGGCTTCCCGGTGTCTACCCAGCTGACAGAATTTGTTTCCAAATTTAAGATAAACCTAGAGAGGTCGGCGCCGTTCCGAGCGTGGCCAGCAGGAGGAGCCCTGCACTTGCAGCATCGGGCAGCGGCCTATGAACGGCCTCAGTGTCCTGACATGAGCCTCCTGCTCCCCAGCAGGTTCTCCTGCCCACAAAGTGGTAGATAGACCCCTTCCCCAAGGACCTGGGGCAGCAGATGGACCTGCACAGAGAGCCCAAACTCCACTGAGCTGGACCTGTCCTCAGGGCTGTTAGCTCCTGGGGTGGCTTCTGCTTCTGTCCCATTCAAGGTCCGAACTACAGAACCAGGTCCACTCCTGGCGTCCCAACACTAGGGAGGCTGAGGCAGGAGGATCAACAGTTTAAGGCTGGACTAGATTGCAGAGCTAGGCCCTGTCAAGAATTTGCCAACGGTCTTCATGCTTGCTGGTGGCTAGGAGAGGCCTCCCCCCCTCCTCTCGCTGTGTAAGTTTGGGGGTCATGACGATAAACATTCCTATATAACCTTCACCACAGTTTCCCCAGTGCTCACGATCGCTTACCTTCTAAGGACCTGCAGATCCAGCCAGACCATGAACTGCCTGCCTTAACTAACCTTGTCTTTTCCTAGAACTTACAGTCCTGGCACATTCTCTTGTGTATTTTGGGTTCTTTTTACACAATATTGAAGGGACTCATATTCCACATAGTTCAGTCATTATGATTGCTGCCTAGTTTTCCATAGTATGGACATGCCGTAGGTATTTTTATCCACTCATTAATGGATGTTAGGGTTTGGAGTTTGGGAACTCTCTAATTTTTGGTTGTTTGTTTTATATGTTGTCTTAGTTTGGGTTTCTATTGCTGTAAAGAGACACCATGAGATTGGCAACTCTTTTTTTGGTGTGGGGGGAGGGACTTGAGACAGGGTTTCTCTGAGAAGCCCTGGAACTCTCTTTGTAGACGAGGCTGGCCTCAAATTTGGAGATCCATTTGCCTCTGCCTCCCAAGTGCTTGGATTAAAGGCATGTGCCACCACCACCCAGCTATGGCAATATAAAGGAAAAACATTTAATTGGGAGTCTTACAGTTCCAGAGGTTTAGTCCTTTACCTTCATGGAAGTATGTAGGCAGACATGGTGCTGGAGAAGGATCTTCAGGCAACAGGAAGTGAACTGACACTGGGCGTGGCTTGAGCATATATGATTCTTCAAAACCTGCCTCCACAGTGACACATTTCCTCTAGCAAGACCACACCTACTCCAACAACGCCACACCTCCTAAGAGTGCCACTCCCTATGAGTTTATGGGGGCCAATTATTTTCAAATTTGTTATATATCACATATAATATATTGTATCCTATATTGTCAAATATATGTATATATGTCATGTTATATTATCATATATATTTGAATATATTACATACTAGCACATATATATGAAGGTTTTGTGTACATGTGTATCTGCACACCACTTTTCTGCCTGGTGTCATGCAGTCTGAAAGACGCTGTCAGATCCCCTATGATGAGTTACAGATGGTTGTGAGCCACCATGTGGGTGCTGGAATTGAATTCAAGTCCTCTGTAAGAGCAGACAGTGCTGCTAACCACTGATCCGTCTCCCATAACCAACTTATATCTTTAAAACGGTTATTTTATTCTTTATGGGTATGAGCATTTGGTCTGTGTCGTGATATATTGTATACCCTAATAATCTTGCCTGAGGATCAGAGGACAGAGCCAGCCACTAGATTAGACATAGAGGTCAGGCAGTGGTGGCACACACACCCTTAATCCTATCACTCTGGAGGCAGAGAGCCATCTGGATCTCTGTGAGTTCAAAGCCACACTGGAAATAGAGCCAAGGAATGGTGGCACACACCTTTAATCCCAGTACTGGGAAGCACACATGCCTTTAATCCCAGGGATTAAAGAAAGGCATGAGGTGTGAGGAAACAGGAACTCACACTCTTTAGCTGAGGATGTCGTAGAGGTAAGGACTAGTGGCTGCTGCTCTGCTTCTCTGGCCTCTCAGCTTTCACCCTGATATCTGGCTCTGGTTTTTTATTAAAAGACCATCTAGGTTTGAACAACAGGTCTGCATGTAAGTCTGTGCACCACTTCCCTGACTGGTGCCACGGAGGCCAGAAGTGAGTGTCAGATCCCCTGGAACTGGAGTTGTGGATGGTTCTTAACTGCCAGTCTACGATCTTTTTTTTTTGTAGCCCAGGCTGGCCCAACCAACAGTCCTCAGGCCTCAACATCTCAAGCGGTGGAACTGCAACCATTCACTACCATGCAAGTTACTTTCATTTTTATTTATTTATTTGTTTGTTTATTTATTTACTTGTTTTTTGTTTTTTGTAGCTCTCTATGTGAGTTCAAGGCCACCCTGGAAACAGAAACAGTTTCTGAATGTCCTGGAACTTTCTGTGTGAACCAGGCTGGCTTTGATTTCACAGAAATCCACCTGTCTCTTCTTCTGCCTGAGCTCTACTCTACCTGGCCAATCCCAGATCTTATAAAAACACTTTATTATTGTTGCTCTGGATGTGTGCACAGGTGGTGTGCAGGTGCATGTGTGACCCAGTGCGTGTGAGAGGTCAGTTTTGTAGCATCTGTTCTACGTGTGGAACTTGGCTCAGAAGTCCTGTGAGGCAAGTTCCTTTGACCCATGGAACCATCTCAATGCCTCCCTCTCCCTGCCCTGTAGGGCATCATGTGATCTTACCTGATCTTGACTGTAGGAAGTAACAGGCTGACCTTGAAATCCTCATCCTCCTGCCTCAAGTGATCAGACCAGAGTATCTGTGATAGTGACAAGAAGCTGATGAACTCAGACAGTGAACGATGCTATCAGCCTTATTTGCTTTAAGTTTTCGAGTGGACGACTCTTGTTCTCTATTGAGTAAATGTCCGGGGTGTGACTTTGCCATAGGACAAGTATACATCGGACCCCATCCGTATCATCTGTTAACCACAGAGGGAAGTTCCCAGGTTTTACTGTTCCTAATGCAATGACATTTGTTTAGAAACATCCCAACTCTCCAGCAACAGACAAGCAGATCAAATTGATCCAGAATACAACTTAGCACTAAAAACAAACCAAGACTGGACACATGGCTCAGACTTAAGAGTACTGGCTGCTCTTGTAGAGGACGAATGTTTGGTGTTCTATCCCAGGGGATCTGACGCCCTCTTCTGACCTATTTGGGCACCAGACATACATGTGCTGCATAGATATAGATGCAGGCAAAGTACTCAGACCAATAAAATCAAACCAAATAGCCAGGGGGTGGGGGCAAATGCCATTAGCCACTCGGGAGGCAGAGGCAGGCAGATCTCTGTGAGTTGAGGCCAGCCTGGTCTACAGAGTTCCAGGACAACCAGGACTACACAGAGAAACCCTGTCTTGGAAAGTAAAAAGGAAGGAAGGAAGGAAGGGATATAAACATAAAACATACTGGGCGATGTCCATACTGGGTGGTGTCTATAGGTTCTCTCCAGATGCCATGTCACTTCAGGAGACAGTTCCTGGGGTGCAGATATGGGGAGAGTGATTATTTTGTTATTAACTGTGGTGGTTACAGAACACCGTAGATCTCTTGAGCTTGAATTTATGAACTACCGTCAACAGATATTTGGTGGACGCATGTATCTTCTTCTTCTGCCATTAGGAGGGACTTTAAGAAAGTTCCAGTCTCTGTAGGAAATCGCTTCTTCCCAAGCCTCCACCCACAGGCATTCAGCACCATGAGCCCCTGGACAGCGCCGGGAAGTAACGCTTCCTTCCGGAACCATGGCTTGGAGTCGACGTTTCCTGTCGGAACCATTTGATAGCTGCACCCAGTTTAGCGGGAGGAAACTGCTTTCCGGAGCCGGTAGGCGTTGCAGAATGATTGGCAACAACTAAAGCCAATAACGTTTGGGGTCTTTCGAGTGGCGCTGACAGTGTCCAATAGACGCTGGCGTGGGCGGGGCGTGGGCAGCGGCCCGCAGCCCCCGGGGTCTCGGCTGGTCCGCTGCGGCGGGGGTCCGAACCGCGCGGCGGTTGGCGGCAGGCGGCAGCGGCTGGAGGCTTCCGGGCCTGGCAGAGGTACAGGAGGGGTCGGGGCGTGGCTGGGCCGGGCCGAGGGGCCTGGCCGACCGGCCTGCCTGTCCGCGGGGGCCTCGCTCCGGAGTGCGGCTGCGCGGGGGCACACCGTAGGCGCTCAATAAGTGCTCATTGAAAGAACGCGCTTGTCGTTCCCCACCCCGCCCCGATCGGCCTCAGGTAGAGGTCACCCGACAGTCCACCCGACTCGACCTTCTGGGCCATCCAGACACCCAGCAGGCATTTATTGGGCGCCTGTTGTATGCGCTGTGCCTGGTGCTCATGGCAGCGAAGGGAGAGGCTTTAAGGGAGGTATATTTGTTTTCAGATCTTTAGAAGTTTATTTACCTGATCATCTCATTCATTGTTAATATTTTAAAGTCTAATTAGCCTTGCCTCACTTCATTTTGTCTTGCTCACCTTTTAATTATTTTCCGTGTGTGTGTGAGCCTGTGGGTATTACCCCCCGTGTGCAGTGCTCACAGTGGCCACAGGAGGGGGTCTGATCCCCTGGGGCTGGAACGCAGGGGCTCTTAATCGCTGAGCCATCTCCAGCTCCTATTTTATTATTTTTTTCACTTAATTTTTTTCTTTTGGAGACATTGCCTCACTGTGTAGCCCAGGCTGCCCTGCAACTCAGAGATCAGCCTTCCTCTGCCTCCCGAGTGCTGGGACCAATACTTGTTGGGGAGGGTGGCGTGTGTGAAGTCGGAGGACAATGTTTTGGGGGGCCATTCCCTCGTCCTCGCGGGTCTCGGTCTTCCTGGGTCCTCAGGCTTGGTGCTGGCACCTTTGAGCTTTGCTTCATTATTTTATCTCACTTTTAACTGAACTTTATGTTTTGTTGCTTTATTTTGAGATAGGGTCATGCTGAGTTGTCCAGGCCTTAAACGTGTGGCAATTCTCCTGCCTCAGCGTCCCGTTGTACTGAGATGTCATGTACATACCTCCAGACCCAGCACAATTTTTAATTGATGGTTTTGTGAATGCACATGTGTGGAGTCCAGACATTAATGTCAGTGTCTTCCTTGATCGTTCTTCACTTATATAAACATTTTTACTTTTTAATTAAAAAATTACCTATATATGTGTTTTGCTTGTATTCATGCCTGTGCATCACATATGTGCCTGGTACTTACTGAGGCCAGAAGGTGGCATTGGGTCCCCAGAGCTGGAGTCGCAGACGGTTGTGGGCTGCCGGTGTGGGTGCTGGGAGCCGAACCCCAGTCCTTTGCAGGAGCAGCCTGTGCTCTAACCATTGAGCCACCTCCCCAGCCTCCACTTACATACTAAGGTCTCCTATTTGAATGCAGAGCTACTGACTGGGCCAGTGTGGCTGAACAGCATGTCCTGGTGATCCCATCTCCACCTACAAAGTGCTGGGACAACTCCAGTATATATAGTTGCTTCTGGTGCCTACTGCATCAGGGGGAGCGGGGCTGGGCCAGGGGGACCTGGGAAGGCCCTGACCGGGGGGGGGGGGGGGGGGGGGGGGGGGGACCTGGGAAGGCCCTGACGGAGGGGGGGAGCCTGGGAAGGCCCTCACGGGGGGGGGGGGGAACCTGGGAAGGTGGAGCTGGGGGGTTGTGTGGTCAGCAGTGAGAAGGAAGCAGCGTCACTCCTAACAGTGCTGATCTTTTATGAGGCAGGGTGAAATCTACAGAGTCCCGAAAGAACATCCCTACACTTTGGCCACCACATCCACTCAGTCAGCCGTCACCTCGCACCCGCTCTGCACCAGGCCTCAAGGTGGGTACCAGGGACCAGTTGGGAGCGTGGGTTGGGAGTCTAGAGGAGGCTGTTCCAACTTCCAGAATATAAAGGCACGTGTTTGGGGGTCCTGGAGCAGGGGAGCAGTCCGTGCAAAGGCCCTGGGGCTGGCACAGGCCTGGCATTCAAGACTCAAGCAAGCTGGTGTGAGGTGAGCTGAGGCAGACACAGTTACGTCAGGCCTAACCTTGGGGTGACGGTTGAGAGTCCCTGTCAGGGCAGCACCACCCCAGAGAGTGTCCTGGCACCAATGGGAGCATTCTGTACCTGAGCATGACGTGGACGCCACTCAGCCCAGGTGGTTACCGAGCACTTGGCAGCAGGGAGCCGATAATAAACAGTATTCAGTTCCATGTTCCTTGCCTAAGTGCGTGTGTGTGTGCGTGCGTGCGTGTGTGTGTGTGTGAACATGTATGCATGCATGCTTTTGTGTATGTGTGTGCGCGTGTGTGTACGTACATGTGTGCATGCATGCTTGTGTGTGTGTGTACGTACATGTGTGCATGCATGCTTGTGTGTGTGTGCATGTGTGTACATGTGTGCATGCATGCTTGTGTGTGTGTGTGCATGTGTGTGTACATGTGTGCATGCATGCTTGTGTGTGAATGTGTGTGTGTGTGTGTGCGTGCGTGCATGTGTGTGTGTGTATGTGTGTGCGTGCGTGCGTGCATGTGTGTGCGTGCTTGTGTGTGAATGTGTGTGTGTATGTGTGTGTGTGCGTGCGTGCATGTGTGTGAATGTGTGTGTGTATGTGTGTGTGTGTGTGCGTGCATGCGTGCGTGTGTGTTGTCCTCCTCAGCGGCTTTCCACCCTGGTTTTGGAGACAGGGTCTCATGGACCTGGAGTGCACTGGTGTGTCAAAGCTGGCTGCCAGCAGGTCCCAGGCAGCCTTCTGTCTTGGATCTTCACACCTGTAACACATGCGTGTCAGTGCCTGTACCACCTCCCAGCAGTTACACAAATGCATGTGTCCACGTCTGTGAGTCCAGCGTGGCTGACTGGTTAGTGACCACGTACTAACGTGGCTAACGTGGCTGCCCCTGTCCTCACAGCTGCCGGGCAGAGCCATGAGCCCCCAGCCCTGCGGCTGGGGCCGGTAGCCCCTGAAGCTCCGGTGTGTGACTCCATGTGTGGTTTGGCCCTGCGGTGAGCGGTGTGAGCCAGGCGGCCACCATGACGAAGCTCCTGGTGGCCAAGGTCCTCTGCATGGTGGGCGTGTTCTTCTTCATGCTGCTGGGCTCGCTGCTGCCGGTGAAGATCATCGAGGCTGACTTCGAGAAGGCCCACCGCTCGAAGAAGGTTCTCTCCCTCTGTAACACCTTCGGGGGCGGCGTCTTCCTGGCCACGTGTTTCAACGCACTGCTGCCCGCAGTGAGAGACAAGGTGAGGCCACGCGGGCGGGAGGGGCGCAGGGGCTCGGGGCACGCGCGTGTGCACCTGGCGGCCTGCGGGTGATGTCGGGGGCCGTCCTCAGTGGCTCTCCACCTCGGGTTTTTGGGACAAGGTCTCTGAACTTCAAGCTCCCTGATGTGGCCGAGGAGTCTGGCCAGTGAACCCCTGGGATCCCCCTGCCTCCGCTCCCTGCCCCAGCCTGTGCTTACAGGCATGTGCTGTCACACCCCGTTTTCTAGGTGGGTTCTAGGCTCACAGCTCAGGTCTTCACGCTCGTGTGGCGAAGCACTTTGCCCGCTGAGTGTCTCTCGGCTGTGGTGGATTTCGGTGGTTGTGTGAGGGCAACGGGAAGGACAAAGCTAATTGCTGTGTGACCTTAGGTCGGCTTCTTCCCCTCTCTGTGCCGGATTCACCAGAATCCAGGGGAGACAGGCGAGCCCAGGGGGTGGTGATGTCAGACACGCTGGTCCCCCTCCAGAGCACACGGGCCGTGTTCAGTCATTCCTCTTTGCCTGTGTGTGTCCGTTCTTCCTGCATCATGTTTCCTGTGGGCCAGGCAAGCGCCTGGGCGGAGCTTTGTGGGGTCCTCTGCTTCGGGGACACAGCAGACAGACGTCAGAACACCCCCTGGCCGTCTGGGTCATGAGCATGAGGGAAGACCAGAACCTTCTTCAGGTGGCAACTGTGTCAGTGACCATGGGTTAGTGAGGGCTGCCGGCTTGGCACGTGTGAAGGATGTCACGACAGAAGAGCCTGGGCGGGCCTGGCCTCCGTTAGTCACGGGACCTCAGTCCTGGAGCCCAGGGAGGCCTCTGTCAAGGCTGCAGTGAGCTCAGGAAGGCCTGGGGCTGGGCGCCCTCCTCCAGGAGGGATCTGGGATTCCTACTCGGGACCTTCGGTGAGGCCCTGGCCCAGCAGGGCCAGCTTCTCCCGTCTGAGCCACAAGCTCGGGTGACCACTGTCTTCGTCAGCGAAGCGTGTGCCTGTGGAGACAGGGCCTCGCTCTGCAGCTCCACCCCAGCCCGATGCTGGGGCCTGCGTCCCGTGTGGTTTCCTTTCTGTGTGGTGCTGCTCAGTGTCCTCCCATGGCCACGCCCAGCCCTCACCCAGCTTCGCGTCCCCCAGGCCTTGCCAGTCCCTGTCCTGACAGCTCACGGGGTAGGCCTGGGCTCTAGGCAACCTTTGAAACAGGCACCGTTCAGAGATGCTGCCTCTCATGGCGGGATCCATCCTTGGGGGCACCCCGTCCCCTAGGCTGCAGCACCCCCACGTGAGGCCAGAGGACAGCCTTGCATGGCGTTTTTTTGTTTCATAAGTATTTATTGTGTGTGCGCCAGTGCACGTGGGTGTCAGAGGCTTGGAGTCAAATCCCTCCCCCCACCGTGGGGTCCCGCGGATTTGAACTCAGGATGTGGGGCCGTCTCACCGCTCCCCTCCCCCACTTTTTTTCTTCTAAAAAAAGAAAGTGTTTCTGGCAGTGCTGGGGATGGAACCCGAGCGAGGCACAGTTGATCCTCTCAGCCACGCTCAGCCCTCGCGGCTTTAACCTTGGTGTGACCTGGGCTGGGCCCTGTGGCCACACCTGACTGTTTGAGGCTGGTTGCAATCCTCCTGCCTCAGCCTCCTGAGCCCGGGCTGGGAGGCCTGCAGCTGACCCTGCCCTGTCCCTGCAGCTGCAGCAGGTGCTGAGCCTGGGCCACATCAGCACCGACTACCCGCTGGCCGAGACGCTCATGATGGTGGGCTTCTTCCTCACCGTGTTCGTGGAGCAGCTGGTCCTGACCTTCCGCCGGGAGCGGCCGCCCTTCATCGACCTGGAGACCTTCAACGCAGGCTCGGACGCGGGCAGCGACTCGGAGTACGAGAGCCCGTTCGTGGGCGCGGGCGGGCGCGGCCGCGCTCTGTACCCCGAGCCCACGGCGCACACCCACGGCGCGGGGCTGCGGCTGCGGGAGCTGGGGCGCCCGGGCCCGCTGCGGCTGCTCAGCCTGGTCTTGGCGCTGTCGGCTCACTCGGTGTTCGAGGGCCTGGCGCTGGGGCTGCAGGAGGAGGGCGAGCGCGTGGTCAGCCTGTTCGTGGGTGTGGCTGTCCACGAGACGCTGGTGGCCGTGGCCCTGGGCATCAGCATGGCCCGCAGTGCGGTGCCCCTGAAGGACGCGGCCAAGCTGGCGGTGACCGTGAGCGCCATGATCCCCGTGGGCATCGGGCTGGGCCTGGGCATCGAGAGCGCCCGCAGCGTGGCCAGCAGCGTGGCCTCGGCGCTGCTGCAGGGCCTGGCCGGCGGCACCTTCCTGTTCGTCACCTTCCTGGAGATCCTGGCCAAGGAGCTGGAGGAGAGGAGCGAGCCGCTGCTCAAGGTGCTGTTCCTGGTGCTGGGCTACGCCGTCCTGGCCGGCATGGTCTTCCTCAAGTGGTGAGGGCCGCTGGCCCGCCGTGTCACCCCGCTGCCCGCCCGAGCCGTGAGTCCTTGCAGGACACAGGCCACGCTCCAGGGCCACAGTCCACACACAGGGCCTCCCGCCCTCCACCCGCGCCTGGCGCCACTGATACTGCTTTTAAAAAAAGTCTTAAAGTTCTTTATCAAAGCTGTGTGGCCATGTCACCTCATATCCCGTCACCCTCCTAGCCCTGCTGACACTGCTGAGCCACCAAGAATGGAGAGTGGGGGTGGGTTTTGAGGGAGCTGGTTTGTGGGTAGCCGCTGCAGCCCCCCCATGTTCCCTCCATGTTCTCCGTGTAGCCAAGGCCCTGCCCACCATTGTCAACCCGAGTTTCTCCAGATGCTCCAGCGTGACATGTGACACTTGGTGAGCAAGGGGCTGTCCTTCCCAGGGGACAGGCCAGTTGTGTACCAGCCCGGAGTCTGCTTGCCTGGCCCTCGGGAAGTCCCTCTTGTTTCCTTGCTCTGTCTCAGTCTCCAGAGTGTTGGGGACCGACTCCAGGGCCAAGCGTGGTCTCCTAAGGGTGAGTGGGACGTGGGCAGTGGCTTGGTGGTTATTTTTTTGAGTTGTGTCCTCACCACTGGGGTCTCCAGGGGATCACCAGGTGAGGGCCACATCCTGACAGGGGAGACTCCTAGAATGCAGGCGGGACTCAGCTCCTAGCAACCATGGTGCCTGTTGCCATGACAACACCGGCATCTTGGGACGACCTGAGTGAGGACTCTTCCTCTGGGGACATAAGGCTGGCATGGCTCATCCCCGCCCTTGACCTTGCCTCTGTCTACCAGGCGTCACCTCAACGCTGTCCCTGTGATGGCTGGATGTCACACCTAGTGCCCCGTCACTGGCCAGGTGACCAAAATGACCCGTCCGAGGTGGCCCCCTACCTGGCTCCTACTCGGAAGATACAAGGTACAAAGAGACAGGGCCTTGGGGACACCCGGGCCTTGGGCAGAGTCCCCGGAGCCCCAATGCCTGGGCCACCTCTGCTGTAATAAGCCAGGGCTCACATAACACTTCCAGACTTGGGGACACATGGGGCCCAGCGCCTCCAGTGAGGGCCGACCTGCCCTGCCACTGCTCGAAGCCCTGCCTTTTCTAGGGGTTCTTCACTGAGGACGGACGGTTGAGCCCGTGAGGTTGAACCCTGGCCCTGCAGGCGTGGGGATGTGCCCACAGTGCCACCCGGCCCTCCTGTGCGCCTCTCCCGCCCTCCACTCAGCACCCATGGGGCAGCTCAGTGTTGTACAGCTTCCCTCCAGCCCAGGTGGGCCCCACGGAGCCGCCACGCCCCCACAGGTAGAGACTCAGGTGACGAAAGACTTGGCCAAGATAGGAGGGGCCTGGTCCGTGTCTGGCCGTCCCGGCAGGGAGTCTGCAGCTCCCCCATGGCTGTGTGAAGTGGCACCCTTTCCTCCCAGTACCAGCTGCTCTGCCCCTGGGCACACCAGCAAGCCTGTGTGCCTGCCACCGTGGACCTGGGCCCCCCTCATCAGCCCTCCGAGTCACTCCCCGCACCAGCTCACTGGCAACCCGGAGCTACTGCCTCCCCCACAGATCCTCGGGTCCAGGTAGCACCGTCCTGGGGGTGGGTCTCAGCACAGTGATTTCGGGACCCTAGACCCAGGAGACCCCTGCCGCCAGTCCTCAAGCCTGCCTGGCTCCCTTTTCCCAAACCACCCGGCCATCCCTCAGAGCTTAACTGGGGCCTGGCCAGGTGTGGAGTGGCCGAAGAAGCGGGCCTAGGCCCTCGCCTGGCCCTGCCACCGGAGCCCTTCAGGCTCCCCCTGCTGTGGGCTGGGACCAAGGCAGATCACACTCAGGGGCTGCTGTCAGTGGCTTCTCCCTCCTGTGACAAGAAAACAGTCGCATCTCGGATTGCACAAAGAAGCAGGCCGGGCATCTCCAGGACCCCTGCGGGCTGGTGCCTCTGCTCTGACCACTCAGGAATGAGCAGAGATGGCACTGCCGTGGCCACCGCTGGCCACGGTAACCACGTGGGAGGGGCCTGGGCTGGGTGAGGGGCACAGAAGCCAGAACGTGCCCTGTGTGTTTCTCACAGAGTTCCAGTTGAGGTGACAGTCCCTACCCCTAGCCCCAGGAGACCCTGGGCCATGCTGAGTACATGTGCCACTGTCATGAATGGGCACGGAGTGGGATGCTGCAGGGCCCAGGCCACCTCCACAAACCGCCTCCTGTGGGGACACACAGCCGGGACCCAGCGGGATGGGAGGAGAGAGGGTGGGGCGGGTGGCCCCGCTTCCCCCGCTCCTCTGTAATAACAGCATGTCAGCTTCTCGCGGAGCGTGTTTGTGTTCCTGTAACACAAGTTATTAGTGCAGCAGGCGGGATTGGGCACAGCCAGCTCCTGGCAGCCCGCCTCTGACGCCGCTGCGGAGGGCCGGGACGGTCCTTGCCCTACATCCCACCTGCCCAAGGGAGCCCCTCAGCCGGGCGTTCCCCCACGGGGCGGGGCTTTCTCCGTGGGGTATCCCTGGCCTCCTGGGTATCTCCGGACTCTGCCTGCCCTGAGCTAGGAGCTCCCAATTTGGGGCAATTACACGTGTCTCCGATGACAAAGTGACTCCTCCAGGGGAGGGTCACACCTGGAGGTCGCCCCCATCACCCCGCTGAGAGAAATGACATGACAGGTCAGTGTCATCAGGCAGTGTCCCCACAGAAGAAAGAAAAGTCAGTGGGGGAGGGGCTTGCCACCAAGCCCGACAGACTGGAGTGTGACTGTCGACCCCAGCAGTGACAGACCTGACTCCTGCAGGTTGTCCTGATCTCCATGGCACACGTGTGAGCACTGGTGTGTGCTCACCGCCTCCCACCATGTAATAAAATAGGGTTTGGGGGTTTTTTGTTTGTTTGTTTCTATTTTTTGCTTGTTTGTTTGTTTAGACAGGGTTTCTCTGTGTCCCAGACTGTCCTGGATCTCACTCTGTAGATCAGGCTGGTCTCGAACTCAGAGATCCGCCTGCTCTGCCTCCGGAGTGCTGGGATTAAAGGCGTGCGCCACCACTGCCCATCCTAATAAAATAGTTTTTAAGCTGGGCATGATGGCCATGGCTAATCCCAGCACTCCGGAGGCAGAGGCTAGTGGCTATCTTTGAGTTCCAGGCCAGCCAGAGTTACAAAGTGAGTGCTGTCTCAAATAATAAACAAACAGGGAAGATTGGAACTATTCTTTATTTATTTTATTCTGGTGGATGGCTGTTTTGCAGCCATGTGTGCCCCGTGCACCATGTGTGTCCCTAGTTCCCAAGGAGACCAGGAAACTGCATCATCTCTGGTCTCCATAGAGTCCAGGCTGATCAGGGCTGCATGGTGAGATGTGTCTCACACAAAGAACAGCAAAATATTGGGCTCCAGGATGCCCGCTCATGTATTCTGGGGTTTTCTTTGTGTGTACGCAGTGCCTGCAGAGGCCTGAAGGGGGCGTCGAGTCCCCTGGAACTGGAGTCACAGATGGTTGTGAGCTGCCATGTAGGTGCTGGGAACCGAACCTAGGTCCTTTGTGAGAGCAGCCGGTGCGCTAACCATTGAGCCACACCGCTTCCTCACCTTGATTTTTGAGACAGTGTCAGTGTGGTGGAGCATATTTATCTAGACCACCCGATCAGCACACCACAGGAATCCTCCTGTCTCAGCCTCCCCTGTGCTGCCGTAGCAGGATTGAGCCACTCTGCTATCTTTCAGTATGGGTTCTGAAGGTCCAGGCTCAGGTCCTGTGTTTGCAAACACTTCAAGCGCTGAGCCATCTCCCCAGGCCTTTCCTGCACCCTCTTCTGTGGCTGGGGCAGAGCGGGGCTCTCCAAAGAAGTGGTGGGTGTGTAGTGAGGGCTGGCCAGCCCCCGGGGCTCCTGAGTTCCGGTGCCCACGTATCTGCCCTGGCCAGCTCAGCAAGGTGGGGCAGAGCGCGGTGCCCCCCACACCCCAGCCAGCCACCCAGAGGCGCTGCTGCAGGAAGGAGGCAGGAACCGAGGCCGTCTCCAGTGGCTCCTGATGCCCAGAGCCAGGCCCGGCGTCTATAAATAGCACCAGTGTGTGGACAGGAGGCTCCGCCGTGTGACTCAGCCTGGGCCAGTGCCTGAAGGAGCCCGGGAACTGGCCAGAGCTGGGCTTAGAGCCCACCGGCCAGTCTCTCAGGGAACCCAGGTGACTGTCACAGACAGGAAGCTTGGCTGCTAGCCCCAAGCCTCCCTCTTCCCTGTGCTCAGCACCTGAGAAAGGAGGCCACTCCGTGGTTTGTTCCCAGCTACTCTGAGGGCTGAGGGCAGTACTGGCTGGGGGTGCTTCTGTGGGACGGGGTCCTCCAGAACAGACTTCTCACTTCCCACTAGGCTGTCTCCATCCCTGGAGCCAGGGTGGGGGAACTGAGACGCTTCCTGAGGGACCTCCCCCTCAGGGCCGGGGTAGGAAGGAGGTGACTTCTTGGGGTGAGAGCTCCAGGCATCCCAGGATGGTTGGGACACAAACAGGAAGAGGAGGACCGGGCCTCGGAGACCCTTGAACACCAAACCACGACACTGGGCTGCGACCCAGGAGGAAGGAGCCATGTCAGAACTGAGCAGGGAAGGAGGAGGTGAGTCCAGGGGGCTGAGACCAGCAGAGGCCAGCCTTAAGCTGGGCTAAGTGGGACACCGTGGTGCACAACTTTAATCCCAGTGACTGGAGGCAGAGGCAGGCAGATCTCTGTGAGCTCCAGACCAGCCTGGGCTACATAACGAGACCCTGTCACAAAAAGAAAAAAATATTGTTTTCTTAAAGCAAGCTTGGTTTTTATTGGGGTGCACCAGAGAGCTGGCCACGACTGCCTCCTAAGTCAGGCTAGAGAGAGCAGACCCGAGTCTATTTTTTCTTCTTCTTCTTCTTCTTCTTCTCCTCCTCCTCCTTCTCCTTCTCCTCCTCCTTATTCTTTTTCTTCTCTGTGTAGTTTTGGTGCCTGTCCTGGATCTCCCTCTGTAGACCAGGCTGGCCTCGAACTCACAGAGATCCACTTTGCCTCTGCCTCCCGAGTGCTGGGATTAAAGGCGTGCGCCACCACCGCCCGGCCTGAGTCTATTTCTTAAGACCCTTCCTTTTTTAAAAAGAAACTTATTTATTTTATGTGCATTGGTGTTTTGCCTGTGTGTATGTCTGTGTGAGGGTGTCTGGTCCCCTGGAACTGGAGTTATGAGACAGTTGTGACTGGCCATGTGGATGCTGGGAATTGAACCCAGGTCCTCTGGAAGAGCAGCCAGTGCTCTAGCCACTGAGCCATCTCTCCTGCTCCTCTTGAGGCCCTTTTAAGGAGTAAAATCATGAGTAGTTTCAAAGCAGTTTACAGAAGACAATGGAGCGGTAAGGGGTGCAGAAAAATTAAAAAACAAACTAAACCAGCGGTCACCATGTGCCTGAGGCTATTAGAGAGGGTTGGGGGGTGTTGGGTGTTCCCCAAAACAAGTCAGGGTCATGCGTTCGGGCAGGTCAGGTTTTAGGGAACAGAGACAGAAATTTATGCAAACTTTTTTTGTTGTTTTGTTTTTGGTTTTTCAGACAGGGTGTCTCTGTGCAGCCCTGGCTGTCCTGGAACTCACTCTGTAGACCAAGCTGGCCTCGAACTCACAGAGATCCTCCTGCCTCAGCCTCTGAGTGCTGGGATTAAAGGCGTGTACCACCACCACCCGGCTTTAAAACAAGTTTTAAATTACATTTTATTTATTGATTTCTCTGTGTGTGGAGGTCAGAGAACAATTTTGGGAGTTGGCTCTCTCCATCCACCAAGTGGGTCCCAGGGATCCAACTCGGGCCAACAGGCTCGGCCGCAAGCACCTTTACCGCCTGAGCCCTCTCGCTGGCCCAAGTCTGGGAGCACGTAGTGGAGCCAGACCCTGGGCATGCTGGGCAAGCGCTCTACCCTGAAGCAGACACCAGAAGAATGGGGTTGGCTTTTTCTCTTTTCTTCTCCCTGTCTGAGGCAGGGTCTCACATTTCCCGGAAAGGATGTGGCTGAGGCGGACTTTGGGCTCCTGGTCCTCCTGCCTAAGCCTCCAGAGCTGGGGTGACTGGCTGGCGCACACTGGGCCTCTGTGGTGCTGGGAACAGATCCCAGGGCGGCCGAGCAAGCGAGCACTCTACCCTGTCAGCTACAATCCCAACAACGGGTTGCTTCGTGCGATTTTGCTTTTTTATTCTCTCTCTCTCTGTGTCTCTCTGCCTCTGTCTCTCTCTGTCTCTTTGTCTCTCTCTCTCTGTCTCTTTGTCTCTCTCTCTGTCTCTTTGTCTCTCTCTCTCTGTCTCTCTGTCTCTTTGTCTCTCTCTCTGTCTCTTTGTCTCTCTCTCTGTCTCTTTGTCTCTCTCTGTCTCTTTGTCTCTCTCTGTCTCTTTGTCTCTCTCTCTGTCTCTTTGTCTCTCTCTCTCTGTCTCTCTGTCTCTTTGTCTCTCTCTCTGTCTCTTTGTCTCTCTCTCTGTTCTTTGTCTCTCTCTGTCTCTTTGTCTCTCTCTGTCTCTTTGTCTCTCTGTCTCTCTGTCTGTCTGTCTGTCTCTTTGTCTCTCTCTCTGTCTCTTTGTCTCTCTCTCTGTCTCTTTGTCTCTCTCTGTCTCTTTGTCTCTCTCTCTGTCTCTTTGTCTCTCTCTGTCTGTCTCTCTGTCTCTGTCTCTCTCTGTCTCTTTGTCTCTCTCTCTGTCTCTCTGTCTCTTTGTCTCTCTCTGTCTCTTTGTCTCTCTCTCTGTCTCTGTCTCTCTCTCTCCCCTTCTCCTTTTCTTCCTTCCCCCACAGGGGTCTCTACTCTGTAGCCCAGACTGCCTTTAAACTCAGCCATCCGCCTCCCCAGTCTGGCTGACATCTTTTTTCGTGCAGATCTGTGTCCTCAACTCACACCCTCTCCATCACCCTCCTCTGCCCCTCGCTGATCTGACCTGGACCTTGCATTCCCCCCCCCCACATCCCCAGCTCTCCCTTTTTGCAGTTCGGGGTGACCACGACCGTCGTCCACCGTGGCTGCAGGACCGCACATGGCGGGCCCTGTCACCCACCCGCGTCCCCTGGGGTGCAGGCGGCCACGTGGTGCGGGTGGGTGTGGATGTCCGATGCCCAGCGCTCGGCTCGCCCCCCGCGGCTGATGGACACCAGGGCGGGCTTGGCGGTGACCTTGGGCTGCATCGGCCCGGGCCCGGGTCCCCGCGGGCGGGGCGGGCGGGGCGGAGCGCGGCTGGGGCGGGGACATCGGGACTGCGGCGGCGCGGACGGCAGCGCAGCGGCGGGGACCACAGCGGCCCAGGTAGGCGGCGGGGCGGCCGCGGCCACCGAGGGTGGGGAGGGGTCCCCAGGCCACCATGATCCCTTTGTTCCGGCCCCACCCTCCCGGGCCACCGCGCCGGCCCCCTGTGTCCCCGGGCATCCAGCGGCCACCATGGACAGTTCCCGGCCGCCCCACCCCTGCCTGGCCACGCAGAGCTTCACCCCGGACCCCTCCGAGCCTTGACCCTCATCCGCGCCCTCTGCGAACTGCCCGCTGAGGCCTGAGTCCCTCATCACCACCCAAAGAGCCCTGCGCCCTGGCGGCCAAGCCCTCCCCAGGGCTCCTGCTGTCTGCTCAGCCCCCTCCCGACTCCCAAGGAGCCCCCACTTGAGTCCCTAAAGCTGCGGTTCTCCATCACTCCGTCACCAGGCTGCAGCCCCTAGGTCAGCCACTCCCATTAGTCGGCGTCCCCGCCCCCAGACCCTCCCCTGGCCTCTTGCACTTGGGGTGGCGTCAGGGTCCCAGGGCCCAGTTCTGTGCTGACCTGTGGACAGGGAGTTTTGACCAGGCTGGCCCAGGCTTGGGGTGACTCAGACAGGGTGGCCGAGCACCTCAGAGCCCCTAGGGCCCAGCAGCTGAGCAGGGCCCAGCTTTAAGTCCCTCTGAGACAGGCCACCTCCTAGATCGCATGACCTTGAGCATAGCTCTTCCCACTGCAAGTTCAGGGCCCTCTCCCCGTCCCCAAAGGAGTGAGACCTGGATTGCACAGGACCCTCCTTGTCGGGGAGCCCAGACCTCAGCACCCCTCTGGTGGACATCCCTACCAGGCGCTGGATCCCTCAGTGCCCACCACCAGGAAGGTGCAGACCCCACCTCCATTTGCCACCTGAGATCCCCTCAGGCCGGTGGGCATGGAGTCACAGGGTGTCCACCACTCAAGTGTCCCATCAAGAGTCACGTGAAGTTAGCTGGGCTGGGGGCAGCCCCAGGCCATGGCCCCCCCGCTCCTCCCCAGGCCATGGCCCCCCATCTCCTCCCCAGGCCATGGCCCCCCAGCTCCTCCCCAGGCCATGGCCCCCCAGCTCCTCCACACGCCATGGCCCCCCAGCTCCTCCCCAGGCCATGGCCCCCCAGCTCCTCCCCAGGCCATGGCCCCCCAGCTCCTCCCCAGGCCATGGCCCCCCAGCTCCTCCCCAGGCCATGGCCCCCCAGCTCCTCCACACGCCATGGCCCCCCAGCTCCTCCCCAGGCCATGGCCCCCCAGCTCCTCCCCAGGCCATGGCCCCCCAGCCCCTCCCCAGGCCAAGCAGTACCCTGTGTAGAATCCAGATACCATTCAAGTTTATCTCCAGCTTGAGAAGTTTTCGGGGTGTGTCACCAGGGTTGACTCTGGTTGTATTTCCCTTTTATTCTGTCCCAACATATCCAGCGCCTTTGACAATCTTGAATGTGCCTTCAGACCCCACGGAGGACACTTGTCCTCAGCTCCGGAACCCTGGCTCATCATGACTTTGGGGGGCTCATCAGAGGCTGGGCCCGAGGCACTGTCCCTTAACCGTACTCCTGGTCCCCCGTCCCTGTGGGCTGTGCCTGGACAGGCTCCCGAGGACACAGTCACTTCTTCGGTATCACACTCTCCGGGTCTGACTCTGGAGCTGCCCCGGAGCCTTCCCCACATGTACACACACACTGAGGAGAACCACTTGAAGGGGGGAAAGGAAAAGGACTCTTGGTGGGGGACAGCAGCCATGGGGACAGCAGCCGTGGGCACAGACCTTCAGCATTCTCCCCTCCACGTCCTTCTTCACCCACCTCCAGTACTTCAGGAGTCTCCATGCTGTGTGACCCTGTGAGACCCATGAACCTCTCTGAGCAAGGACAGGAGAGAAACCCCGAGGAATCCCTGGGGCTAGTGCCATTGAGCACACAGTGGCCTGAGCAGGGAGCCAAGGCACAGGCCTATGGAACAGGAAGCCCCACTTAGCCCCACGGCTTTCTCCGCTCAGCCTGGGCTGTGAGTCCCCATGTCCCCGCTTCCAGGGACTCAGTGTCAGGATTTACACATCCGATTCCTAGATGTCCCCCAGTCACGAGGCAGAGGAGCCGTTTAATGAAGCAGGTCCCCAGGCCAGGCCCGATGCCAGTCTTCGTGACATCTAGTGCCGAGTCTCCCAATGTGCTTTTGTTTTTTTTGTTGGTGGTCGTGGTAGTTTTTCCTGTTCTGATGTGGGTTTGCTTACTTTCTTAGTTGTTTTTGTTTTTTGAGACAGGGTTTCTCTGTGCAGCCCTAGCTGTCCTGGAACTCACTCTGTAGACCAGGCTGGCCTCGAACTCACAGAGATCCACCTGCCTCTGCCTCCCAGTGCTGGGATTAAAGCTGGGCAGTGGTGACACACATCTTTAATCTCAGCACTTGGTCTAAAGGTGTGTGCTGCCACAATGACCTTAGATTTGTTACGTTGGTTTTTTAGATAGAGTCTCATTCGGTAGCCCAGAGTGACCCAGAATTCACTATCTGCCTGCTCCCGTCTCTCCAGTTCTGGTATTACAGTTGTGTACTATCACACCTGATTTAAAAAATTTAAATAGGGTACACAATGTATCACCACAATTTTCACAATGAGATTCTTTTCACTGTATTTTTTCCTTCTGTGTTTATGTGTCTGTGCATCGTGTGTGTGCAGTACCCGCAGAGGCCAGAAGGGGGCATCGGGTCCCCAGAACTGGAGGCACACAGGGTTGTGAGCCGCAGTGTGGGTGCTGGGAATTGAAGCTGGGTTCTCTGCAAGAGCAGCTGGTGCGCTAACCTCTGAACTATCTCTCCGGCACCCCACCTTGAGGTTTTTGAGACAGGGTCTCTCACACATAAGGATGGGGCGGGAAGAAGGCGAGGCTCAGGGTATGAGGCGCTTGCACTGGTGTGGAGCGGCGGCTGGGTGGGACCCTGAGCCTGGGCCGAGCTGATCTGTGCATCTTTGTTACCTGGCCTCATCAGCACCTTCTCCAGCTCAGAGTCCCCTTGGGAACTCGGGGCCTTACTTCTGCCAGGGAGAACAAGCTGAGGTGTTGGCAGGGAGCCCGCCTGGAGAGCTCGGCTGCAGAGTCAGCCTGGCGGCAGCGAGGGCCACCTGGAACACACTTGGGTGGGACGGAGGAGGGAAAGTGCCTCCTGCGTCCTGACCGCTGGGACAGGGAGCTGTCCTGGGCCCAGGTGGCTTGACACATGTCCCTGTCCCTTCTCCAACAGGGTCGGTCTGGGGTTCTAGCAGCCGGCCCCACGCGCCCAGCCGGCTTCGGAGAAGATGCCAGAACAGAGCAATGACTACCGCGTGGTCGTGTTTGGCGCAGGCGGCGTGGGCAAGAGCTCGCTGGTGCTCCGCTTTGTCAAGGGGACGTTTCGTGACACCTACATCCCCACCATAGAGGACACGTACAGGCAGGTGATCAGCTGTGACAAGAGTGTATGCACACTGCAGATCACGGACACAACCGGCAGCCACCAGTTCCCGGCCATGCAGCGGCTGTCCATCTCCAAGGGTCACGCCTTCATCCTGGTGTTCTCGGTGACCAGCAAGCAGTCGCTGGACGAGCTGAGCCCCATCTACAAGCTGATCGTGCAGATCAAGGGCAGCGTGGAGGACATCCCCATCATGCTGGTGGGGAACAAGTGCGACGAGACGCAGCGGGAGGTGCACACCCGCGAGGCGCAGGCCGTGGCGCAGGAGTGGAAGTGCGCCTTCATGGAGACCTCGGCCAAGATGAACTACAACGTGAAGGAGCTGTTCCAGGAGCTGCTGACGCTCGAGACGCGCCGCAGCGTCAGCCTCAGCGTGGACGGCAAGCGCTCCAGCAAGCAGAAGCGGGCCGACCGCATCAAGGGCAAGTGTGCGCTCATGTGAGCCCGCCACAGCCGGCCAGGGCCTGCGGGGCCCCTGCTCCCCTCCCTCCTCTCCCCTCTTAACGGACCCTCCCTCCTCCTCTTGCTCCTTCTCTCCCATCTCCCCATTCTCCCCTTCCTCTTCCTCCTCCTTCCTCCTCCTGCTCCTCCCCTCCCTCCTCCTGCTCCTCCCCTCCCCTCCTCCTACTCCTCCCCTCCCTCCTCCTGCTCCTCCCCTCCCTCCTCCTTCTGCTCCTCCTCTCCCTCCCCTCCATCCTCCTGCTCCTTGCTCCTCCTTCTCCTCCCTCCTCCTCCCTCCTCCTGCCCCTCCCCTCCATCCTCCTGTTCCTCCTTCTCCTCCCTCCTCCTCCTGCTCCTCCCCCCCCTCCTCCTTCTCCTCCTGCTCCTCCCCTCCCTCCTCCTTCTCCTCCTGCTCCTCCCCTCCCTCC
Organism: Peromyscus californicus insignis; assembly: GCF_007827085.1. Classification (NCBI taxonomy): domain Eukaryota; kingdom Metazoa; phylum Chordata; class Mammalia; order Rodentia; family Cricetidae; genus Peromyscus; species Peromyscus californicus. Next base: position 53,914,541 of record NW_026294492.1, read on the forward strand.
TCCTTCTCCTCCTGCTCCTCCCCTCCCTCCTCCTTCTCCTCCTGCTCCTCCTCTCCCTCCTCCTGCTCCTCCCTCCTCCTCCTGCTCCTCCCCTCCCTCCTCCCTCCCTCCTCTGCCCCTTCCTCCACCTCTCCTCCCGCCCTGCCAGCCCACAGTAGGGCTGCGCTCCACTCCAGCACCTTCACCCCTCCACGGCTATCAACCCTTGCTGATACCTCCCTCCCCCTCTCTCTGCCCCCCTCTTCTCTCTGCTCCCCACAACCACACACTGATCCCTGAGGATCTGAAAACAGGGACCCGGCTAAGGACCTGCTGTTCCGGCCAGGACCAGAGAGGCTGTCTCTCCTCTTCATCTCTGTCCCTTTCCCCGGGGTGTTCCCAGCCAGGTCCACACCCTGCCCGCCCCCCACATTGATCACTGTGACCTCCTTCACGCCCCCCTCTTATTCTTTCATCTGGTCCTGTCCCTTCCCCGTGACCCCTGACCTGAGTCCTTCCCTGGGTCCAGGGTCCTCTTCTCCTGTCTGCACACCAGGGTGGATGGGCCCACGGGCTGGGCCTCAGGCCACCAGGCAATAAACACAGGGCCTGCAGCGATGCCCTGCCAGCCCCGAGCGCCACCCCTGGAATGACAGACACCCCACAGCACAAGCCCAGGACTGTCCTCGGGGGAGGCACATGGGGACCCGAGCCTGGAGTGTGGGGTGGCTGCCTGGACACTGCCCATCTGGACACCGGCCTTCTACGGAGACAGACGTTGGCACAGCAGTGCCTCAACGGTGACCCCAAGTGGGGGTTTGGGGCGCTGAAGACAGGGTGTCCAGCTGAGAGTCCATCAGTGAAGCCCCTGTGTGGGAGCGGGGGGGGGCAGTGCCTGCTGCCCCCGGCAGAACCTGGGCCCTTCACTGGTTATATGTGCCCCAGAGACTGTCCCCCGTGTGCCCCGAGTCACGGAGCCTCTGTGGTATCTGCGAGACTGTCCGGGAGACCTGAGTGGCTCCTGGGTCGTGTCCCACCCACACGAGGGTGACTGCAGACTCTTGTGTCGTGTGACTTTGTGTGTGTGGACGGGTGTGTGTTTGGCTGCGTAGTGGCTTGTGTGTGGCTGTGGAGGGTACCTAGACATCTTGGTATGTGTGTGGATCTGTGTTTTCAGGAGTGGGTGACCATTTATCTGTAAACCTGTCTGTTCGGCCTGTCTGAGGAGCACTGGGTCCTGTTCCAGGCTGTGGCAAGCTGGCTTGTGGCTCAGACTGTATCAGTCAGCTAATGCTGCGGAACAAGTGATGGGTGCCAGCACCGAGGCTTCAGCACACGCGGTCTTTACCTCACAGGGGCTGCAGGACAGGCTGGGGCCGGGGCCAGCTGGCTCCTCTGTCCTGTGTATGTGTGTGAGAGACAGCAGGAGACAGAGATAAAGAGACAGAGGGCCAGAGACAGACAGAGGCAGAAAGACAGCTGCATCCAGGTGTCCAGGTGGGCCAACCTCAGTGTGGTCCCTCTGTGTCCTGAGCACAGGGAGAGCTGCAGCCGGAAGCCTGCGTCTGAGCGTAGCTGAGCCCCGACCTCCAGCCAGTCCAGGGCCCCCACAGCCGTCTCCTGCTCCCTAGCCCCGGGAGCGGCTCCTGGCTGGACAGGGGGTCACAGCCCTTTCTCAGGGACACACCCTGATAGCACAATCTCTGGGCCACCCCAGGCCTCTCTTGCCAGCCTTGCCCATCCTGGGAGTACCAGGCTGGGTGGCAGGGGAGGCGGGAGCCCACCCTGGCTGCTGGCCGACCTGCCCAGGCATCTCTGGTGCTGGGGACCCCCGCCAGGCCTCGCTTGCTGTGACCCACCCCTGCCCCCCGCATGTGGGAGCCCCGCCCTGTGTGGGGTCTGTGTACCGTTCTCTGTAGACCTTGTCTTCCTGCAATAAACATGTGGATCCTGCCTCCCCTGTGCTGCATGGCTTCCGTGGGGCGAGGAGCTGCCTACCGAGGGTGAGGGCTGGGGATGGGGGGTGGACATGGAGGAGAGGGGCGATGTAATGGATGGGACACACCCAAGGGCACAAACAAGCATACTGAGCCAGTGAGAGCCGAGTCCATTGCCCTGAGCCTGGACTGGGCCTTGCCTGCCTCCCTGGATCAGGTCCCGGTGGCTCAGCTTCTCACCCAACCCTTCTCCATCTTTCCTGCCCAGCCTCCCCTCTGCCATTTAAAGGACAGATCGGGAGAGCTCAGTCATCCTCTGTGTAACAGGCCCACAGTCTACCCGGTGCTGACCAGTCACACCACACACAGCACTCACAGGCAAGGCGCCCGCCTTCTCAGAGTCCTCCATCTTCTGCCAGCTTGTACAACTGAGTGTGGTCACTCCGGCCTCGAATCCCAGGAGGCCACACAGGGAGGCACAAAGCCAGAAATCCAACATGACAGACAGGGGCCGAGGGGAAACGCAGTGGCTGGGAAGGTGACTGCTCTTGCAGAGGATCTGAGGTCAATTCCAAGCACCCCTTTAACAAGTCATTTTGCTGGGTGGTTGGCGCACGCCTTTAATCCCAGCACTGACAGGCAGAGGCAGGCGGATCTCTGGAGTTCGAGGCCAGCCTGGGCTACAGAGCGAGATCCAGGAAATGCTCCAAAGCTACGCGGAGAAACCCTGTCTCGAAAAATAAACATAAATAAATAAATAATAAAAAACAAAAAAACTCAAAAAAACAAAACAAAAAACAAAACACACACACACACACACATACAAACAAGTCAGGCTTCCTGAAACTCCAGCCACGGGAGAATCACACTCTGCTTTGCAGCCTAGGATAGAAATCACGAGGCTCTATCTCCCAGGTTCAGGGAGAGACGCGTCTCAAGAAATAGACAGAAAATGAAAAGGGAGGACACTCACAACCTCCACTGGCCTCTGCCATGTGCACACCCATGTGTGCTTACACACTCACAAAAGCACATATACATAACAACAACCCCTCCGAACAACACAACAAAAATTAAAACAGAGGAAAAGAAGAGGCTGCAGCGTGGTCAGGGGTGGAACCCCGCCCAAAATTCCCCAGTGAGGGGCTGGGGGCGTGGTCAGGGTGGAGCCCCGCCCAGAACCCCCAGTGAGGGGCTAGGGGGCGTGGTCAGGGTGGAGCCCCGCCCAGAACCCCCAGTGAGGGGCTGGGGGTGTGGTCAGGGTGGAGCCCCACCTAGAATCCCTCAGTGAGGGGCTGGGGGCGTGGTCAGGGTGGAGGCCCGCCCAGAATCCCCCCAGTGAGGGGTTGGGGCGTGGTCAGGGTGGAGCCCCGCCCAGAATCCCCCAGTGAGGGGCTGGGGGCGTGGTCAGGGTGGAGGCCCGCCCAGAATCCCCCCAGTGAGGGGTTGGGGCGTGAGTCAGGGTGGAGCCCCCGCCCAGAACCCCCAGTGAGGGGGCTGGGGTGTGGGTGGTCAGGGTGGAGCCCCACCTAGAATCCCCAGTGAGGACTGGGGGTCGGTGGTCAGGGCGGAGCCCCGCCTAGAATCCCCAGTGAGGGGCTGGGGGGCGTGCTCAGGGTGTGGAGCCCCGCCTAGAATCCCCAGTGAGGGGCTGGGGGGCGTGGTCAGGGTGGAGCCCCGCCTAGAATCCCCAGTAAGGGGCTGGGGGCGTGGTCAGGGCGGAGCCCCGCCTAGAATCCCCAGTGAGGGGCTGGGGGCGTGGTCAGGGTGGAGCCCCGCCTAGAATCCCCCAGTGAGGGCTTGGGGGTGTGGTCAGGGTGGAGCCCCGCCTAGACTCCCCAGTGAGGGGCTGGGGGCGTGGTCAGGGTGGAGCCCCACCTAGAATCCCCCAGTGAGGGGCTGGGGGCGTGGTCAGGGTGGAGCACTGTCCAGGGGGTCTGAGGCCAAAGACGCCATGCTCGTAACTGGAATAAATGGATGTATTTTTCTTCCATGTCACATGTGAAGTTTGGCGGTGCCTCAATAGGTTGGTCTCTGACAGGCATTCATGAAGCCCTGGGTGCCACCCTCAGTTCCGCATAAGAGGCGTGATGTACACACTCACACACACTCACACACACTCACACTCACACACACACGGTCATGTATGCAGGCGCGCACACGCTGTAGGTAGACAGGCCAGCAGTCCCTCCAGTCCCGCAGTCCAGCCTGTGGTTCATGTGAGAGACCCTGTCTCACAAAAAAACTATAGTTCACGGTATAGTTTGCTGCTCAAACTGGCCTGGAACTCACAGCAATCCTGCTGCCTCAGTTTCCTGACCACTAGGAGGACAGGTGTGCATCATCCTGGCATTCACGACGATTTGTTTAAACATTTACTTATCTCTTTATTCATTTATCATGTGTGTGCACATGTGTGTGGAGGTCGGAGCACAGCTTACAGGCGTCTGTGTTCCCCTTCCAACCTGTGGGTCCTGAGACTCGAACTCCAGTCCTCAAGCTTAGCCGCGAGTGCCTCCGTGCCCTGAGCTGTCTCGCTGGTCCGCATAATGTTTGTTGCTTTTGTTTTCGAGACAGGGTTTCTCTGTGTCCTTGGCTGTCCTGGATCTCACTCTGTAGCCCAGGCTGGCCTCGAACTCACAGAGATCCTCCTGCCTCTGCCTCCGAGTGCTGGGATTAAAGGTTGTGCCACCACCGCCCAACTACTGGCTGCTTTTCTTAAGGACTGGGGTTCCATTCCCAGCACCCAGTCTCAAGGCGCTCTTTTCTCGCCTCCACAGGCCTCTACAACCCGGTATACACGCACACACACAAGCACTCACGCACACACATGCACACACACGCACGCACGCACTCACGCACACTCACACACATGCACACACACGCGCGTACACACTCACAAAGGAAAAACATGCACACATAAAGGACATATAATTTTGGAAAAAATAAAAGCAAAATAGAGTAAACCCTGGCGACGTTACTGTCTGGGGCGCCTGGGAAGTCAGGGCCGGGGGGGGGGGGGGGGGGGGGGGGGGGGGGGGGGGAGTGGGTGTGTCCACGGAGGCAGCTCTCGGGCGCCCTCTGGCGGCAGCTGGGCGCAGTCCAGCCTCCTGGGTCTACTTGGAGTCGCAAGCTAAAAATGTGTAATTTTTGTAAATTACATTTTAGAAAATTTATGCGTGTGTGCGCGTGCGCACGTGCACGACCATGCACGCATGCTCCAGCACGTGTGTGGAGGTCAGAGGACAGCTTATGACAGTCGGTTCTTGCCTTCCATCCTGTGAGCAGTGGGGATTGAGCCGTTTCTCTGGCCCCTCTTAGTAGTTTTATTTATTTATCTATCCATTTATTTATTTATTTATTTATTTATTTATTTATTTATTTATTTATTTATTTATTTATTTATTTATACTTTATGTGCATGCACGTCTGTGTAAGGGCGTTGGGTCCCCTGGAACTAGAGTTACAGACAGTTGTGAGCTGTCCTGTGGGTACTGGGACTTGAACCCGGTCCATCTGGAAGAGCAGCCAGTGCTCAAAACTGCTGAGCCGTCTCTCCAGCATTAGTTAGTTTTTCAAACAGGGTGTCATGTAGCCTGTTTCAGGGGCTTCAAACGCACTATGTAGCCCAACCTGACTTCAAACTCGGGGCAATCCCCCTGCCTCATTCTCCCACGCGCTGGGACCTTAGGTGAGGCCATCAAGCCCAACTCTGTACCTAAACTCTTTGAAGGATGTGTTGTTCCCACATCACCTGGTGCGCCACGGACAGGTGACTCCTGTTTCCACAGTGGTTCCTGTGGAGGGGCCGGGTCTGGGGACAGCCGGGGTGGGGACGCCAGGCTGGGAGGGAAGAGGGATGGGAAGGTCCGGGCTTTCTGTGCACGACGCGTGCGCAGGTGTGTGTGGGCACGACGCGTGCGCAGGTGTGTGTGGGCACGGTCGCTGGGATGACGGGGACCCAGGGAACTCAGGGGACACACTGCAGCTGGTGATCACAATGTCATCCGGAGGAATCCTGAGGTCACCCTCCGAGGGGTCCCCGTTCGGTGTCTCTCCGGGAAGACGGCTACCTGCGGGGACACCCCAGATGTCTCCAAGGTCACCAGGGGAGCTCGTGGAGATCGCAGACCCGCCCACGGGCTGGGGCATGGGTCCACCCCAGCACACAGGAGGTTCAAAGTCAGCCTCGGCTACACAGTGAGTTCAAGGCCAGCCTGGGCAGTGTAGTGTGACCCTTTCTCAAAATAAAAAAAGATGGCTGAGGGCATAACCCAGTCTCAGTACTGCAAAAACACCCCCCAAGACCCACTACTATATAGAGAAATAGAAAAAATAGAGATAAATATGGGGGAGTACAGAAGTGATAAATAAACAAAGAAGCAAATTAAAAATTATTAATAGTTCCACCCTAACCTGGGCCCCCGCTCGGGATTCGAACCCGTTCCTCAAAGACCACATCGCGCTTGCCGCCCCTGGCTCTCCCTTGCTGGGCGTCGTTCTCTGCTCGCCTTTGGTTCGGTACACACAGGGACGTTCTTCTAAAGGACTGCCGAAGTGATGGGCAGCGGGGGCGAGCATTGCCACGACATGTGATACTCGTGCGTGAAAACGTCATAACGAAACCATCACACTTCCCAGCGAATGCACACCAATAAAATACGCTCAGAAAAACCAAAACAAAACACGGGCCCGACGCCCCGCAGCCCCGCCTCAGAGAGGCCACGCCCACTGCACCACGCCTGCCAATCTTAGGCAGCGTGGCCCCGCCCTCCAGCCCGCGAATGGCTCGTGAGGATGCCACTCCCGCGTAATCCCCGCCCGCTCACGCCTGAAGCCCCGCCCCGCTCCCCGAGGCTGAGCCTACCAGGTTGCCGGCCTAAGGCTCCGCCTCCGGCCCCAGCCTCCGCCGTCCTGGCTTCTGATTGGTCGTGATGTTACAGAGGCCCCGCCCTCATCCCCGAGGCCCCGCCCCGTGGAGGAGCCCTCTCCAGGCCCCGCGGCGCGTGCGGCTGAGACGCGGCTGAGACACCGGCTGGAGGCAGGTGAGCTGGGCGCGCTGGGGAGAGTCGGGGTGCCCAGGCGAGGAGCCCAGGGCCAGTGCAGCCAAGCAGGAGTGGGGTGCAGCCAGGGGCGACTGAAGCGCGGTCGTGGGAGAGTGGGGTGCAGCCAGGGAGGAGTGGGGTGAAGTCAGACAAGAGTGGGGTGCAGCCAGATAGAAGGCGTGGGATGCAGTGACAGCGGAGTGGGGTACAGTCGTCAGGGGAGTGGGGTACAGTCAGGGGAGTGGGGTACAGTCAGGGGAGTGGGGTACAGTCAGGGAGAAGTGGGGTACAGTCAGGGAGAAGTGGGGTACCTCAGGGAGGAGGTGGGTGCAGCCAGGGAGGAGTGGGGTGCAGTTGGGAATGAGTGGGTGCAGCCGGGGAGGATTGGGGTGCGGTTAAAAAGGAGTGGTGCGCTACCTGTTTGCTGTCTCGTTGCACGTGGGACCCACACCTTGGGACAAGGATGTGCGTTGCTCTCGGGGCAGAGGGTGCACGGGCTTAGATCTTGGGGTGCACAAAGTTCCAACGGCTGACTTTCAGAAACTTCCTGTGGGAGTTTTAGGGGCCATGACGTTAAGGTGCGTGGGCGGCACACCGCTGCTGCTGGGGGATGCTGGGGGCGTCGGTGTCCGGGGGCGTCGGTGTCTGGGGGCGTCGGTGTCGGGGGCGTCGGTGTCCGGGGGCGTCGGTGTCGGGGCGTCGGTGTCGGGGGCGTCGGTGTCTGGGGGCGTCGGTGTCCGGGGGCGTCGGTGTCTGGGGGCGTCGGTGTCCGGGGGCGTCGGTGTCTGGGGGCGTCGGTGTCGGGGGCGTCGGTGTCGGGGGCGTCGGTGTCGGGGCATCGGTGTCCGGGGGCGTCGGTGTCCGGGGGGCGTCGGTGTCCGGGGGCGTCGGTGTCTGGGGGCGTCGGTGTCCGGGGGGCGTCGGTGTCTGGGGGCGTCGGTGGCCGCTGAACCAGGCTCTGGGGTCTAAGAGCCTGAGACTGTTGCCAAGTTCACCCGTTTGCGTCCACCGCCCGGCCCGGTCCTCTCCTCTCTCTGGTGTGGGACTCTGCTCCTGCTGTTCCTCACCGCCCACCCTGGTGTAGCAGCTAGCCCGCCCTGGTGTAGCAGCTAGCCCTTCCTGGTGTAGCAGCTAGCCCGCCCTGGTGTAGCAGCTAGCCCTTCCTGGTGTAGCAGCTAGCCCGCCCTGGTGTAGCAGCTAGCCCTTCCTGGTGTAGCAGCTAGCCCGCCCTGGTGTAGCAGCTAGCCCGCCCTGGTGTAGCAGCTAGCCCGCCCTGGTGTAGCAGCTAGCCCGCCCTGGTGTAGCAGCTAGCCCGCCCTGGTGTAGCAGCTAGCCCGCCCTGGTGTAGCAGCTAGCCCGCCCTGGTGTAGCAGCTAGCCCGCCCTGGTGTAGCAGCTAGCCCGCCCTGGTGTAGCAGCTAGCCCTGGGCAGGCTCCCTGCAGTGTCCAGCCAGGGACTTATGTGCTGAGCCCTTCCTATGCACCGTGAGGGCCAAGATGAGTGTGAGGTCGGGTTGTCACAGAACCTTGACCCCACCATACCACCTTGGGGTGCGAATGGGAATCACCACCCTGGTGGCGCCAGGCACAGTCTCCCAGTCCTCAGAAAGCTGAGGCAGAAGCATGGTAGGTTTGAGGCCAGCCTGGGCTACATAGTGAGTTCCAGGACAGGCCAAGCTTTGCGGTGAGACCCCCCTCTCCAAATAACAACAGTGGGCTTGCAGTGTGGTGTAAGGTCGCCTCCTAGCCTGGGTGGCTGCCTCAGATCAGGGAGGTCTTGGCACGCAGCGTGTGGGTCGAAGACTAAACAGTGCTTTAGAGCTCAGAACGTCCCACAGAGAACGAACGTCCCGGAGGCCACAGCACAGAGGTCAGGGAACTGTGTGTGATCTAAATCAGGTTGAAAGTACATGGATTATGACAGCGTCCGGGGTAGAGCACCTGCCTAGGTTCCCCCAGTGAGGCGCTGGGCTCATGTCAATCCTCCTGCCTCAGTCTCTCTAGTGCTGGGATTCAGGTGTATGATCGATGCCCCCAGCCACCCACTACCATTTTTTACATGGTTCTTCTGGGTGGCTTGTACTGTTTTGTTTTTGAGACAAGGTTTTCAGTAGCTCAGGCTTCCTCCAATTCCGTATGCAGCTGAGGGGGACCTTCAACCCCTGCTCCTTCTGTCTCTCTCCTGAGTGTCAGGGTGACAGGTGTGGGTCACCACACTTGGCTCTGTGTAGCTCCCTGCCCCCCCCTTTTCTTTCTTGAGACAGAGTCTCACTATGTAACACAGGCTGGCCTCGAACTCACAGAGATTCCCCTGCCTCTGCCTCCTGAGTGCTGGCCTTAAATGAGTGGCCAGTTCCACGTGACTTTAAATTTGTGGGTAACTGAGCCTGCGTGTGTAGCAGGCATCGAAGTCTGCCCACACTTCTGTTTTGTGAAGGATCTTGGGGTCCCCTGATGGTCCAGTGCATTTTGTCAAGCGTGGGGTCCTGGTGTGGAGCCACAGCCCAGGTGATTGACACCCCGTGGGCCCGCTCAGCTTCGTGTGTACGCAGCGCAGAATCATTTTTTGTGGCATACAGAGTAGAGCAGAAAAAGCTGCCCCCCCCCCCCGCCCAGGCATTGTCCCAGGTTTTCTCTTTGTGTCTAGAAATAGTGACTGTTTGAAATGACACTCACTGGGTTGGGGGCGTGGCCCAGCATGCACCAGAGCCTGGGTGCTGTCCCCAGTAACTCAAGCAAAACATGATCCCAGAAGCAGGCGGCTTTCTCCGAGTTTGAGGCCAGCCTGGGCTACACAGTGAGACACTGTCTCTGTCGGGGTCGGAGGCGACCTTGGAACTTTCTAGAAAGAATGGCTACCACAGCCACTTCAGCATCCACCAGGCTCCGGCTGGTGTGACTTTACAGTCACAAGGGTCTGGGAGGACACTGCTTACTCGCTTTTCTTCTGTGGAAGGTTCGTCCCACGCCCGAGTCTTTTAATGGCTGACCCTGGCAATTCTGGGTTCTAGTGGCGTCTGGGGCTTCCCTGGGCTGAGGCCTGGCTTCTCCTGCACTTGCGTCCTGTCACCCTCCCGTAGGGGCTGATGGCCATTTGTGACAGTGACAGACACCTCCGCCGCCCTGTGGACTGGCCGCTTTCTCCCTGGCTCCTGGGAGACCCATCTGTCATCGTCATCCTCATCTGGTGGGGGTCAGGGAGAGGGACATCGGAGAGCCTTCTAAAATGGTTACCAGTGTCTTCCCGATAATCTGATTGCTTCTCCTATTTTAAATGCAGGTCTGATTTGCATATTTTAAAATTCACCATTTTAAGCATAATAACTCAGGGTTTTCCCGAGCTGTCGTTGTGTGCCGCCATGATCCGCACATGACAGTCTGATACTGCGTTCTCACCCCAGTATGAAATCTCCCCCGCGACCCATCGCCTCCATTTCATGGCCCTGCCCCTCCTCAGCCCCTGGCACCCACAGATACGCTCCTAGTCTTTGGTTTCTCCTGTACTGGACCGTGCGACCCTCACTGAGCTCCATGTCCTTGGTGGATTCATCTGAGCCCAGCTCTTGTTCACTGCTGTGTGGTATTCCACTGTGTAGATGGACCACGCTGTGTGGACGGACCACGCCGTGTGGATGGACCACGTCGTGTGGCCGGACCACGCTGTGTGGATGGACCACGCCGTGTGATGGACTATGCCGTGTGGACGCACCACGCTGTGTGGACGGGCCACGCCGTGTGGATGGACCACGCCGTGTGGATGGACTATGCTGTGTGGATGGTGGACCATACTGTGTGGATGGACCACGCCGTGTGGACGGACCACGCTGTGTGGATGGACCACGCCGTGTGGATGGACTATGCCGTGTGGACGCACCACGCTGTGTGGACGGGCCACGCCGTGTGGATGGACCACGCCGTGTGGATGGACTATGCTGTGTGGATGGTGGACCATACTGTGTGGATGGACCACGCCGTGTGGACGGACCACGCCGTGTGGACAGACCACTCTGTGTGGATGGACCACGCTGTGTTTTCGTTTGCAGTCACCTGGACTGTTTCTGTCCTTTGTTGTGAAGTGTGACGTGGAAGTGACTCTGTCCTGGTCATAGGTGACTTGCTAAACCAGACTTGGACTGTTTGCTGTTTTCTTTCTGTGGGTGAGAGTGTGAATTTATCTCTTTCCCTGTCCTGATCTTTCTCATCCCAAAGCCACCGGAGCTCGGAGTGGTGTCCACTCGCTCGGGCCACTGGGACCCGTTTTCTCTGATCTTTGGTCAGCAGCCAACACACGGACGGGCTCCAGGGTCTCGCTGGGACCTTGGTGGCCCTCTGGAGGCCCCTGACTAACCCACTGCCCCCAGCTCCACGCCACACCCCCAGAGCCCCACTTCCTGCCCTCCCTGCTGCTCTGGCTCTGAGAACATTCCTTTCTCAGCCCAACAAAGGCCTGTTGTCTGTTGTCGGCCTGTGTTGAACCTCAGAACTGTGCCAGGTCTCAGAGCACGTGATCTGAGGAGTGTGTGTGTGTGTGTGTGTGTGTGTGTGTGTGTGTGTGTCTGTGATCATGTGTGTGACTGTGTGTGGTGTGTGCATATCTCTGTGTGTGGTGTGTGCATATCTCTGTGTGTGGTGTGTTTATCTGTGGATGTGGTGTGTGTGTGTCTGTGTGTGTGTGGTGTGTATCTGTGTGTGTGGTATGTGTGTGTCTGTGTGTGTGGTGTGTGTGTGTGTGTGTGTGTGGTGTGTGTCTGTGTGTGTGATTCTGTGATTGTGTGTGGTGTGTATGCATCTGTGTGTGTGTGCTGTGTCTGCGTCTGTGTGTGACTGTGTGTGGCCTGGGGCGGTGGGTAGAGGTGGGAGGCAGAACTCTGCTGTCTGCCTAGCATTTGGAGACATGGTGCTCTCAGGCCTAAGGGACACACTAGGTATGTGGGACTGACCTGCCTGTCATCCCAGTTCTTGTGAGGCTGAGGCAGGAGGATCATGAGTTCCAGGTTAGCCTGAGCTACACGGTGAGACCCTGCCTGAAAGACCAAAGCAGGGGCCTTGCTGAACAGCATGAGGGTAAGTCTGAATCTCCAGAGCCTTCATACTAAGCCGGGCATTGCCACACAGATGCCCCGGCTGCAGGACTGTGGGAGGCTTGCTGTCCTCCAGCCAAGCTCCAGGTCCAGTCTGAGAGCTTATCTCAAGGAAATAGAGCTGAAAGAGAGGTCGAAGACAGCAATACCCAGCATCCTCCTCGGGCCTTCATAAGTGTGCACAGGCAACATGTACAAAAAACAAAACAAAACAAAAACATCAAAAACCAATACCCCACCCAGACAGGATGTCTGTGTACCCCTGACAGTCCTGGAACTCGCTCTGTAGACCAGGCTGGCCTTGAACTCAAAGATCCACCAGCCTCTGCCTCCCGAGTGCTGGGATTAAAAGAATGCACCACCCTCATCTGAATAAAACAAAAACAAAAACAAAACAAAACACATTTTTTTTTTAACCCAACAAAATAGTTGCTGCAGGGCAGAGAGCAGGTCTGGGTTCTGGGGCAGGGGCAGGCAGGAGTCCGGGATGGAGTACTACTTGACTAGGTAAAAGATATGTCCAGAGCCTTCTGAGTTTTCCAGGCTCCTTCATGTCACCCAAAGTGGTTGGATGTGGTCCTAGCGTCCTGAGGTGGATGTTTTGTGAGGAGGTTGTCCTGGCCCTGCAGGTGTCCCTGGACTCTGCCTACTCATGCCAAGAGCTCCTCCAGCTGGATCCCCACAGGAAACAGTTGAGAGTCCCCTGGGTGTGAGATGGCCCCCAGATCGAACTCATGACCTTCAATGAGACCAGACAAGACCGGCAGGGTCAGAGTCACCTCCAGAGGCAGAGCTGGGATTAGGGGTAGGGCTTGGGACTCTGGCTAGATCACACCCCCTGGGCAGGAAGCCCTGGGTTCCATCCCCACAATAGACACCAGGTGTGCTGACAGGCTGGGGAGGTTGGGCAGGTGTGTCAGAAATTCAAATCCAGCTTTGGAGGCAGCCTGGGCTATATGGGACTCTATCTTAGGAAAAAAAATTATTTATTTAGCTTGACATGGTTTCATTGTGTAGCCCAGGCTGGCCTGAAACATGAGATCCCCCTGCCTCAGATCTCCAGGCCTGCACTCTCACCCACACCCGACACTAGGCAACACTTTAAACACACATTGATTCACTGTCATGGGCATTTTCCAGAACTCACCCTTTCTAAACTGAAATCCACTCCCTTCCCTCCTACCTCAGCCCCTGGGTGCCCTCAGCCCCGCCTCTGTGGCCCCCACACCAGCTGCTGGAGGGTCTTTTTCCAGTCTGATAATATTCCATTGTATTCTTGTGGTTCACTCATCCATTTGGGCCTTTTTAGGACGTTGCTACCTTCAGGCTGTTTCGGAAGACAAACACCCCCCCCCCCAATCTGTACAGGATTTTCATTGTTTTGTTTTTAAGGATGAGTATTTTTACCTTTCTTGCTCTGATAACACCCCAGGAAGTGCCCAGTGGGACCATTAGCCACTGTCAAATCCACAAATTGCTGGGATGCTCTTCTGTGCCTCTGGGGATTTGCTTTGTGTATCTGAGGCTCTTTTGAGGCTCTGAGCTTTGGGGTCTCTGGAAAGCTTGGGGGGGGTGCTGTATCTGAGTCTGTCCACCCAGTTCTCAGCCTCAGCCTCGAGTTGCCCTCTGTCCCCTGTTCTGACTCCTGTGGAACCAGCCAGCCCCAGGCCTCCCTCTGCTGGCCTGCTGTCCCTACGATGGAAGTGGTAGTGTGCCCTGGTCAGCTTGTTGATGAACCTTGGCTTCCCTGTGGCCATGTGGACTTGCAGACCCTCCTCCAGTCCAGGCTCCCCTGAGTGCTGCCAATCATCGAAGGAAAGATGCTTGTCGGACTCAGCACGGGCAAAGCAGGTCCCAGGGGCTGGTGAGGTGGCCCAGTGTGGGTAAGGGCACTTGCCTTGCAAGTGTGAAGTCCGGAGTTCACATCCCCAGCACGCCTGCAAAGGCCAGGTGTGAATGCACACGCCTGTGACCCCAGCATTAGAGGAGAGACAGGTGATCAGTGCCTGGGGCTTGATGTTCAGCCAGCCTGGAGGAGAGGCACGCTTCAGGCTCAGTGAGAGACGCAGCCCACTGATGTGGGACTCCATGAGAGGAAATGTCCAAACAGGAGAACCCAGATAACTTGAGGGGTCGTTGGAAGGAGATTGACCCAGAGAAGTAAAGACAGAAGACCTGAGGTCAGTGAACGCCCTGCTTCAAGGAAGTGGAGCCCATGGGGCCAAGATATAAAGGAAGCAAAAATATAAGATGGGTTTCAGGGTACACTTTAATCCCAGCACTTGGGAGGCAGAGGCAGGTGGATCTCTGTGAGTTCAAGGCCAGCCTGGGCTGCAGAGTGAGTTCCAGGACAGCCAGGGCTACACAGAGAAACCCTGTCTGAAGAAGAGGAGGCAAATGTGTATTGTGGAATTTTCTAGCAGTTTCTGGAATGTTCTAGAATACTCTGGACATTTTTTCTAGAACCTTTCAGGGCTTTCTGGAACTGTGACAGAGTGAAACCGTGCCTGTGTCGTAAGTTAACAATATCATTATTGTATAGAGAATATATTAATATTTATTTTTCATCCCCACTACCACGTCAGACATGGACAAACCAGTGACAGGATTCAGGGACCCACAGGCAGAGGCTGTGGCCACTCCGGAGCCGGGCTTGTCTAGAGAGTGGAAGGGCTGTCCAGGGGTGCTCTTAGTTCTGGGGCAGGAGGTGGCCTCGTGCAGGCTGAGGGCCCTGATGCAGGGCCTGGACTCTGGGCATGCAGCCCTCCTAAGGCTGCGGACTGGACCGATGCCGGGCGGGCATCTCGGGCCTGCTCAGGGCTGAGCAGTGGCCCCGGCCTTCACCCGCCCATGCCAGGGCTCGGCAGAAGGACAACTGTATCTGTCCTCAGAGGTCACCCAGTGCCCTAGGGACAGACTCACCCTTGACCCCGGAGGGAGGACCCGCGTGGAACGCACACACACCCGAACTTGGACTCAGGCCCGGGACGCCCCGCATTGGGGATGTGGCGGGGATCGCGGCTGTGTGTTTAGAGGTGTAATTAAGTGGCCCTGTTTCCTCTGGGGCGGTGACACAGATCTGTCCCTCCAGAGCTGACAGTGATTCAGCAGTGAGAGGCGGGGTCCGTGGAGGCCGAGGGGTGTGCGTGTGAGCTCTGTGTCTCAGCATCGTCTCTCCCTCCGGCTGCTGAGCCCGGAGTCCCGGTGCAGGGTCAGCACCGGCCGCGCTCTGCAGGCAGCGTGGGGCCGAGCTGGGGGCTGCGGGATGCAAGGGGGCGGGTGGGGTGGGGAGCACGGAGGGGAACGGGATGCAAGGGGGCGGGTGGGGTGGGGAGGACGGAGGGGCCGCGGGATGCAAGGGGGCGGGTGGGGTGGGGAGGACGGAGGGGCCGCGGGATGCAAGGGGGCGGGTGGGGTGGGGAGGACCGAGGGGCCGCGGGATGCAAGGGGGCGGGTGGGGTGGGGAGGAGGACGGAGGGGGGCCGCGGGATGCAAGGGGGAGGGTGGGGTGGGGAGGACGGAGGGGCCGCGGGATGCAAGGGGGCGGGTGGGGTGGGGAGCTCGGAGGGGCCGCGGGATGCAAGGGGGCGGGTGGGGTGGGGAGCACGGAGGGGCTGCGTGCGGCGCCTGTGTGGGTTAGTCACGTGCCGAGCCTGAGGACTGCCAGGAGGTTTATTAGCACTTGTGGTTTTCGTGACCGAGTTGTAGAACGAGGCGGAGGAAAGAGCCGCCTTTTGGGGGTGGGGCAGATCTAGAGACGAGATAATCCCTTCAAAGCCACACCCCCTACTCCCTCCAACCAGGCTCCGCCCCCTAACGGCCTATTCAGCTGTGATTGGTCAGTGAATTCACCCATGGATGACGTGAGCCCTGCAATGATCGTGTCACCTTGTGCACAGCACCACCAGTTTGGGAACAAGTCGTCCAATCAGTGGGAGACAGAAAACTGCATCTCCAAACCACGGCAGGACCGCAGACTGAGGCCCTCAACACCCTAGGAACACAGGGTCTGAGTGTGCAAGGCCGTGGCTGGGGGCGTGGTCAGGGTGGAGCCCCGCCCAGAATCCCCAGTGAGGGGCTGGGGGCGTGGTCAGGGCGGAGCCCCGCCCAGAATCCCCAGTGGGGGGCTGGGGGCGTGGTCAGGGTGGAGCCCCGCCTAGAATCCCCAGAGAGGGCTGGGGGCGTGGTCAGGGTGGAGCCCCGCCCAGGATCCCCAGTGAGGGGCTGGGGGCGTGGTCAGGGTGGAGCCCCGCCTAGAATCCCCAGTAAGGGGCTGGGGGCGTGGTCAGGGTGGAGCCCCGCCTAGAATCCCCAGTGAGGGGCTGGGGGTGTGGTCAGGGTGGAGCCCCGCCTAGAATCCCCAGTGAGGGGCTGGGGGCGTGGTCAGGGTGGGGCCCCGCCCAGAATCCCCCAGTGAGAGGCTGGGGGCGTGGTCAGGGTGGAGCCCCGCCTGGAATCCCCCAGTGAGGGGCTGGGGGCGTGGTCAGGGTGGAGCCCCGCCCAGAATCCCCAGTGAGGGTCTGGGGGCGTGGTCAGGGTGGGGCCCAGAATCCCCAGTGAGGGGCTGGGGGCGTGGTCAGGGTGGAGCCCCGCCTAGAATCCCCAGTGAGGGGCTGGGGCGTGGTCAGGGTGGGGCCCCGCCCAGAATCCCCAGTGAGGGGCTGGGGGCGTGGGGTCAGGGTGGGGCCCAGAATCCCCAGTGAGGGGCTGGGGACGTGGTCAGGGTGGAGCCCCGCCCAGAATCCCCAGTGAGGGGCTGGGGGCGTGGTCAGCGTGGAGCCCCGCCTAGAATCCCCCCCAGTGAGGGCCTGGGGGCGTGGTCAGGGTGGAGCCCCGCCTAGAATCCCCCAGTGATGGTTTGGGGGCGTGGTCAGGGTGGGGCCCCGCCCAGAATCCCCAGTGAGGGTTTGGGGGCGTGGTCAGGGTGGAGCCCCGCCCAGAATCCCCCAGTGAGGGGCTGGGGGCGTGGTTAGCGTGGAGCCCCACCTAGAATCCCCAGTGAGGGTTTGGGGGCGTGGTCAGGGTGGGGCCCCGCCCAGAATCCCCAGTGGGGGGCTGGGGGCGTGGTCAGGGTGGGGCCCCGCCCAGAATCCCCATGAGGGCTGGGGGCGTGGTCGGGTGCAGCACTGGTCTAGCCTGTGTTAGGGTCTTCAGGCTGTGGCTGCTGTAGTTTGTATTCATTTCTGGCTTCCGGGCTTCTCCTTCTGTCCCGCCTCCGCCTTCTTCCCAGTCTGTCCGTCCTGTCTGTTATTCCTGCCAGTCACTTTAAGACTGTGCTAATCCGCCATGACGTCCTCTTGCCTCTTGAGCATGTGAAGACCCTCTTTCCCGATGGGCCATCCTCTGAGGTGTCTCTCAAAATAGTCCCAACATTAAAATTAACCTAGTGTTTGCCAATCCAGCGCGTGGAGGCAGGAGGATCAGAAGTTCAAGGTCATCCTCAGCTACAGAGCCAGTGTGAGGCCAGCCTGGGCTACGCGAGGCCCTGCCTTGGAAACAGCAGGAGCCAGCCTCTGCTCTGCACTTGGACTTGGGTCCCTTTCTAGCGTTCCCGCGGGCTCGGCGGCTGCACACAGCCAGGTTCGCACAGCCCGAGCGCTCACAGCTTTGAATGGATGGCGACGCCACAGCTAAATCGGGCTCGTGTTCCGGGAGGACGCGGTGGCTCGGCTGTGTTTTCGGGGAGGGGACGACGTGTCTGAGAACGACGGTTCATTGAGGAACGCGTAGACGGGTCGCAGCTGCGCACAGGCTGGCGTAGCCTCTACAGCGCTTTCCGCGTGTGACAGTGTGACCGTCCCCCGTCCTCGTGTGTAAAACTCTCCCGTTTTAAAGAGTCTATTCTCATCTCATCCAGACGGGAGGTGTTAGAACACTTCTGTTTTGGGAGGAGCGTCACGGTATATATAACAGCATGGTGCCGTTTCCTCACCAGCAGAAGTCTCCAAAACGCTCAATTTTCAAGCTAAGTAGAAAAACTCCCCAGAGTGAGGAGACCACAGAGGAAGCAAGCTGCGCTTTGTGTATTCTGGGCCACCATTCAGGACTGGATTCTCAGGAGGGCGGATGGGAATCTCAGAGACTGTAGCGGTCGGCCAGCAGCACTGGGTAACGAGCAGCACCAGGTCCCACATTTAGACCATTTGTTGCTTGCTGTGGCGTGCTCTCCTGGGTTAGGACCCCAGGCGCAGTTTAACAGATCTGTTTGGGGCTCTCTGGGGTGGCTGGGTAGGAGGCACGGGGCTGGAGTGATATCCGCTCATCGAGGGATCATTGGAGAGCCTGTGGCCGTGGAACCCAGGGACCTCTGGAAGCGTCCCACCCCAGGGAACTATGATATCACAGACAGGAGGTCGTCTCAATCCACAGCATCGGTGCTGTTTGTTACCTGGTGTTAGCTGACTCATACAGGTCACACCTGAGTTCCAAAGCTCAAGACGCAGATCTGAAACCTCTTTGAGAGACCTGGGTTTAGAATCACTGTCAGCTTTTCTTGCCCAGAGGCACGCACTGACGCCGGGCCCATTTTCCCTGTATCCAGGCTGCACAATTGGGCCATTGTGTGTCCAGTGTCCTCTCATGCTTCCAAAAATGTCACAGGATGACATTTCACTTTGAAAGAGTTGCTCAAGATGACTATTTGGAGGGAGGATCACCAAGTTAATTCTACTGTTTTTGCTTTTCTTTCTTTTTCTCTTGGTTTTTCGAGACAGGGATTCTCTGTGTAGCCCCAGTGCCTGTCCTGGAACTCACTCTGCAGACCAGGCTGGCCTCGAACTCACAGAGATCCTCCTGCCTCTGCCTCCCGAGTGCTGGGATTGAAGGCGTGCGCCACCGCCACCGGCTGACTATTCTTTGGGGGTGTTGGAGGTTGAGATAGGGTCTCTTGTAGCCCAGACTGGCCTTGAACATGTGATCCTCCTACTCAGGCTCCTGAGTGCTGGAACGTCCTGTGTGAATCACCACGTCTCTTACCTCCAGTCATGTGTGCTCTGGAGGAGAGAGAGGGAAGGGCCGGGCCGGCTTCAGGCAGGATGAGAAGGGAGAGACCTGGAAGTCGTCTTAGACGTGAGCGTCATTTTGTCTGTCAGTTCCCAGCTGGGTGGCCCTGGTGAGCCTCTTAACGTCTCTGGGCCTCAAAGGTCCCACCAGAAAAAGGTGCGTTGATGACGGTGTGCGCCGCCTCACCCCACGCAGGGGGTGGAGCTCCAGGCTCCGCACATGCTAAAGGGGTGCTCTACCCTCTGAGCCCCAGCCCCAACCCTTCTTTAATATTACGTATATAATAATAATTATAAACATGTGTATCTCTTCATTTTCTGTGCTCCGATGTTTGCTCGTGGGCATGTCTGTGCACCAGGTTGGGTGCCGTGCCTGCTGCAAGTGGGCATTGGATGCCTGGGAACAGGAGTTACAGATGGTTCTGAGCCGCAGTGTGGGTGCTGGGAATTGAATCCGAGTCCTCTGCAAGAAGCAGCCAGTGCACTAACCGCTGAGCCTTCCCTCCTGCCCTGCTTGGGGCTGACCTCAAGTTCACGGCCTGAGGTCAAACCACTCTGTCCCTCCCCTCCGACAGCATTTTCTAGACCTCCAGAGAAGGGTGTTGGGTGCTGGGTCCCACAGTCACTGTGCAGGAGTGGGGATGGCAGCCAGGCTGGATGTGAAGGACAGGTACCAGGGCACACGTGTTCCCTGTGGCTCAAGACTTGGAGCCCACGGCGTCGGGGATGACGGGAGAGGGCGGACAGCCCTTTGTCACTGCAGACCTCAAGGCAGGCATCCGCATCGCATCCGATGTCTCCGCGTGGATGACTTGGTAGCACAATGCAGGACGTTGAAACCTCAGGAGACAGACTCAGATTGTCACAAACAGGGGGTGGGGCGGGTGTCATGGCCTGGGCTCACCCTGCAGAGAACATCCGGGAGGCGTGTTCACGCTGCCCTGCCTGCCGGGAGGGGCCCAAGGTGAAGGTGACCGGATGAGAGAGCCTTTTGTGCCCGAGCTGGGAAAACCAGCCGTGCGGAGCCAGGGACACTAGCTCAGCAGGTTCGGCGGCGGCGGGGTGACCTTGCAGAGTCAGGCCTGCGAGGCTCCAGAGCGCCAGCTCAGCCCGATGATCACCAGAACTGTGGCCGGCAGGAGCCCACGGTGGGTCGACTTGTCTGAGAGGGAGTCTCCTGGAATTCCTGCCCGTGCTGTGTGCCCGGGTGACAGGCCGGCGCCATCACACCTGGTTTATGTGCAGGGGGTTGAATCTGGCTTTGTGTGTAAGGAGTGTGCACGGTACCCACTGAGTTACATCCTCAGCCCCTTCAGTAAAAAAACGGACTGAGGGTTTGCAGCCGGCCAGGGGCTTTGAACTCACGAGGAAGGGCCGTGCCGTGCACACCTACAGTGTCTCGGAGGAAATATTTCCAGCTTTGCCCTGACTCTCAGCTCTGATGTTGCCGTGCAAACCTGCCCCAGACAGTGTGAAGAAGAAGCTGGGCCTCGGTAGACTGTTGACAGGCCGGGCTTGTCCTACGGTCCCTAAGGTTTCATTAAATCCACACGATTGAATCCAGTGGCTGCAGGTTAATCCTGTTTGTTTTCAATACCAGGGGCTGACCCTCGCCCGCCAGGCAAGCATCTACCATTGGCTGAGCATGGCGGTGCACACCTCAGGAGGCAGAGGCCGGAGGACCTGGTCTACATTGTGAGTTCTAGGCCAGCCTGGGCTACATAGTGAGACCCTGTCTCAAAATAATCGAAGTTTGGTCATCAGACTTGGCAGCAAGCACCTTTAGCTGCGGCGCCTTCTCGCTGGCCCTCGCCCACGGGTCATTTTGAGACAGAGGCTGGCCTTGGGTTTGTCCTGCTCTTGTTTACGTAGCCAGGCTCATTTATCGTTGGTGGTTGTTTTGTTTTTCTTAAACAGGGTCTCACCGTGCTGCCCACAAACTCACAGCAATCCTCCTGCCTCAGCCCCCCCCCCCACGCTTGCACCACCAGCATTCCAGGGCCTTCTTTCCTTCAATCATTCTGATTCACTCTGGTTTTCTGGAACTTTCCACCCACAAAGCTGCTTTTGTCTTCTGGTCCAGCCCCAGCCTCACCCTCCACAAGGCCTGGGAGAGTCGGGCTCACGAGTGAGGGCACCGTGCGCGAGATCCACCCTCGGTGTTCCGGAAGCTTCCTGCCGCAGCCCCCCACCTGTCCCCTCCCGGAGCCCATCCCTCCCTAATTTGCATATTCTGTTTTTAGCATCTTTTCTGGATTTTACATAATCGTGCCATTAGGAGACTGTCATGGGAACCGAGGGCTCCCGTTTCAAGGGCTCTTCTGGAAGCTAATTGCATGTCTTCTGTCTCTATTTCTTTTTAAAATCAATTTTACATTTTGGGATAGTTTGACAGAACAAGGTAATTTGGGAGCCCAGGACAGAGGTGTCCCCACGCGCCCCAACTTGATGTCCGCATGACTTAGGTCTTAGGATGCCCCCGGCCGTTCCTCTGCACAGTGAAGCAATTCTGAGTCCCTGGATTGCCATGCTCTCAGCTCCTCCTAGACACTCTTCACTGGAGTCCTCATCCAAGGTCAGGCCAGCTTTGTCATGACATCATAGCCCGGGGACAGTTTCTCAGACTTCCTGTGTTTAGATTCACTGGGGCATGTTAAGGAGGCCTGCGAAGGTATCTGCTCACCCGGAACTGCAGAATGGCTTTCCTTACCCTTCTCTTACCATGAGCTCAGGGTGGAGCCCCCCCTCCTAGAGTCCCCCAGTGAGGGTCTGGGGGCGTGGTCAGGGTGGAGCCCCACCTAGAATCCCCAGTGAGGGTCTGGGGGCGTGGTCAGGGTGGAGCCCCGCCTAGAATCCCCCAATGAGGGGCTGGGGGCGTGGTCAGGGTGGAGCCCCGCCTAGAATCCCCAGTGAGGGGCTGGGGGCGTGGTCAGGGTGGAGCCCCGCCTAGAATCCCCAGTGAGGGGCTGGGGGCGTGGTCAGGGTGGAGCCCCGCCTAGAATCCCCCAGTGAGGGGCTGGGGGCGTGGTCAGGGTGGAGCCCCGCCCAGAGTCCCCCAGTGAGGGGCTGGGGGCGTGGTCAGGGCGGAGCCCCGCCCAGAATCCCCCCCAGGGGCTGGGGGTGAGAAAGCTGTTGGCCTGACCCTAGCACTACAAAGGAAAAGCAGGGGAAACAGGCTGCGGACGGGCGGGCGGCGGGCTACAGCGCCCCGAAGATGAGTCAGGCACTGATCTCCGGGCTGGGGTCGGGTTCGCCGTCATGACAGCTGAGGCCCCCAGCAGCGCTTCCTTTGGACACAGCTGCTCTCTGCATTTTTTTAAACTTCCATTTCTGCGTTGCGTGTGCAGGCGCCCTTGTGTTTGCGGGGGTCAGAGGGAGACTTGTGGGGGTCCCAGGGCTTGAACCTGGGTCGTCAGGCTTGCTGGCCAGTGCCCTTACTCTGAGCATCCCACTGGCCGCAGCTCCTTACGTTTCGAATGGAAATTAGTTTGTGCAGATTTTCATTCTTTTCTTGCCCAAAGTGTCAACACCGTCTGCGTCTCCACGCACCAGTCCCCATCGGTGGCGCGTGCCCGGTCTGGTGACTCTGTCCCTCTGGATCCGGGGCCGCGTCACACCAGGGGAGCTCCTGGCGCGGTCAGGGGAAGCCGGGGACTTGCTGACGTCCCCACACCCCGCAGTGTGCCCGGGGCCCAGGGAGACCCTGTCCTGACCGAGAACCAGAGGTTCGGTTGTCTTCCAGCTGAGTGGAAAAGGGTGCGAGGATCCTGAGGCGGGCAGGAGCCTCCACCTGGGCGATGCTGACCTTAGCTGGAAGGTGGGGACATGGTGGCACGTGCTCGCCATTGCAGAACCGGGAGCTGAGGCAGGAGGATTTCCAGGAGTTTGAAGCCAGCCTGGCCTACAGGTTAAGAGGCTTTGGGCGGCGACATGCGTGCGGCGCCCAAAGCATAGGAGACCTTGAACGGCTGGCGGTCGGCCCTTCGCTCGCGCGGTCCTGCCCTGGCCTGTCCCCTCAGGGCTGTGGCGCAGCAGCTCTGGGTCCAGTCGCCGGCGCCCTGGGGCCCCGTGCTTCGTGCTGTCTTGCCCGCACCCCGCACCCCTTCCCCTGGAAGCCATCACCCTCTGCTCCCTGCCTTGGCAATCAGTGTTCCTGGGTGACATATTTAGATGGTTGCTATGGTGATGAGGTTGACAGCTTCATGTGGCACAAAAGACGGGCCCCGGTTTGCTATATCGAGCCTGCAGGAGACCGGGTGCCTGAGCCACGTGCCCATGTCAGCGTGGGAAGGGAAGGGGGCTCCGACAGCCCGTCCCGCCCGCCCGCCCGCTCCCGCGGAGGAGCTGCGAGCCGCTGGAGGAGGTATGCCTGTCACCTTGAGAGACGTGTAGGGGAGGACAGGGTCTCACCCGGGGGTGACCGCGTCCTCCGGGGACACCGGGCTGTGTCTGGGGACATGTGTGGCTGCCCCACTCGGGAGTGCCTGGCCTGGGGCGGGCGGAGGCCAGGGACTCTGGTGAGCATCTCCAGGGCCCAGGGCGCCCAGAGAAAATGACCGAGGTCGGCGTGCACAGCACTGTCTGCAGCCCTGGCTACGCCCCCCCCCCCCCCCCGGCACCGTCCATCATGGCGGCTGAGTCCACACTCGGGGAGCTGAGAGAGGGGCCGCCGGGCCGCGGGGTGGCACTGCCACCCGCAGGGAGGGCCCTCCTCCAGGCCTGCCAACACTCCTTTATTCTATAGCCTGTCAAGGTGAGAGTGTCGATTTACACCAAGGTCACACTGAGGCGGGAGGATCACGGTGAGTTCAAGGCCAGCCTGGACTGCATGGTGGGACCCGGTCCCGTGGGCTGCCCGAGTTTCTGTGAGACAGCCTGTTCCCAGGATGCAATGGGATGGATTTCGTTTGCTGTTCTGAGACAGGCCGTTCTGGATCTCGCTCTGTAGCCCAGGCTGACCTCGAACTCACTCTGTAGCCCAGGCTGGCCTCGAACTCGCTCTGTAGCCCAGGCTGGCCTCGAACTCACTCTGTAGCCTAGCTGGCCTCGAACTTGCTCCGTAGCCCAGGCTGGCCTCGAACTCGCTCCGTAGCCCAGGCTGGCCCCGAACTCGCTCTGTAGCCCAGGCTGGCCTCGAACTCGGATCCTCCTGGCTCTGCCTCCCGAGGGCTGGGATTGAAGGCGTGCACCACCACCGCCCGTTCACTTCTTTCAACCACCTTGACCCTTCGGGTATCACAGTCCGTTGATGGGGAGATGGATTTGGGGCCGTGGCTGTTGGGGCTTAAAGAATTCAGCTAAAATGTAATTAAAACAGAAACAAAAAAACAGCCTTTCAAACCCGGCTCTGGTGGGGGGGATCGTTTGTTCTCCCAGTGGAACTGGGGTTCGATTCCAGCACCATCACGGTTCACGGCATCTGTGTCCTCAGTTGTGGGGCTCTGGTGACCCCTTCTGGACTCAGAGGGCGCTGCATGCACTTGGCCAGCGTGTGTGTGTGTGTGTGTGTGTGTGTGTGTGTGTGTGTGTGAGTGTGTGTGTGTGCCTGTGAATGTGCACGTGTGCCTGCGTGTGCCTGTGAATGTGCACGTGTGCCTGGGAGTGTGCACGTGTGCCTGCGCGCGTGTCTGTGAGTGTGTGCATGCGCATGCACCTGCGTGTGCTCAAGTGCGCGTGTGTAGTGTTCTCTCCTGTCACCTCCTCGTGGCCCTCCGTGGCCCGAGTGGGTCACAGGGACCCTCATGGCACCGCTTTCCCCGCGGGTCACAGAACCGCAGTCGTGGCCTCCTCTCCTGCCCGGGACTGTGGGACACGCGTGGCCGTTACCCTGGGGCCAGGCGTGCAGTGGGTGAGGCCGGGTGCTGCTTAGTGCCCTCTCTGTGGGCCTGGGGCCCGCCGTGGGGTCCCACGGCCCCGCGGTCCCGCCCTGGAGTACCGCGGCCCCGCCCACCCCGGGGGTCCCCCGTGGCCCCGCCCACCCGGGCCCGCCCACACCCGGGGGTCCCCGTGGCCCCGCCCACCCGGGCCCCGCCCACCCCGGGGGTCCCCGTGGCCCCGCCCACCCTGGGCCCCGCCCACCCTGGGCCCCGTGGGCCCGCCCACCCTGGGCCCGCCCACCCTGGGCCCCGCCCACCCAGGGCCCCGCCCACCCCGGGGGTCCCCCGTGGCCCCGCCCACTCGGGCCCACCCCGGAGCGTCCCGGGTTCTAGTGCGGTCCTGGCCCGCGCCGCCTCGGGGCCCAGAGTGACCCCAGGTTGCTCGCTCACCCCGGCCGCAGCACAGGGCACAGGAGTGGCGCTCTGGGGACCCCGGCTCCTGGGGCTGCTCCTCTGGGTTCTCATGAGGTGAGCGGTGTGTGTGTGAGTGAGTGTGCGTGCATGTGTGCGTGTGCGTGCGTGGGTGCGTGTGAGTGTGCGTGTGTGACTGTGTGCGTGCATGTGTGACTGTGAGTGTGCGTGTGTGTGAATGTGCGCGTGTGTGCGTGTGTGTGTGCGTGTGCGAGTGTGTGTGTGAGTGAGTGTGCGTGCGTGTGTGTGAATGTGCGCGTGTGCGAGTGTGTGTGTGAGTGTGTGGAGGGCGCCCGCCGGCTCCGCAGCGCTGCAGGTTGCTCCCGCCCTTTCCTCACACACCCAGGCCGCGCGGCCCCGCAGCTTTCCAGCCGCTTCCTGCGGCGACGCTGCCACCTGCGGGCGGCAGCCGGGACTGCAGCTGCGTTTGATGAAGCCGATCATTAATAATAATAATAATAATAATAATAATAATAATA
Source organism: Peromyscus californicus insignis (assembly GCF_007827085.1). NCBI lineage: Eukaryota > Metazoa > Chordata > Mammalia > Rodentia > Cricetidae > Peromyscus > Peromyscus californicus. Next base: position 53,940,349 of record NW_026294492.1, read on the forward strand.
ATAATAATAATAATAATAATAATAATAATAAGGCAGCTCGGGAGCCTGGGTGGGGCGCTCTCCCAGCATGCACCGGCCCGGGGCGGGCCTGGCACCACACAAGCCAGCCTAGGCTACACAGTGAGGGCAGCCTGGGCTGCACAGACCCGGTCTCCAGCCCGGAAAATAAACCCAGGCAAAGGGTGCAAAGCCTGGCATGTGACCTCAGCGCGGAAGGAGCAGAGACAGGGGCATTGGGAGTCTGAGGCCGGGCACGCGGTGAAATCTTACCTCAGAAACAAAGCAGCCGGGCGGTGGTGGCGCACGCCTTTAATCCCAGCACTCGGGAGGCAGAGGCAGGCGGATCTCTGTGAGTTCGAGGCCAGCCTGGGCTACAGAGCGAGATCCAGGAAAGGCGCAAAGCTACACAGAGAAACCCTGTCTCGAAAAAAACAAAATAAAATAAAATAAAATAAGGTCCGGCTAGAGGGCTCAGCAGATGAAGGGGCTTGCGCCAAGCCTGAGGTCATGAGTTCGAGCTCCAGAGCCAACCAGATAGAGGGACAGACGGCCGGACGGCCGGACACACACGCACACACTCACACACACACACTCACACACACACCCCGTGCAAACACAAACACGGAAACAGCCTTTGGGGGTCAGGGTTGGGAGGGGGGCGCAGAAGTGCCTCCCGTGATCATGTTGGGCCCGTGCAGCACTTACTGAGCTCCACTGTATACACGGCTTTCGAGAAGTGGCCTGGAGTGACTCGGACCCGCGGCCCCAAGGCAGGCAGCCCCCTGCCTCGGTTCCCCTGGGCTCCCCCCGGGTCTGCAGACAACCCGCCCGGGCCCACCGCGATTTCCCTCCCCGGCCCGCGGGGGGGGGGGGTGGGGGAGGGGGAGAGGGAGAAGGGGAGGGCGCCCCGGCCCGGACCCGCGTTCGGGACCCGAGCACACTGACCCCGTCCACACTGACCCACGCCCCGGCCTGACCCCGGCCTGACCCCCGTGCACACTGACCCACGCCCCGGCCTGACCCCGGCCTGACCCCGTGCACACTGACCCACGCCCCGGCCTGACCCCCGTGCACACTGACCCCGTGCACACTGACCCACGCCCGGCCTGACCCCGGCCTGACCCCGTGCACACTGACCCACGCCCCGGCCTGACCCCGTGCACACTGACCCACGCCCTCCGGCCTGACCCCGGCCTGACCCCGTGCACACTGACCCACGCCCCGGCCTGACCCCCGTGCACACTGACCCACTGCCCCGGCCTGACCCCCGTGCACACTGACCCACGCCCCGGCCTGACCCCGGCCTGACCCCGTCCACACTGACCCCGTGCACACTGACCCCGTGCACACTGACCCCGTGCATACTGACCCCGTGCACACTGACCCACGCCCCGGCCTGACCCCGGCCTGACCCCGTCCACACTGACCCCGTGCACACTGACCCCGTGCACACTGACCCCGTGCACACTGACCCACGCCCCGGCCTGACCCCGTGCACACTGACCCCGTGCACACTGACCCACGCCCCGGCCTGACCCCGGCCTGACCCCGTGCACACTGACCCACGCCCCCGGCCTGACCCCGTGCACACTGACCCCACGCCCCGGCCTGACCCCGTGCACACTGACCCCGTGCACACTGACCCACGCCCCGGCCTGACCCCGTGCACACTGACCCACGCCCCGGCCTGACCCCGGCCTGACCCCCGTGCACACTGACCCATGCCCGGCCTGACCCCGTGCACACTGACCCACGCCCCCGGCCTGACCCCGGCCTGACCCCCGTGCACACTGACCCACGCCCCGGCCTGACCCCGGCCTGACCCCGGCCTGACCCCTGACGCCACATTAACGCCAGCGTTTCTCTTCCAGGAGCCAAGGCTTCGGGTCGGAAGCGCCGCGGTGCTGCGACGGTGGGACTCGGTGCAGGTAGGTGCTGTGCTCGGTGCTTCGCTCTGTGAAGCCTGGGCGGGAGTGGGGCGCCGTGCGGCCGGACCGGTCAGGGGGCAAAGGTCACAGCCACGTTCTCCCGCACCCCGGGGGTGGGCTGCTCAGGCTTGGCACACCCGCCCCCGCGGTCTCCGCTGCGGAGAAGGACAAGGAGAGGGTTGTGTGTGTGTGTGTGTGTGTGTGTGTGTGTGAGACGTGGAGTGGTCACGTGGTGGTGATTATACGGCGTCTCATTATACGACACAGGCGCCCCTTCCGGCCCCCCGCGGGGACTGCACACACGGGGTACTGAGTGTGAGTGTGTGTGAGTGTGAGTGTGTGTGAGTGTGTGAGTGTGTGTGTGAGTGTGTGTGAGTGTGTGTGAGTGTGGGAGTGTGTGTGAGTGTGTGTAGTGAGTGAGTATGTGGACCCGGCGCCCCTCCCGGCCCCCGCGGGCACTGCACACACGTGTGTACCCTCATCCCGCGTCCTTCCGTCCGTCTGCACTCTTGCGAACCTGAGTGTGTTAGGAGGCGCTCTGGTGTGACGCACACCGTGAGAGCGAACCGCGGCGTGTCACCTGACACGGGGGAGGACCGGGTCAGCCTCAGCTGGGCGGCGAGCGTGCGGCCAGCCTGGGCTGCACAGGGAGGGCCTGCGTGTGATCAGGGAAGGCACGGGCGGCCGTGAGTGGGGAACCCTGGCGTGCATGGACAGAGGGCCGCAGGAGGTACCCGGGCCTCAGTTTCCCCGCAGGGAAGCCTCTGCCTCAGCGGCCCGCAGGGTCGGGGGGGGGCAACTCCGCGGGCCTGAGTCTCCCGTGAGCCCCGCAAGAGTGGGGGCCCACGACTCCCGGGGTGTTCGTCCTCCCCCCTCCCTCCTCCCTCCTCCCTCTTTCCTCCCTCCCTCCTCCCTCCTCCCTCCTCCCTCCCTCCTCCTTCCCCCTCCTTCCTCCTCCCTCCTTCCTCCTCCTCCCTCCTTCCCTCCTCCCTCCTCCCTCCTCCCTCCTCCTCCCTCCTCCTCCCTCCTCCCTCCCCCGTCCCTCCCCCCTCCCTCCCCCCTCCCTCCTCCTCCCTCCTCCTCCCTCCCCCCCTCCTCCTCCCCCTCCTCCTCCTCCCTCCCTCCCTCCCTCCCTCCTCCTCCCTCCTCCCTCCTCCCTCCTCCTCCCCTCCTCCCTCCTCCCCTCCTCCTCCCTCCCTTCTCCTCCCTCTCCTCCCTCCTCCCTCCTCCTCCCCTCCTTCCTCCCTCCTCCTCCCTCCTTCCTCCTCCCTCCTCCCTCCTCCTCCCTCCCTCCTCCCTCCTCCCTCCTCCCTCCTCCTCCCTCCCCCCTCCTCCCTCCTCCCCTCTCCCTCCCCCCCTCCCTCCTCCTCCTCCCCCTCCCCCTCCTCCTCCTCCTCCCTCTCCTCCCTCCTCCTCCCTCCCTCCTCCCTCCTCCCTCCTCCTCCTCCTCCCTCCCCTCCCTCCCCTCCTCCTCCCTCCTCCTCCCTCCCCCCTCCTCCTCCCTCCCCCTCCCTCCCTCCCTCCTCCCTCCTCCCTCCCTCCCTCCCTCCTCCTCCCTCCTCCCTCCTCCCTCCTCCTCCCTCCCTCCTCCCTCCTCCTCCCTCCTCCTCCTCCCTCCTCCTCCCTCCTCCCTCCTCCCTCCTCCTCCCTCCCTCCTCCTCCCTCCCCCTCCCTCCTTCCTCCTCCCTCCTCCCTCCTCCTCCCTCCCTCCTCCCTCCTCCTCCCTCCTTCCTCCTCCCTCCTCCTCCCTCCTTCCTCCTCCCTCCTCCTCCCTCCTCCCTCCTCCTCCCTCCTCCCTCCCTCCTCCCTCCCCCCCTCCTCTCCTCCTCCTTCCCCCTCCCTCCTCCCTCCTCCTCCCTCCTCCCTCCTCCTCCCTCCTCCTTCCCCCTCCTTCCTCCTCCCTCCTTCCCTCCTCCCTCCTCCCTCCTCCTCCCTCCTCCCTCCTCCTCCCTCCTCCTTCCCCCTCCTTCCTCCTCCCTCCTTCCCTCCTCCCTCCTCCCTCCTCCTCCCTCCTCCTCCTTCCCCCTCCCTCCTCCTCCCTCCTCCCTCCTCCTCCCTCCCCCCTCCCTCCTCCCTCCTCCTCCCCCCCCTCCTCCCTCCCTCCCTCCTCCCTCCTCCCTCCCCCTCCCCCCTCCTCCCTCCTCCCTCCCTCCTCCTCCTCCTCCCCCTCCCTCCTCCCTCACTTATGTCACGTGCATCCCTCTTTCGCTGTCCCCGTGAGGACCTCGGGCCCCAGAGCTGGAGTCACCGGCCGTTGTGGGCGCTGGGACTTGAACCCAAGTCCTCTGCAGGAGCAGACGGCGCTCTGACCACTCAGCCGTCTCCCCGTCCAGTACGGACCCTTTTAAAAATAGTGACCTGTATGTACACTTGCACACGTGTGTGTGTGTGTGCGCGCCGCGCGCTCCCACGCGGAGGTCGGAGAACAACTGGAGGGGGCCGGGCCTCTCCAGGGTGCGGAATCGAACTGGGGTCCTCAGGCCCGGCGGCCGCTCCGGGTTGGTAGCGGCGCCTGCGCCCCACGTGTGGCCACCAGGGGGCAGGAGAGACGCGTGCGTCCCGCGCCGGGGCCTGGGCGGGGTTGTGCCTGGGGGGGACGGGAGGCTGAGCGGTCACCCCCTCCACGTGCGAGGCCACCCGCGCCCAGGGTGGGGAGCCTGGCACGAGCGGGAGGGCACGGTGGGGGCGGGACTCGGCTCAGCACCGGCAGGCCCCGGATGACTGACGGGCCGCAGGGTCTCCTGGGAGCCAGTCTGCACAAAAGCGCCCTCGGCCTCGACGCGCGCCCCGGGGCGGCCCCAGCGCGAGGCGGGATTTCTTTCTGCAAGTTCCCTTTTTTCTTGCAGTTTGGGGACATTTCTGCTGGGAACATGAGCGGGGCCGCCCTGGCGCAGGTGGCTCACACACACACGCGCGCGCGCACACACACACGCGCGCGCACACACACACACACACACACGCGCACGCACGCGCGCACACACACACACACATGCACACGCGCGCGCGCCCTGGGCCGGTCGCCCTCTGCGTTTGTCCCCAGCCTCTTGGAACTGTGGTATTACCCGTGTCTGTGGACAGACTGTCCCGGGAACATGTCCCCTGCTCGGCTCACAAGGTCACAGCCGCCGCCGGCACACCAGGCACACCAGGGCAGGCACACCCGTGTGTCGTTGTGGGGTTCCACACGGAGACCCGCCGGAAGCGCCCCTGCGGTGCCCACGCTGCCTAGAACCTTCTCCTTGCCCAGTCTGCAGCTGAGAACGCGGGAAACTCTCCCGGCACTGGGGACCTCGAGTGTGACACTCTCAGCCACCAGGATGTGTTAGTGGGACCCTGGGTGACGGCGGAAACATGTGCGGCTGTCACACTGCCGGTGCTCCTGGCATGGTGGGTGGAGGCTTCGGGAGCGCTGCGCCCTGCAGGGACAAGGGCACCCCACCGGGAACAACCCTGAGCAGCGTCCCCAGCACTCTGCTGGGGGAGGTCTGCCACCGGGGTCGGGACCAACCGTCTTCTCCCTCAGCGCTCGGTGTGGGTAGAGGCCCGGGCCCTCGGTGGGGCGGGTGGACTGGGTGACAGTCTCCTGGCGTCCCGGGGGCACCTCCACTGAGAACAGTCTTCCCCCAAGGTACCATTTGCCCGTCAGGATTGATTACTGGACAGATGCCAGAGTGGCTGGTGAAGACCCTGACCCGGGATGACCTGGCCCCAGACACCCGCACTTGGGGCAGGGACTGGCCCCATTGCACAGAAATGTCCCCAGCCACGGTGGAAGCCTGTTCTTGCAGACAGGGGTCTCACGTAGCCAAGGCTAGCTTAAGTTACTCTTTATGTGGCTGGACGATGACACTGAGCTCCTGACCCTCTGTCCGCACCTCCGGAGTGCTGTGACAGGGGCGTGCCACCTCGTGCTAGCGACAGAGCCCGGGGCTTCATGAGTGCCGGGCAACTGAGCTACAAGCACCCTATGACTGAGTTACAGGCTCACTACCGACTGAGCTACAGCCCCGTCCCACCCAGCCTCGTCCTTTTTATTCTCTGTGGTGCCCTTTGGCCCCCTCCCCAGCCCCGGCGAGCAGCCCCAGTTCCACTCCTCTGAAAATCAGGACCCAGAGAAGTCTGCGCAGAGCGAGCTAGGGCCTCCCGCCGCAGTGCGGGTGGATGCTGTTGCTAAGCAACCGCCCGGGCGCATCCGCTTTCCCCCCGGAGTGGCCCTGATGCAGAGATGGGTCATTCCCGGATTTGCTGGGCCTCAGCCCCCCGTTGACTCAACGCACGTGGGGGGTGACAGTCACACATGATGATATGTCAGGGGTGGCGGGGACCCGGGGGAGTCGCAGGGGCTGGACACGGCCCACCGGCCGTGGGTGGAAGGCGTCCCCCACAGCACTCCGGTTGTGGCGACATTGGTAATCTAAGAAATAAAGCCGGCCTGAAGATCAGAGGACAGAGCCAGAGCCTCAGAGTTAAACCTAGAGGCCGGGCGGTGGTGACGCACGCCTTTAATCCCGGCACTCGGGAGGCAGAGGTCTGCCCGGATCTCTGTGAGTTCAAAGCCAGCCTGGACTACAGGAGACTGACTCAGTCTAGGAGAGAAACAGAGCCGGGCAGGGGTGGCACACACCTTTAATCCCAGTGTTTGGGAGTCACACGCCATTAATCCCAGCACTTGAGATCTCATACCTTTGCTACCGGTATTTGGGAAGCACACAGGCCATTAATGCCAGCACTAGGGAGGAAGTAAATGGCTGGGCGGAGAAAGGCATGTAAGGCGTGAGGAGACAGGAACTCGGTCCTTTCAGCGGAGGATTGGTGGAGACAGGATCGGCTGAGGGGCTGGCGAGGTGAGGTTCGCCGTGGCTTGTCTCCTCTCATCTTTCAGCGTTCACCCCAATGTCTGGCTCCAGGTTTTTATTATAAGACCATTTAGGATTCGTGCAACACCCCCAGGTCCACCCAGAGCTGGTCCCTGGTCCTGATTAAGGTCATTTTTATTTATCGGGGTGGGTAGGGGAGGGAAAGGGTGTGCGAGCCCATGGTGGCCAGAAGGGGGCGTCAGGTCCTCTGGAGCTGGTCCAGGTGGTCGTGAGCCACCGTGTGGGTGCTGAGACATAAACCCTGGTCCTCCGCCAGAGCAGCCGGTGCTGGATCTGTGCTGACGTGTCCCCAGCCCACCGGGGGGTGGACACATGACATGAAGGTCATGGCCTTGCAGAGGACCCAGGTCTGGCTCCCATGCTCTGCCCACTGAGCTCAGGCCCACCCCTTCCCTTCTGTTCCAAACCCCTGTCATTGTTCATCGAAGTATCTCTCCACCCAGAGTGCCAACGTGCGTGCGCGTGTGCGTGTGCATGTGTGTGTTTAAATGTTTTTAATTAAAATATAATTACATGTCAGGAAGCGCTGGTGGCGCACGCCTTTAATCCCAGCGCTCGGGAGGCAGAGGCAGGTGGATCTCTGTGAGTTCGAGGCCAGCCTGGGCTACAGAGCGAGTCCCAGGACAGCTGGTGGGGTGGATCTCATTCGCACACCACAGGAAGAGACGGTCCCCTCACATCCGTCCGGCTCTTGTGTAGGGTGGACCCGTGAGATCCGCTCACACATTAACACCGCTGAGCCCCGGGCCTCCTTCCAGGGTCTGACCCCATCCTGTTTCCACATTGTCCCCAGGGGCCGAGGGAGCCCTGAGCGTGTGCAGCTGAGCACAGACCGGTCCAGCCTGCAGCCTACGCGGTGTCTGCTCTGTCCCAGCCCCCAGCTCGAGTGTGTGTGTGAGTGTGTGAGTGTGAGCTGGGGGTGGAGTGTGCGTGTGAGTGTGTGAGTGTGAGCTGGGGGTGGAGTGTGCGTGAGTGTGAGCTGAGGGTGGAGTGTGCGTGTGAGTGTGTGTAAGTGTGAGCTGGGGTGGAGTGTGTGTGCGTGTGTGATTGTGTGTGATTGTGTCTCTGTGTGTGTCTGTGTGTGTCTATGTGTGTGTGATTGTGTCTGTGTGTGTGTCTGTGTGTGTGTGATTGTGTGTGTGTCTGTGTGTGTGATTGTGTGTGTGTGTGTCTGTGTGGTTGTGTCTGTGTGTGTGTCTGTGTGTGTGTGATTGTGTCTGTGTGTGTGTCTGTGTGATTGTGTCTGTGTGTGTGTGTCTGTGTGTGTGTCTGTGTGTGTGTGTGTCTGTGTGTGTCTGTGTGTGTGTCTGTGTGTGTGTGTGTGTGCGTGTGTCTGTGTGTGTGTCTGTCTGTGTGTGTGTGATTGGTGTGTGTCTGTGTGTGTCTGTGTGTGTGTGTGTGTGATTGTGTGTGTCTGTGTGTGTCTGTGTGGGTGTCTGTGTGTGTGTGATTGTGTCTCTGTGTGTGTGTGTGGTGTGTGTGTGTGTGTGTCTGTGTGTGTGTGTGTGTCTGTGTCTGTGTGTGTGTGTGTGTGTCTGTGTGTGTGTGTCTGTGTCTGTGTGGGTGTCTGTGTGTGTGTGATTGTGTCTGTGTGTGTGTGTGGTGTGTGTGTGTGTGTGTGATTGTGTGTGTCTGTGTGTGTGATTGTGTGTGTGTCTGTGTGTGTCTGTGTGTGTGTGATTGTGTGTGTGTCTGTGTGGGTGTCTGTGTGTGTCTGTGTGTGTGTGATTGTGTCTGTGTGTGTGTGATTGTGTCTGTGTGTGTGTGTGATTGTGTCTGTGTGTCTGTGTGTGTGTGTGTGTCTGTGTGTGTGATTGTGTGTGTGTCTGTGTGTGTGGTGTGTGTGTGTCTGTGTGTGTGCAGGTGTCTGGCTCCGTTGCTCACACTGGCTCTCTCAGAGCTGGGGCGGGGCTGGTCATCGGAAAAACACAGGGAGCTGCCTGACTGTTACCCCAGGTTACCCCGAGGTGGGAATCAGTGGCGGGGCTGGGAGGGTCCCCGCTGGGTGCCCGTGAAGACCCGAGTTCAAATCCCCAGCTCTTGTAAAACCCTGGCCGCAGCTGCGAGCCTGCGGTCCCCAGCCCGCGCGGGGGCGGCGGAGGCAGGAGGATGCCTGGGACCCCTGGCCGCGGACAGTCGCTCAGTGACGGAGCCCCAGGTTCCCCAAGACCATCTCCGGCAAAGCGGAGGGCGAGGTGCGGGAGAGGCGGGGCCGACCCCGGGGCGGCAGCGTGCCTGTCACGCCAGAGGAGCGCGAAGGCTCTGCTGTGGCCGTGGCTGAGTCAGCGGGAACCTCCTGGAATGCCGCTCGCTGTTCCCCGAGCCCGGACACGCCGTGCTGAGTCAGAGCTGCGGGGGGTGGGGGGGACACAGGCCTGTGACCCTGGGGAGCCCAGGAGGCGGCAGCGGCGAGGACAGGGGCCGGGGTGGGCGTGGCCTGGGGCCGCCCCAGGGGCTCCTACTGCACCCCTCACGGGGGTCCCTTGTCCCTGGCACCCCATGCTGGAACTTCTTGTCACTGGGGTGCAGGACCCGCTTGGTCTCAGGGCAGGATGTCCTGGGCCTGCAGGGTGCTGGACTTAGTTCCCATCTGCCACCAGCTCCATGCCAGGTTCTCCTCCAGTGTCACAGCCACACGCGTCCCCAGATGTCCCCCGGGGCCCGCGGTAGGCAGAGTCACCCCGGGTCAGACCCCCAGAGCTTCAAGGTGACCTTCCTGGAGGAAGTGATACCCTGGTAGAAGGTTCTAGTCTCATGATGACCGAAATCCCAGAAGTCCAACCTTCCTGACTGAAAAACCAAGAAACGAAAGGGTGCGGTGGCCGTCACCATGGACGTATGTAGCGCTGGCTCGGGGGACAGTGTGGGAGCCGGCCGGTGGGCAGGGGCCCCCACACTGCTTCTTTGGTCCTCACACTGGCCTGGGGCTCTGAGAGAGCAAGGTGGGGGTGTGTGCCCATGAGCAGCCTCCCCGATCTGCCTCGCCCTCGAACTCAGCACCCGCGCTCCCACATTCCTTCCCCACGAGGAGGCTGGCTCACCGCAGCAGTCTGGGGTCCTCACCCAGGTCCCTGGTCTCCAGACCAGTGTCCATACTTGAGCAAGGAGGAGACTTTCTGGAGACTGGGGACAGCACACGCCCTCGCTCAGCCCCCCACAGTGAGTGCATCCCTTCACCTTGACCCCACAGGTGCCTGCTGGGTCATGGGGGTGGAGTGAGGGGGTGTGGGGGGCGTGGGGGGCGTGGGGACGAGGGTGGGGGTGCTAAATCAGCAGCTAGGACCCATGTTTCTCTCTCTTTATAACTCATTT